>NW_028327181.1:34911659-35247909 GCF_987537825.1 Furipterus horrens | reverse complement strand
CAGATCACATCACCCAGGGTAGGTCACAGAGGGCTGGTCCTGGTGGAAGTACTGAGTGAAGGTCACTAGAGCAAGTCACTGAGCGAGGTCACAGAGGGCAAGTCACAGGCGGCAGGTCACAAAAGACAGAGGACAGAGGGCAGGTCGTGATGGAGGTCACAGATGTGAGGGGGAGCATACAGGGCAAGACACTGAGGGAGGTCAACGAGAGCATGTGACTGAGGCAGTCACAGAGGGCCGGCATCACAGGGCAGGTCACTGAAGGCAGGTGATGATTGAGGGCTGGTTACTGATGGCTGGTCACAGAGGGCTGGTCACTGATGGCAGGACTGAGGGAAGGTCACTAGGGTAGGTCACTGAGGGAGGTGATGGGGGAGGACAAAGAGGGCAGGGCAGTGAGTGAGGACATAGGGCCAAGTCACGGAGGGTAGGTCACCAGGGCCAGTCACACAAGTCATGTCACTGAGGGAGGTAATGGGGAGCAGATCACAAATACCACATGAAGGAAGCCAGAACTTAGAGCAGGTCACAGATGCCTGGTCACAGTGGACAGTCACTGAGTACAGGGCACAGACGGATGGTCCCAGAGGGCAGTTCACAGAGAGCAGGTCACAGACAGCGGTCGTAGCCTGTTACTGAGGGAGGTCATAGAATGCAGGTCAAGGAGGGCAGGTCACAGGAGGCTAGTCACAGAATGAAGCTTTCAGAGGGCAGGTCACAGACAGCAGGTCACTAGGGAAGGTCACTGGAGCCAGGTCACGGAGGGCACGTCTCACTGGGCATGTCCCAGGGGGCAGGTAAGAGACGGCAGGACACGGAACGCAGGGGACTGAGGCAGGTCACACAGCGCTGCTCACCGATGGCAGGACTGAGGGAAGGTCACTAATGCAGCTCACTGAGACAGGACACAGTAGTGAAGTCACAGAGGGCCAGGCACTTAGGTCACACAGCGCAGGTCACAAAGGACCTACAGCAGTGGGCAGGACTGAGGGAAGGTCACTAGGGCCAGTCACTGAGTGAGGTCACAGAGGGCAAGTCACAGGGGCAAGTCTCTGAGGGAGGACTCAGACAGCATGTTCCTAAGGATAGTCACACAGGGAAGTTATCAGAGGGCAAGTCACTGAGGCAGATCACACAGGGTGGCTCACCGTGGGTAGCCCCTGAGGACAGCTTGCAGAGAGAAGGTCTCCGAGGGCAGGTCACATGGGTATGTCACTGAGAGCAGGGGTCATGGGGCAGCTTAGCGTCTCCTGGTCACAGAGGGAACGTGGCAGAGGGCAGAAATGAGGGCTGGTCTCAGACAGCAGGTCAGAGAAGGTACGTCACAGAAGCCAGCTCACCTAGGGAAGACACAGGGGGACAAGTCACAGAGGGCAGGACTGGAGGTAGGTCCCAGAGGACAAGTCCGAGGCCAGGTTACTTGAGGGGAAGTGACACGGGGCGGGTCCACTGAAGCAGGTCTCAGAGGGCAAGGTCAGTGGCAGTCACAGAGCGGTGGTCACAGTTGCTACGTCACAGAAGCAGCTCACAGAGGGCAGTCGCAGAGTACAAGTCCCTGAGGGGTGGTCGCAGGGCACATGTCGCCAAGGCCCGGTCCCAGAGGGCCGGCACTGATGGCAGGATGAGGGAAGTTCACTAGCGCCGGTCTCTGAAGGAGGTTCCAGAAGTCACAGAGGGTCAGGCACTAAGTGAGGTCCCATAGGGTGCATCACAGAAGGCAGGTCACTGAAGGCCGGCCACACAGGCAGGTCATACAAGGCATGTCACCGAAGGAGGTAATATGGGGCAGATCACAAATCCCAGGCGAAGGAAGCAAGGCCTTAGGGCAGATCACAGAGGTCGGGTCACAGATGGCAGAACTGAGGACAGGACACACAGATCACATCACCCAGGGTAGGTCACAGAGGGCTGGTCCTGGTGGAAGTACTGAGTGAAGGTCACTAGAGCAAGTCACTGAGCGAGGTCACAGAGGGCAAGTCACAGGCGGCAGGTCACAAAAGACAGAGGACAGAGGGCAGGTCGTGAAGGAGGTCACAGATGTGAGGGGGAGCATAAAGGGCAAGACACTGAGGGAGGTCAACGAGAGCATGTGACTGAGGCAGTCACAGAGGGCCGGCATCACAGGGCAGGTCACTGAAGGCAGGTGATGATTGAGGGCTGGTTACTGATGGCTGGTCACAGAGGGCTGGTCACTGATGGCAGGACTGAGGGAAGGTCACTAGGGTAGGTCACTGAGGGAGGTGATGGGGGAGGACAAAGAGGGCAGGGCAGTGAGTGAGGACATAGGGCCAAGTCACGGAGGGTAGGTCACCAGGGCCAGTCACACAAGTCATGTCACTGAGGGAGGTAATGGGGAGCAGATCACAAATACCACATGAAGGAAGCCAGAACTTAGAGCAGGTCACAGATGCCTGGTCACAGTGGACAGTCACTGAGTACAGGGCACAGACGGATGGTCCCAGAGGGCAGTTCACAGAGAGCAGGTCACAGACAGCGGTCGTAGCCTGTTACTGAGGGAGGTCATAGAATGCAGGTCAAGGAGGGCAGGTCACAGGAGGCTAGTCACAGAATGAAGCTTTCAGAGGGCAGGTCACAGACAGCAGGTCACTAGGGAAGGTCACTGGAGCCAGGTCACGGAGGGCACGTCTCACTGGGCATGTCCCAGGGGCCAGGTAAGAGACGGCAGGACACGGAACGCAGGGGACTGAGGCAGGTCACACAGAGCTGCTCAGCGATGGCAGGACTGAGTGAAGGTCACTAATGCAGCTCACTGAGACAGGACACAGTAGTGAAGTCACAGAGGGCCAGGCACTTAGGTCATACAGCGCAGGTCACAAAGGACCTATATCAGTCGGCAGGACTGAGGGAAGGTCACTAGGGCCACCCACTGAGTGAGGTCACAGAGGGCAAGTCACAGGGGCAAGTCTCTGAGGGAGGACTCAGACAGCATGTTCCTAAGGATAGTCACAGAGGGAAGTTATCAGAGGGCAAGTCACTGAGGCAGATCACACAGGGTGGCTCACCGTGGGTAGCCCCTGAGGACATCTTGCAGAGAGAAGGTCTCCGAGGGCAGGTCACATGGGTATGTCACTGAGAGCAGGGGTCATGGGGCAGCTTAGCGTCCGCTGGTCACAGAGGGCACGTGGCAGAGGGCAGAAATGAGGGCTGGTCTCAGACAGCAGGTCAGAGAAGGTAGGTCACTGAAGCCAGCTCACCTTGGGAAGACACAGGGGGACAATTCACAGAGGACAGGACTGGAGGTAGGTCCCAGAGGACAAGTCCGAGGCCAGGTTACTTGAGGGGAAGTGACACGGGGCGGGTCCACTGAAGCAGGTCTCAGAGGGCAAGGTCAGTGGCAGTCACAGAGCGGTGGTCACAGTTGCTACGTCACAGAAGCAGCTCACAGAGGGCAGTCGCAGAGTACAAGTCCCTGAGGGGTGGTCGCAGGGCACATGTCGCCAAGGCCCGGTCCCAGAGGGCCGGCACTGATGGCAGGATGAGGGAAGTTCACTAGCGCCGGTCTCTGAAGGAGGTTCCAGAAGTCACAGAGGGTCAGGCACTAAGTGAGGTCCCATAGGGTGCATCACAGAAGGCAGGTCACTGAAGGCCGGCCACACAGGCAGGTCATACAAGGCATGTCACCGAAGGAGGTAATATGGGGCAGATCACAAATCCCAGGCGAAGGAAGCAAGGCCTTAGGGCAGATCACAGAGGTCGGGTCACAGATGGCAGAACTGAGGACAGGACACACAGATCACATCACCCAGGGTAGGTCACAGAGGGCTGGTCCTGGTGGAAGTACTGAGTGAAGGTCACTAGAGCAAGTCACTGAGCGAGGTCACAGAGGGCAAGTCACAGGCGGCAGGTCACAAAAGACAGAGGACAGAGGGCAGGTCGTGAAGGAGGTCACAGATGTGAGGGGGAGCATAAAGGGCAAGACACTGAGGGAGGTCAACGAGAGCATGTGACTGAGGCAGTCACAGAGGGCCGGCATCACAGGGCAGGTCACTGAAGGCAGGTGATGATTGAGGGCTGGTTACTGATGGCTGGTCACAGAGGGCTGGTCACTGATGGCAGGACTGAGGGAAGGTCACTAGGGTAGGTCACTGAGGGAGGTGATGGGGGAGGACAAAGAGGGCAGGGCAGTGAGTGAGGACATAGGGCCAAGTCACGGAGGGTAGGTCACCAGGGCCAGTCACACAAGTCATGTCACTGAGGGAGGTAATGGGGAGCAGATCACAAATACCACATGAAGGAAGCCAGAACTTAGAGCAGGTCACAGATGCCTGGTCACAGTGGACAGTCACTGAGTACAGGGCACAGACGGATGGTCCCAGAGGGCAGTTCACAGAGAGCAGGTCACAGACAGCGGTCGTAGCCTGTTACTGAGGGAGGTCATAGAATGCAGGTCAAGGAGGGCAGGTCACAGGAGGCTAGTCACAGAATGAAGCTTTCAGAGGGCAGGTCACAGACAGCAGGTCACTAGGGAAGGTCACTGGAGCCAGGTCACGGAGGGCACGTCTCACTGGGCATGTCCCAGGGGCCAGGTAAGAGACGGCAGGACACGGAACGCAGGGGACTGAGGCAGGTCACACAGAGCTGCTCAGCGATGGCAGGACTGAGTGAAGGTCACTAATGCAGCTCACTGAGACAGGACACAGTAGTGAAGTCACAGAGGGCCAGGCACTTAGGTCATACAGCGCAGGTCACAAAGGACCTATATCAGTCGGCAGGACTGAGGGAAGGTCACTAGGGCCACCCACTGAGTGAGGTCACAGAGGGCAAGTCACAGGGGCAAGTCTCTGAGGGAGGACTCAGACAGCATGTTCCTAAGGATAGTCACAGAGGGAAGTTATCAGAGGGCAAGTCACTGAGGCAGATCACACAGGGTGGCTCACCGTGGGTAGCCCCTGAGGACAGCTTGCAGAGAGAAGGTCTCCGAGGGCAGGTCACATGGGTATGTCACTGAGAGCAGGGGTCATGGGGCAGCTTAGCGTCCGCTGGTCACAGAGGGCACGTGGCAGAGGGCAGAAATGAGGGCTGGTCTCAGACAGCAGGTCAGAGAAGGTAGGTCACTGAAGCCAGCTCACCTTGGGAAGACACAGGGGGACAATTCACAGAGGACAGGACTGGAGGTAGGTCCCAGAGGACAAGTCCGAGGCCAGGTTACTTGAGGGGAAGTGACACGGGGCGGGTCCACTGAAGCAGGTCTCAGAGGGCAAGGTCAGTGGCAGTCACAGAGCGGTGGTCACAGTTGCTACGTCACAGAAGCAGCTCACAGAGGGCAGTCGCAGAGTACAAGTCCCTGAGGGGTGGTCGCAGGGCACATGTCGCCAAGGCCCGGTCCCAGAGGGCCGGCACTGATGGCAGGATGAGGGAAGTTCACTAGCGCCGGTCTCTGAAGGAGGTTCCAGAAGTCACAGAGGGTCAGGCACTAAGTGAGGTCCCATAGGGTGCATCACAGAAGGCAGGTCACTGAAGGCCGGCCACACAGGCAGGTCATACAAGGCATGTCACCGAAGGAGGTAATATGGGGTAGATCACAAATCCCAGGCGAAGGAAGCAAGGCCTTAGGGCAGATCACAGAGGTCGGGTCACAGATGGCAGAACTGAGGACAGGACACACAGATCACATCACCCAGGGTAGGTCACAGAGGGCTGGTCCTGGTGGAAGTACTGAGTGAAGGTCACTAGAGCAAGTCACTGAGCGAGGTCACAGAGGGCAAGTCACAGGCGGCAGGTCACAAAAGACAGAGGACATAGGGAAGGTCGTGAAGGAGGTCACAGATGTGAGCGGGAGCATAAAGGGCAAGACACTGAGGGAGGTCAACGAGAGCATGTGACTGAGGCAGTCACAGAGGGCCGGCATCACAGGGCAGGTCACTGAAGGCAGGTGATGATTGAGGGCTGGTTACTGATGGCTGGTCACAGAGGGCTGGTCACTGATGGCAGGACTGAGGGAAGGTCACTAGGGTAGGTCACTGAGGGAGGTGATGGGGGAGGACAAAGAGGGCAGGGCAGTGAGTGAGGACATAGGGCCAAGTCACGGAGGGTAGGTCACCAGGGCCAGTCACACAAGTCATGTCACTGAGGGAGGTAATGGGGAGCAGATCACAAATACCACATGAAGGAAGCCAGAACTTAGAGCAGGTCACAGATGCCTGGTCACAGTGGACAGTCACTGAGTACAGGGCACAGACGGATGGTCCCAGAGGGCAGTTCACAGAGAGCAGGTCACAGACAGCGGTCGTAGCCTGTTACTGAGGGAGGTCATAGAATGCAGGTCAAGGAGGGCAGGTCACAGGAGGCTAGTCACAGAATGAAGCTTTCAGAGGGCAGGTCACAGACAGCAGGTCACTAGGGAAGGTCACTGGAGCCAGGTCACGGAGGGCACGTCTCACTGGGCATGTCCCAGGGGCCAGGTAAGAGACGGCAGGACACGGAACGCAGGGGACTGAGGCAGGTCACACAGAGCTGCTCAGCGATGGCAGGACTGAGTGAAGGTCACTAATGCAGCTCACTGAGACAGGACACAGTAGTGAAGTCACAGAGGGCCAGGCACTTAGGTCATACAGCGCAGGTCACAAAGGACCTATATCAGTCGGCAGGACTGAGGGAAGGTCACTAGGGCCACCCACTGAGTGAGGTCACAGAGGGCAAGTCACAGGGGCAAGTCTCTGAGGGAGGACTCAGACAGCATGTTCCTAAGGATAGTCACAGAGGGAAGTTATCAGAGGGCAAGTCACTGAGGCAGATCACACAGGGTGGCTCACCGTGGGTAGCCCCTGAGGACAGGTTGCAGAAAGAAGGTCTCCGAGGGCAGGTCACATGGGTATGTCACTGAGAGCAGGGGTCATGGGGCAGCTTAGCGTCCGCTGGTCACAGAGGGCACGTGGCAGAGGGCAGAAATGAGGGCTGGTCTCAGACAGCAGGTCAGAGAAGGTAGGTCACTGAAGCCAGCTCACCTTGGGAAGACACAGGGGGACAATTCACAGAGGACAGGACTGGAGGTAGGTCCCAGAGGACAAGTCCGAGGCCAGGTTACTTGAGGGGAAGTGACACGGGGCGGGTCCACTGAAGCAGGTCTCAGAGGGCAAGGTCAGTGGCAGTCACAGAGCGGTGGTCACAGTTGCTACGTCACAGAAGCAGCTCACAGAGGGCAGTCGCAGAGTACAAGTCCCTGAGGGGTGGTCGCAGGGCACATGTCGCCAAGGCCCGGTCCCAGAGGGCCGGCACTGATGGCAGGATGAGGGAAGTTCACTAGCGCCGGTCTCTGAAGGAGGTTCCAGAAGTCACAGAGGGTCAGGCACTAAGTGAGGTCCCATAGGGTGCATCACAGAAGGCAGGTCACTGAAGGCCGGCCACACAGGCAGGTCATACAAGGCATGTCACCGAAGGAGGTAATATGGGGCAGATCACAAATCCCAGGCGAAGGAAGCAAGGCCTTAGGGCAGATCATAGAGGTCGGGTCACAGATGGCAGAACTGAGGACAGGACACACAGATCACATCACCGAGGGTAGGTCACAGAGGGCTGGTCCTGGTGGAAGTACTGAGTGAAGGTCACTAGAGCAAGTCACTGAGCGAGGTCACAGAGGGCAAGTCACAGGCGGCAGGTCACAAAAGACAGATGACAGAGGGCAGGTTGTGAAGGAGGTCACAGATGTGAGGGGGAGCATAAAGGGCAAGACACTGAGGGAGGTCAACGAGAGCATGTGACTGAGGCAGTCACAGAGGGCCGGCATCACAGGGCAGGTCACTGAAGGCAGGTGATGATTGAGGGCTGGTTACTGATGGCCGGTCACAGCGGGCTGGTCACTGATGGCAGGACTGAGGGAAGGTCACTAGGGTAGGTCACTGAGGGAGGTGATGGGGGAGGACAAAGAGGGCAGGGCAGTGAGTGAGGACATAGGGCCAAGTCACGGAGGGTAGGTCACCAGGGTCAGTCACACAAGTCATGTCACTGAGGGAGGTAATGGGGAGCAGATCACAAATACCACATGAAGGAAGCCAGAACTTAGAGCAGGTCACAGATGCCTGGTCACAGTGGACAGTCACTGAGTACAGGGCACAGACGGATGGTCCCAGAGGGCAGTTCACAGAGAGCAGGTCACAGACAGCGGTCGTAGCCTGTTACTGAGGGAGGTCATAGAATGCAGGTCAAGGAGGGCAGGTCACAGGAGGCTAGTCAAAGAATGAAGCTTTCAGAGGGCAGGTCACAGACAGCAGGTCACTAGGGAAGGTCACTGGACCCAGGTCACGGAGGGCACGTCTCACTGGGCATGTCCCAGGGGCCAGGTAAGAGACGGCAGGACACGGAACGCAGGGGACTGAGGCAGGTCACACAGAGCTGCTCACCGATGGCAGGACTGAGGGAAGGTCACTAATGCAGCTCACTGAGACAGGACACAGTAGTGAAGTCACAGAGGGCCAGGCACTTAGGTCATACAGCGCAGGTCACAAAGGACCTATATCAGTGGGCAGGACTGAGGGAAGGTCACTAGGGCCAGTCACTGAGTGACGTCACAGAGGGCAAGTCACAGGGGCAAGTCTCTGAGGGAGGACTCAGACAGCATGTTCCTAAGGATAGTCACAGAGGGAAGTTATCAGAGGGCAAGTCACTGAGGCAGATCACACAGGGTGGCTCACCGTGGGTAGCCCCTGAGGACAGCTTGCAGAAAGAAGGTCTCCGAGGGCAGGTCACATGGGTATGTCACTGAGAGCAGGGGTCATGGGGCAGCTTAGCGTCCGCTGGTCACAGAGGGCACGTGGCAGAGGGCAGAAATGAGGGCTGGTCTCAGACAGCAGGTCAGAGAACGTAGGTCACTGAAGCCAGGTCACCTTGGGAAGACACAGGGGGACAAGTCACAGAGGACAGGACTGGAGGTAGGTCCCAGAGGACAAATCCGAGGCCAGGTTACTTGAGGGGAAGTGACACGGGGCGGGTCCACTGAAGCAGGTCTCAGAGGGCAAGGTCAGTGGCAGTCACAGAGCGGTGGTCACAGTTGCTACGTCACAGAAGCAGCTCACAGAGGGCAGTCGCAGAGTACAAGTCCCTGAGGGGTGGTCGCAGGGCACATGTCGCCAAGGCCCGGTCCCAGAGGGCCGGCACTGATGGCAGGATGAGGGAAGTTCACTAGCGCCGGTCTCTGAAGGAGGTTCCAGAAGTCACAGAGGGTCAGGCACTAAGTGAGGTCCCATAGGGTGCATCACAGAAGGCAGGTCACTGAAGGCCGGCCACACAGGCAGGTCATACAAGGCATGTCACCGAAGGAGGTAATATGGGGCCGATCAGAAATCCCAGGCGAAGGAAGCAAGGCCTTAGGGCAGATCACAGAGGTCGGGTCACAGATGGCAGAACTGAGGACAGGACACACAGATCACATTACCGAGGGTAGGTCAGAGAGGGCTGGTCCTGGTGGAAGTACTGAGTGAAGGTCACTAGAGCAAGTCACTGAGCGAGGTCACAGAGGGCAAGTCACAGGCGGCAGGTCACAAAAGACAGAGGACAGAGGGCAGGTCGTGAAGGAGGTCACAGATGTGAGGGGGAGCATAAAGGGCAAGACACTGAGGGAGGTCAACGAGAGCATGTGACTGAGGCAGTCACAGAGGGCCGGCATCACAGGGCAGGTCACTGAAGGCAGGTGATGATTGAGGGCTGGTTACTGATGGCTGGTCACAGAGGGCTGGTCACTGATGGCAGGACTGAGGGAAGGTCACTAGGGTAGGTCACTGAGGGAGGTGATGGGGGAGGACAAAGAGGGCAGGGCAGTGAGTGAGGACATAGGGCCAAGTCACGGAGGGTAGGTCACCAGGGCCAGTCACACAAGTCATGTCACTGAGGGAGGTAATGGGGAGCAGATCACAAATACCACATGAAGGAAGCCAGAACTTAGAGCAGGTCACAGATGCCTGGTCACAGTGGACAGTCACTGAGTACAGGGCACAGACGGATGGTCCCAGAGGGCAGTTCACAGAGAGCAGGTCACAGACAGCGGTCGTAGCCTGTTACTGAGGGAGGTCATAGAATGCAGGTCAAGGAGGGCAGGTCACAGGAGGCTAGTCACAGAATGAAGCTTTCAGAGGGCAGGTCACAGACAGCAGGTCACTAGGGAAGGTCACTGGAGCCAGGTCACGGAGGGCACGTCTCACTGGGCATGTCCCAGGGGGCAGGTAAGAGACGGCAGGACACGGAACGCAGGGGACTGAGGCAGGTCACACAGCGCTGCTCACCGATGGCAGGACTGAGGGTAGGTCACTAATGCAGCTCACTGAGACAGGACACAGTAGTGAAGTCACAGAGGGCCAGGCACTTAGGTCATACAGCGCAGGTCACAAAGGACCTATATCAGTGGGCAGGACTGAGGGAAGGTCACTAGGGCCAGTCACTGAGTGACGTCACAGAGGGCAAGTCACAGGGGCAAGTCTCTGAGGGAGGACTCAGACAGCATGTTCCTAAGGATAGTCACAGAGGGAAGTTATCAGAGGGCAAGTCACTGAGGCAGATCACACAGGGTGGCTCACCGTGGGTAGCCCCTGAGGACAGCTTGCAGAGAGAAGGTCTCCGAGGGCAGGTCACATGGGTATGTCACTGAGAGCAGGGGTCATGGGGCAGCTTAGCGTCCGCTGGTCACAGAGGGCACGTGGCAGAGGGCAGAAATGAGGGCTGGTCTCAGACAGCAGGTCAGAGAAGGTAGGTCACTGAAGCCAGGTCACCTTGGGAAGACACAGGGGGACAATTCACAGAGGACAGGACTGGAGGTAGGTCCCAGAGGACAAGTCCGAGGCCAGGTTACTTGAGGGGAAGTGACACGGGGCGGGTCCACTGAAGCAGGTCTCAGAGGGCAAGGTCAGTGGCAGTCACAGAGCGGTGGTCACAGTTGCTAGGTCACAGAAGCAGCTCACAGAGGGCAGTCGCAGAAGCAGCTCACAGAGGGCAGTCGCAGAGTACAAGTCCCTGAGGGGTGGTCGCAGGGCACATGTCGCCAAGGCCCGGTCCCAGAGGGCCGGCACTGATGGCAGGATGAGGGAAGTTCACTAGCGCCGGTCTCTGAAGGAGGTTCCAGAAGTCACAGAGGGTCAGGCACTAAGTGAGGTCCCATAGGGTGCATCACAGAAGGCAGGTCACTGAAGGCCGGCCACACAGGCAGGTCGTACAAGGCATGTCACCGAAGGAGGTAATATGGGGCAGATCACAAATCCCAGGCGAAGGAAGCAAGGCCTTAGGGCAGATCACAGAGGTCGGGTCACAGATGGCAGAACTGAGGACAGGATACACAGATCACATCACCGAGGGTAGGTCACAGAGGGCTGGTCCTGGTGGAAGTACTGAGTGAAGGTCACTAGAGCAAGTCACTGAGCGAGGTCACAGAGGACAAGTCACAGGCGGCAGGTCACAAAAGACAGAGGACAGAGGGCAGGTCGTGAAGGAGGTCACAGATGTGAGGGGGAGCATACAGGGAAAGACACTGAGGGAGGTCAACGAGAGCATGTGACTGAGGAAGTCACAGAGGGCCGGCATCACAGGGCAGGTCACTGAAGGCAGGTGATGATTGAGGGCTGGTTACTGATGGCCGGTCACAGAGGGCTGGTCACTGATGGCAGGACTGAGGGAAGGTCACTAGGGTAGGTCACTGAGGGAGGTGATGGGGGAGGACAAAGAGGGAAGGGCAGTGAGTGAGGACATAGGGCCAAGTCACGGAGGGTAGGTCACCAGGGCCAGTCACACAAGTCATGTCACTGAGGGAGGTAATGGGGAGCAGATCACAAATACCACATGAAGGAAGCCAGAACTTAGAGCAGGTGACAGATGCCTGGTCACAGTGGACAGTCACTGAGTACAGGGCACAGACGGATGGTCCCAGAGGGCAGTTCACAGAGAGCAGGTCACAGACAGCGGTCGTAGCCTGTTACTGAGGGAGGTCATAGAATGCAGGTCAAGGAGGGCAGGTCACAGGAGGCTAGTCAAAGCATGAAGCTTTCAGAGAGCAGGTCAGAGACAGCAGGTCACTAGGGAAGGTCACTGGAGCCAGGTCACGGAGGGCACGTCTCACTGGGCATGTCCCAGGGGCCAGGTAAGAGACGGCAGGACACGGAACGCAGGGGACTGAGGCAGGTCACACAGAGCTGCTCACCGATGGCAGGACTGAGGGAAGGTCACTAATGCAGCTCACTGAGACAGGACACAGTAGTGAAGTCACAGAGGGCCAGGCACTTAGGTCATACAGCGCAGGTCACAAAGGACCTATATCAATGGGCAGGACTGAGGGAAGGTCACTAGGGCCACCCACTGAGTGAGGTCACAGAGGGCAAGTCACAGGGGCAAGTCTCTGAGGGAGGACTCAGACAGCATGTTCCTAAGGATAGTCACAGAGGGAAGTTATCAGAGGGCAAGTCAGTGAGGCAGATCACACAGGGTGGCTCTCCGTGGGTAGCCCCTGAGGACAGCTTGCAGAGAGAAGGTCTCCGAAGGCAGGTCACATGGGTATGTCACTGAGAGCAGGGGTCATGTGGCAGCTTAGCGTCTGCTGGTCACAGAGGGCACGTGGCAGAGGGCAGAAATGAGGGCTGGTCTCAGACAGCAGGTCAGAGAAGGTAGGTCACTGAAGCCAGCTCACCTTGGGAAGACACAGGGGGACAATTCACAGAGGACAGGACTGGAGGTAGGTCGCAGAGGACAAGTCCAAGGCCAGGTTACTTGAGGGGAAGTGACACGGGGCGGGTCCACTGAAGCAGGTCTCAGAGGGCAAGGTCAGTGGCAGTCACAGAGCGGTGGTCACAGTTGCTACGTCACAGAAGCAGCTCACAGAGGGCAGTCGCAGAGTACAAGTCCCTGAGGGGTGGTCGCAGGGCACATGTCGCCAAGGCCCGGTCCCAGAGGGCCGGCACTGATGGCAGGATGAGGGAAGTTCACTAGCGCCAGTGTCTGAAGGAGGTTCCAGAAGTCACAGAGGGTCAGGCACTAAGTGAGGTCCCATAGGGTGCATCACAGAAGGCAGGTCACTGAAGGCCGGCCACACAGGCATGTCATAAAAGGCATGTCACCGAAGGAGGTAATGTGGGGCCGATCACAAATCCCAGGCGAAGGAAGCAAGGCCTTAGGGCAGATCACAGAGGTCGGGTCACAGATGGCAGAACTGAGGACAGGACACACAGATCACATCACCGAGGGTAGGTCACAGAGGGCTGGTCCTGGTGGAAGTACTGAGTGAAGGTCACTAGAGCAAGTCACTGAGCGAGGTCACAGAGGGCAAGTCACAATCGGCAGGTCACAAAAGACAGAGGACAGAGGGCAGGTCGTGAAGGAGGTCACAGATGTGAGGGGGAGCATACAGGGCAAGACACTGAGGGAGGTCAACGAGAGCATGTGACTGAGGCAGTCACAGAGGGCCGGCATCACAGGGCAGGTCACTGAAGGCAGGTGATGATTGAGGGCTGGTTACTGATGGCCGGTCACAGAGGGCTGGTCACTGATGGCAGGACTGTGGGAAGGTCACTAGGATAGGTCACTGAGGGAGGTGATGGGGGAGGACAAAGAGGGCAGGGCAGTGAGTGAGGACATAGGGCCAAGTCACGGAGGGTAGGTCACCAGGGTCAGTCACACAAGTCATATCACTGAGGGAGGTAATGGGGAGCAGATCACAAATACCACATGAAGGAAGCCAGAACTTAGAGCAGGTCACAGATGCCTGGTCACAGTGGACAGTCACTGAGTACAGGGCACAGACGGATGGTCCCAGAGGGCAGTTCACAGAGAGCAGGTCACAGACAGCGGTCGTAGCCTGTTACTGAGGGAGGTCATAGAATGCAGGTCAAGGAGGGCAGGTTACAGGAGGCTAGTCAAAGAATGAAGCTTTCAGAGGGCAGGTCACAGACAGCAGGTCACTAGGGAAGGTCACTGGAGCCAGGTCACGGAGGGCACGTCTCACTGGGCATGTCCCAGGGGCCAGGTAAGAGACGGCAGGACACGGAACGCAGGGGACTGAGGCAGGTCACACAGAGCTGCTCACCGATGGCAGGACTGAGGGAAGGTCACTAATGCAGCTCACTGAGACAGGACACAGTAGTGAAGTCACAGAGGGCCAGGCACTTAGGTCACACAGCGCAGGTAACCAAGGACCTATAACAGTGGGCAGGACTGAAGGAACGTCACAAGGGCCAGTCACTGAGTGAGGTCACAGAGGGCAAGTCACAGGGGCAAGTCTCTGAGGGAGGACTCAGACAGCATGTTCCTAAGGATAGTCACAGAGGGAAGTTATCAGAGGGCAAGTCACTGAGGCAGATCACACAGGGTGGCTCACCGTGGGTAGCCCCTGAGGACAGGTTGCAGAGAGAAGGTCTCCGAGGGCAGGTCACATGGGTATGTCACTGAGAGCAGGGGTCATGGGGCAGCTTAGCGTCCGCTGGTCACAGAGGGCACGTGGCAGAGGGCAGAAATGAGGGCTGGTCTCAGACAACAGGTCAGAGAAGGTAGGTCACTGAAGCCAGCTCACCTTGGGAAGACACAGGGGGACAATTCACAGAGGACAGGACTGGAGGTAGTTCCCAGAGGACAAGTCCGAGGCCAGGTTACTTGAGGGGAAGTGACACGGGGCGGGTCCACTGAAGCAGGTCTCAGAGGGCAAGGTCAGTGGCAGTCACAGAGCGGTGGTCACAGTTGCTACGTCACAGAAGCAGCTCACAGAGGGCAGTCGCAGAAGCAGCTCACAGAGGGCAGTCGCAGAGTACAAGTCCCTGAGGGGTGGTCGCAGGGCACATGTCGCCAAGGCCCGGTCCCAGAGGGCCGTCACTGATGGCAGGATGAGGGAAGTTCACTAGCGCCGGTCTCTGAAGGAGGTTCCAGAAGTCACAGAGGGTCAGGCACTAAGTGAGGTCCCATAGGGTGCATCACAGAAGGCAGGTCACTGAAGGCCGGCCACACAGGCAGGTCATACAAGGCATGTCACCGAAGGAGGTAATATGGGGTAGATCACAAATCCCAGGCGAAGGAAGCAAGGCCTTAGGGCAGATCACAGAGGTCGGGTCACAGATGGCAGAACTGAGGACAGGACACACAGATCACATCACCGAGGGTAGGTCACAGAGGGCTGGTCCTGGTGGAAGTACTGAGTGAAGGTCACTAGAGCAAGTCACTGAGCGAGGTCACAGAGGGCAAGTCACAGGCGGCAGGTCACAAAAGACAGTTGACAGAGGGCAGGTCGTGAAGGAGGTCACAGATGTGAGGGGGAGCATAAAGGGCAAGACACTGAGGGAGGTCAACGAGAGCATGTGACTGAGGCAGTCACAGAGGGCCGGCATCACAGGGCAGGTCACTGAAGGCAGGTGATGATTGAGGGCTGGTTACTGATGGCTGGTCACAGAGGGCTGGTCACTGATGGCAGGACTGAGGGAAGGTCACTAGGGTAGGTCACTGAGGGATGTGATGGGGGAGGACAAAGAAAGCAGGGCAGTGAGTGAGGACATAGGGCCAAGTCACGGAGGGTAGGTCACCAGGGCCAGTCACACAAGTCATGTCACTGAGGGAGGTAATGTGGAGCAGATCACAAATACCACATGAAGGAAGCCAGAACTTAGAGCAGGTCACAGATGCCTGGTCACAGTGGACAGTCACTGAGTACAGGGCACAGACGGATGGTCCCAGAGGGCAGTTCACAGAGAGCAGGTCACAGACAGCGGTCGTAGCCTGTTACTGAGGGAGGTCATAGAATGCAGGTCAAGGAGGGCAGGTCACAGGAGGCTAGTCACAGAATGAAGCTTTCAGAGGGCAGGTCACAGACAGCAGGTCACTAGGGAAGGTCACTGGAGCCAGGTCACGGAGGGCACGTCTCACTGGGCATGTCCCAGGGGGCAGGTAAGAGACGGCAGGACACGGAACGCAGGGGACTGAGGCAGGTCACACAGCACTGCTCACCGATGGCAGGACTGAGGGAAGGTCACTAATGCAGCTCACTGAGACAGGACACAGTAGTGAAGTCACAGAGGGCCAGGCACTTAGGTCACACAGCGCACGTCACAAAGGACCTATAACAGTGGGCAGGACTGAGGGAAGGTCACTAGGGCCAGTCACTGAGTGAGGTCACAGAGGGCAAGTCACAGGGGCAAGTCTCTGAGGGAGGACTCAGACAGCATGTTCCTAAGGATAGTCACAGAGGGAAGTTATCAGAGGGCAAGTCAGTGAGGCAGATCACACAGGGTGGCTCTCCGTGGGTAGCCCCTGAGGACAGCTTGCAGAGAGAAGGTCTCCGAAGGCAGGTCACATGGGTATGTCACTGAGAGCAGGGGTCATGTGGCAGCTTAGCGTCTGCTGGTCACAGAGGGCACGTGGCAGAGGGCAGAAATGAGGGCTGGTCTCAGACAGCAGGTCAGAGAAGGTAGGTCACTGAAGCCAGCTCACCTTGGGAAGACACAGGGGGACAATTCACAGAGGACAGGACTGGAGGTAGGTCGCAGAGGACAAGTCCAAGGCCAGGTTACTTGAGGGGAAGTGACACGGGGCGGGTCCACTGAAGCAGGTCTCAGAGGGCAAGGTCAGTGGCAGTCACAGAGCGGTGGTCACAGTTGCTACGTCACAGAAGCAGCTCACAGAGGGCAGTCGCAGAGTACAAGTCCCTGAGGGGTGGTCGCAGGGCACATGTCGCCAAGGCCCGGTCCCAGAGGGCCGGCACTGATGGCAGGATGAGGGAAGTTCACTAGCGCCAGTGTCTGAAGGAGGTTCCAGAAGTCACAGAGGGTCAGGCACTAAGTGAGGTCCCATAGGGTGCATCACAGAAGGCAGGTCACTGAAGGCCGGCCACACAGGCATGTCATAAAAGGCATGTCACCGAAGGAGGTAATGTGGGGCCGATCACAAATCCCAGGCGAAGGAAGCAAGGCCTTAGGGCAGATCACAGAGGTCGGGTCACAGATGGCAGAACTGAGGACAGGACACACAGATCACATCACCGAGGGTAGGTCACAGAGGGCTGGTCCTGGTGGAAGTACTGAGTGAAGGTCACTAGAGCAAGTCACTGAGCGAGGTCACAGAGGGCAAGTCACAATCGGCAGGTCACAAAAGACAGAGGACAGAGGGCAGGTCGTGAAGGAGGTCACAGATGTGAGGGGGAGCATACAGGGCAAGACACTGAGGGAGGTCAACGAGAGCATGTGACTGAGGCAGTCACAGAGGGCCGGCATCACAGGGCAGGTCACTGAAGGCAGGTGATGATTGAGGGCTGGTTACTGATGGCCGGTCACAGAGGGCTGGTCACTGATGGCAGGACTGAGGGAAGGTCACTAGGATAGGTCACTGAGGGAGGTGATGGGGGAGGACAAAGAGGGCAGGGCAGTGAGTGAGGACATAGGGCCAAGTCACGGAGGGTAGGTCACCAGGGTCAGTCACACAAGTCATGTCACTGAGGGAGGTAATGGGGAGCAGATCACAAATACCACATGAAGGAAGCCAGAACTTAGAGCAGGTCACAGATGCCTGGTCACAGTGGACAGTCACTGAGTACAGGGCACAGACGGATGGTCCCAGAGGGCAGTTCACAGAGAGCAGGTCACAGACAGCGGTCGTAGCCTGTTACTGAGGGAGGTCATAGAATGCAGGTCAAGGAGGGCAGGTTACAGGAGGCTAGTCAAAGAATGAAGCTTTCAGAGGGCAGGTCACAGACAGCAGGTCACTAGGGAAGGTCACTGGAGCCAGGTCACGGAGGGCACGTCTCACTGGGCATGTCCCAGGGGGCAGGTAAGAGACGGCAGGACACGGAACGCAGGGGACTGAGGCAGGTCACACAGAGCTGCTCACCGATGGCAGGACTGAGGGAAGGTCACTAATGCAGCTCACTGAGACAGGACACAGTAGTGAAGTCACAGAGGGCCAGGCACTTAGGTCACACAGCGCAGGTAACCAAGGACCTATAACAGTGGGCAGGACTGAAGGAACGTCACAAGGGCCAGTCACTGAGTGAGGTCACAGAGGGCAAGTCACAGGGGCAAGTCTCTGAGGGAGGACTCAGACAGCATGTTCCTAAGGACAGTCACAGAGGGAAGTTATCAGAGGGCAAGTCACTGAGGCAGATCGCACAGGGTGGCTCACCGTGGGTAGCACCTGAGGACAGGTTGCAGAGAGAAGGTCTCCGAGGGCAGGTCACATGGGTATGTCACTGAGAGCAGGGGTCATGGGGCAGCTTAGCGTCCGCTGGTCACAGAGGGCACGTGGCAGAGGGCAGAAATGAGGGCTGGTCTCAGACAGCAGGTCAGAGAAGGTAGGTCACTGAAGCCAGCTCACCTTGGGAAGACACAGGGGGACAATTCACAGAGGACAGGACTGGAGGTAGTTCCCAGAGGACAAGTCCGAGGCCAGGTTACTTGAGGGGAAGTGACACGGGGCGGGTCCACTGAAGCAGGTCTCAGAGGGCAAGGTCAGTGGCAGTCACAGAGCGGTGGTCACAGTTGCTACGTCACAGAAGCAGCTCACAGAGGGCAGTCGCAGAAGCAGCTCACAGAGGGCAGTCGCAGAGTACAAGTCCCTGAGGGGTGGTCGCAGGGCACATGTCGCCAAGGCCCGGTCCCAGAGGGCCGTCACTGATGGCAGGATGAGGGAAGTTCACTAGCGCCGGTCTCTGAAGGAGGTTCCAGAAGTCACAGAGGGTCAGGCACTAAGTGAGGTCCCATAGGGTGCATCACAGAAGGCAGGTCACTGAAGGCCGGCCACACAGGCAGGTCGTACAAGGCATGTCACCGAAGGAGGTAATATGGGGTAGATCACAAATCCCAGGCGAAGGAAGCAAGGCCTTAGGGCAGATCACAGAGGTCGGGTCACAGATGGCAGAACTGAGGACAGGACACACAGATCACATCACCGAGCGTAGGTCACAGAGGGCTGGTCCTGGTGGAAGTACTGAGTGAAGGTCACTAGAGCAAGTCACTGAGCGAGGTCACAGAGGGCAAGTCACAGGCGGCAGGTCACAAAAGACAGTTGACAGAGGGCAGGTTGTGAAGGAGGTCACAGATGTGAGGGGGAGCATAAAGGGCAAGACACTGAGGGAGGTCAACGAGAGCATGTGACTGAGGCAGTCACAGAGGGCCGGCATCACAGGGCAGGTCACTGAAGGCAGGTGATGATTGAGGGCTGGTTACTGATGGCTGGTCACAGAGGGCTGGTCACTGATGGCAGGACTGAGGGAAGGTCACTAGGGTAGGTCACTGAGGGATGTGATGGGGGAGGACAAAGAGGGCAGGGCAGTGAGTGAGGACATAGGGCCAAGTCACGGAGGGTAGGTCACCAGGGCCAGTCACACAAGTCATGTCACTGAGGGAGGTAATGTGGAGCAGATCACAAATACCACATGAAGGAAGCCAGAACTTAGAGCAGGTCACAGATGCCTGGTCACAGTGGACAGTCACTGAGTACAGGGCACAGACGGATGGTCCCAGAGGGCAGTTCACAGAGAGCAGGTCACAGACAGCGGTCGTAGCCTGTTACTGAGGGAGGTCATAGAATGCAGGTCAAGGAGGGCAGGTCACAGGAGGCTAGTCACAGAATGAAGCTTTCAGAGGGCAGGTCACAGACAGCAGGTCACTAGGGAAGGTCACTGGAGCCAGGTCACGGAGGGCACGTCTCACTGGGCATGTCCCAGGGGGCAGGTAAGAGACGGCAGGACACGGAACGCAGGGGACTGAGGCAGGTCACACAGCACTGCTCACCGATGGCAGGACTGAGGGAAGGTCACTAATGCAGCTCACTGAGACAGGACACAGTAGTGAAGTCACAGAGGGCCAGGCACTTAGGTCACACAGCGCACGTCACAAAGGACCTATAACAGTGGGCAGGACTGAGGGAAGGTCACTAGGGCCACTCACTGAGTGAGGTCACAGAGGGCAAGTCACAGGGGCAAGTCTCTGAGGGAGGACTCAGACAGCATGTTCCTAAGGATAGTCACAGAGGGAAGTTATCAGAGGGCAAGTCACTGAGGCAGATCACACAGGGTGGCTCACCGTGGGTAGCCCCTGAGGACAGGTTGCAGAGAGAAGGTCTCCGAGGGCAGGTCACATGGGTATGTCACTGAGAGCAGGGGTCATGGGGCAGCTTAGCGTCCGCTGCTCACAGAGGGCACGTGGCAGAGGGCAGAAATGAGGGCTGGTCTCAGACAGCAGGTCAGAGAAGGTAGGTCACTGAAGCCAGCTCACCTTGGGAAGACACAGGGGGACAATTCACAGAGGACAGGACTGGAGGTAGGTCCCAGAGGACAAGTCCGAGGCCAGGTTACTTGAGGGGAAGTGACACGGGGCGGGTCCACTGAAGCAGGTCTCAGAGGGCAAGGTCAGTGGCAGTCACAGAGCGGTGGTCACAGTTGCTAGGTCACAGAAGCAGCTCACAGAGGGCAGTCGCAGAAGCAGCTCACAGAGGGCAGTCGCAGAGTACAAGTCCCTGAGGGGTGGTCGCAGGGCACATGTCGCCAAGGCCCGGTCCCAGAGGGCCGGCACTGATGGCAGGATGAGGGAAGTTCACTAGCGCCGGTCTCTGAAGGAGGTTCCAGAAGTCACAGAGGGTCAGGCACTAAGTGAGGTCCCATAGGGTGCATCACAGAAGGCAGGTCACTGAAGGCCGGCCACACAGGCAGGTCGTACAAGGCATGTCACCGAAGGAGGTAATATGGGGCAGATCACAAATCCCAGGCGAAGGAAGCAAGGCCTTAGGGCAGATCACAGAGGTCGGGTCACAGATGGCAGAACTGAGGACAGGATACACAGATCACATCACCGAGGGTAGGTCACAGAGGGCTGGTCCTGGTGGAAGTACTGAGTGAAGGTCACTATAGCAAGTCACTGAGCGAGGTCACAGAGGACAAGTCACAGGCGGCAGGTCACAAAAGACAGAGGACAGAGGGCAGGTCGTGAAGGAGGTCACAGATGTGAGGGGGAGCATACAGGGAAAGACACTGAGGGAGGTCAACGAGAGCATGTGACTGAGGAAGTCAAGAGGGCCGGCATCACAGGGCAGGTCACTGAAGGCAGGTGATGATTGAGGGCTGGTTACTGATGGCCGGTCACAGAGGGCTGGTCACTGATGGCAGGACTGAGGGAAGGTCACTAGGGTAGGTCACTGAGGGAGGTGATGGGGGAGGACAAAGAGGGAAGGGCAGTGAGTGAGGACATAGGGCCAAGTCACGGAGGGTAGGTCACCAGGGCCAGTCACACAAGTCATGTCACTGAGGGAGGTAATGGGGAGCAGATCACAAATACCACATGAAGGAAGCCAGAACTTAGAGCAGGTCACAGATGCCTGGTCACAGTGGACAGTCACTGAGTACAGGGCACAGACGGATGGTCCCAGAGGGCAGTTCACAGAGAGCAGGTCACAGACAGCGGTCGTAGCCTGTTACTGAGGGAGGTCATAGAATGCAGGTCAAGGAGGGCAGGTCACAGGAGGCTAGTCAAAGCATGAAGCTTTCAGAGGGCAGGTCAGAGACAGCAGGTCACTAGGGAAGGTCACTGGAGCCAGGTCACGGAGGGCACGTCTCACTGGGCATGTCCCAGGGGCCAGGTAAGAGACGGCAGGACACGGAACGCAGGGGACTGAGGCAGGTCACACAGAGCTGCTCACCGATGGCAGGACTGAGGGAAGGTCACTAATGCAGCTCACTGAGACAGGACACAGTAGTGAAGTCACAGAGGGCCAGGCACTTAGGTCATACAGCGCAGGTCACAAAGGACCTATATCAATGGGCAGGACTGAGGGAAGGTCACTAGGGCCACCCACTGAGTGAGGTCACAGAGGGCAAGTCACAGGGGCAAGTCTCTGAGGGAGGACTCAGACAGCATGTTCCTAAGGATAGTCACAGAGGGAAGTTATCAGAGGGCAAGTCAGTGAGGCAGATCACACAGGGTGGCTCTCCGTGGGTAGCCCCTGAGGACAGCTTGCAGAGAGAAGGTCTCCGAAGGCAGGTCACATGGGTATGTCACTGAGAGCAGGGGTCATGTGGCAGCTTAGCGTCTGCTGGTCACAGAGGGCACGTGGCAGAGGGCAGAAATGAGGGCTGGTCTCAGACAGCAGGTCAGAGAAGGTAGGTCACTGAAGCCAGCTCACCTTGGGAAGACACAGGGGGACAATTCACAGAGGACAGGACTGGAGGTAGGTCGCAGAGGACAAGTCCAAGGCCAGGTTACTTGAGGGGAAGTGACACGGGGCGGGTCCACTGAAGCAGGTCTCAGAAGGCAAGGTCAGTGGCAGTCACAGAGCGGTGGTCACAGTTGCTACGTCACAGAAGCAGCTCACAGAGGGCAGTCGCAGAGTACAAGTCCCTGAGGGGTGGTCGCAGGGCACATGTCGCCAAGGCCCGGTCCCAGAGGGCCGGCACTGATGGCAGGATGAGGGAAGTTCACTAGCGCCAGTGTCTGAAGGAGGTTCCAGAAGTCACAGAGGGTCAGGCACTAAGTGAGGTCCCATAGGGTGCATCACAGAAGGCAGGTCACTGAAGGCCGGCCACACAGGCATGTCATAAAAGGCATGTCACCGAAGGAGGTAATGTGGGGCCGATCACAAATCCCAGGCGAAGGAAGCAAGGCCTTAGGGCAGATCACAGAGGTCGGGTCACAGATGGCAGAACTGAGGACAGGACACACAGATCACATCACCGAGGGTAGGTCACAGAGGGCTGGTCCTGGTGGAAGTACTGAGTGAAGGTCACTAGAGCAAGTCACTGAGCGAGGTCACAGAGGGCAAGTCACAATCGGCAGGTCACAAAAGACAGAGGACAGAGGGCAGGTCGTGAAGGAGGTCACAGATGTGAGGGGGAGCATACAGGGAAAGACACTGAGGGAGGTCAACGAGAGCATGTGACTGAGGCAGTCACAGAGGGCCGGCATCACAGGGCAGGTCACTGAAGGCAGGTGATGATTGAGGGCTGGTTACTGATGGCCGGTCACAGAGGGCTGGTCACTGATGGCAGGACTGAGGGAAGGTCACTAGGATAGGTCACTGAGGGAGGTGATGGGGGAGGACAAAGAGGGCAGGGCAGTGAGTGAGGACATAGGGCCAAGTCACGGAGGGTAGGTCACCAGGGTCAGTCACACAAGTCATGTCACTGAGGGAGGTAATGGGGAGCAGATCACAAATACCACATGAAGGAAGCCAGAACTTAGAGCAGGTCACAGATGCCTGGTCACAGTGGACAGTCACTGAGTACAGGGCACAGACGGATGGTCCCAGAGGGCAGTTCACAGAGAGCAGGTCACAGACAGCGGTCGTAGCCTGTTACTGAGGGAGGTCATAGAATGCAGGTCAAGGAGGGCAGGTTACAGGAGGCTAGTCAAAGAATGAAGCTTTCAGAGGGCAGGTCACAGACAGCAGGTCACTAGGGAAGGTCACTGGAGCCAGGTCACGGAGGGCACGTCTCACTGGGCATGTCCCAGGGGGCAGGTAAGAGACGGCAGGACACGGAACGCAGGGGACTGAGGCAGGTCACACAGAGCTGCTCACCGATGGCAGGACTGAGGGAAGGTCACTAATGCAGCTCACTGAGACAGGACACAGTAGTGAAGTCACAGAGGGCCAGGCACTTAGGTCACACAGCGCAGGTAACCAAGGACCTATAACAGTGGGCAGGACTGAAGGAACGTCACAAGGGCCAGTCACTGAGTGAGGTCACAGAGGGCAAGTCACAGGGGCAAGTCTCTGAGGGAGGACTCAGACAGCATGTTCCTAAGGACAGTCACAGAGGGAAGTTATCAGAGGGCAAGTCACTGAGGCAGATCACACAGGGTGGCTCACCGTGGGTAGCACCTGAGGACAGGTTGCAGAGAGAAGGTCTCCGAGGGCAGGTCACATGGGTATGTCACTGAGAGCAGGGGTCATGGGGCAGCTTAGCGTCCGCTGGTCACAGAGGGCACGTGGCAGAGGGCAGAAATGAGGGCTGGTCTCAGACAGCAGGTCAGAGAAGGTAGGTCACTGAAGCCAGCTCACCTTGGGAAGACACAGGGGGACAATTCACAGAGGACAGGACTGGAGGTAGTTCCCAGAGGACAAGTCCGAGGCCAGGTTACTTGAGGGGAAGTGACACGGGGCGGGTCCACTGAAGCAGGTCTCAGAGGGCAAGGTCAGTGGCAGTCACAGAGCGGTGGTCACAGTTGCTACGTCACAGAAGCAGCTCACAGAGGGCAGTCGCAGAAGCAGCTCACAGAGGGCAGTCGCAGAGTACAAGTCCCTGAGGGGTGGTCGCAGGGCACATGTCGCCAAGGCCCGGTCCCAGAGGGCCGGCACTGATGGCAGGATGAGGGAAGTTCACTAGCGCCGGTCTCTGAAGGAGGTTCCAGAAGTCACAGAGGGTCAGGCACTAAGTGAGGTCTCATAGGGTGCATCACAGAAGGCAGGTCACTGAAGGCCGGCCACACAGGCAGGTCGTACAAGGCATGTCACCGAAGGAGGTAATATGGGGCAGATCACAAATCCCAGGCGAAGGAAGCAAGGCCTTAGGGCAGATCACAGAGGTCGGGTCACAGATGGCAGAACTGAGGACAGGATACACAGATCACATCACCGAGGGTAGGTCACAGAGGGCTGGTCCTGGTGGAAGTACTGAGTGAAGGTCACTAGAGCAAGTCACTGAGCGAGGTCACAGAGGACAAGTCACAGGCGGCAGGTCACAAAAGACAGAGGACAGAGGGCAGGTCGTGAAGGAGGTCACAGATGTGAGGGGGAGCATACAGGGAAAGACACTGAGGGAGGTCAATGAGAGCATGTGACTGAGGAAGTCACAGAGGGCCGGCATCACAGGGCAGGTCACTGAAGGCAGGTGATGATTGAGGGCTGGTTACTGATGGCCGGTCACAGAGGGCTGGTCACTGATGGCAGGACTGAGGGAAGGTCACTAGGGTAGGTCACTGAGGGAGGTGATGGGGGAGGACAAAGAGGGAAGGGCAGTGAGTGAGGACATAGGGCCAAGTCACGGAGGGTAGGTCACCAGGGCCAGTCACACAAGTCATGTCACTGAGGGAGGTAATGGGGAGCAGATCACAAATACCACATGAAGGAAGCCAGAACTTAGAGCAGGTCACAGATGCCTGGTCACAGTGGACAGTCACTGAGTACAGGGCACAGACGGATGGTCCCAGAGGGCAGTTCACAGAGAGCAGGTCACAGACAGCGGTCGTAGCCTGTTACTGAGGGAGGTCATAGAATGCAGGTCAAGGAGGGCAGGTCACAGGAGGCTAGTCAAAGCATGAAGCTTTCAGAGGGCAGGTCAGAGACAGCAGGTCACTAGGGAAGGTCACTGGAGCCAGGTCACGGAGGGCACGTCTCACTGGGCATGTCCCAGGGGCCAGGTAAGAGACGGCAGGACACGGAACGCAGGGGACTGAGGCAGGTCACACAGAGCTGCTCACCGATGGCAGGACTGAGGGAAGGTCACTAATGCAGCTCACTGAGACAGGACACAGTAGTGAAGTCACAGAGGGCCAGGCACTTAGGTCATACAGCGCAGGTCACAAAGGACCTATATCAATGGGCAGGACTGAGGGAAGGTCACTAGGGCCACCCACTGAGTGAGGTCACAGAGGGCAAGTCACAGGGGCAAGTCTCTGAGGGAGGACTCAGACAGCATGTTCCTAAGGATAGTCACAGAGGGAAGTTATCAGAGGGCAAGTCAGTGAGGCAGATCACACAGGGTGGCTCTCCGTGGGTAGCCCCTGAGGACAGCTTGCAGAGAGAAGGTCTCCGAAGGCAGGTCACATGGGTATGTCACTGAGAGCAGGGGTCATGTGGCAGCTTAGCGTCTGCTGGTCACAGAGGGCACGTGGCAGAGGGCAGAAATGAGGGCTGGTCTCAGACAGCAGGTCAGAGAAGGTAGGTCACTGAAGCCAGCTCACCTTGGGAAGACACAGGGGGACAATTCACAGAGGACAGGACTGGAGGTAGGTCGCAGAGGACAAGTCCAAGGCCAGGTTACTTGAGGGGAAGTGACACGGGGCGGGTCCACTGAAGCAGGTCTCAGAGGGCAAGGTCAGTGGCAGTCACAGAGCGGTGGTCACAGTTGCTACGTCACAGAAGCAGCTCACAGAGGGCAGTCGCAGAGTACAAGTCCCTGAGGGGTGGTCGCAGGGCACATGTCGCCAAGGCCCGGTCCCAGAGGGCCGGCACTGATGGCAGGATGAGGGAAGTTCACTAGCGCCAGTGTCTGAAGGAGGTTCCAGAAGTCACAGAGGGTCAGGCACTAAGTGAGGTCCCATAGGGTGCATCACAGAAGGCAGGTCACTGAAGGCCGGCCACACAGGCATGTCATAAAAGGCATGTCACCGAAGGAGGTAATGTGGGGCCGATCACAAATCCCAGGCGAAGGAAGCAAGGCCTTAGGGCAGATCACAGAGGTCGGGTCACAGATGGCAGAACTGAGGACAGGACACACAGATCACATCACCGAGGGTAGGTCACAGAGGGCTGGTCCTGGTGGAAGTACTGAGTGAAGGTCACTAGAGCAAGTCACTGAGCGAGGTCACAGAGGGCAAGTCACAATCGGCAGGTCACAAAAGACAGAGGACAGAGGGCAGGTCGTGAAGGCGGTCACAGATGTGAGGGGGAGCATACAGGGCAAGACACTGAGGGAGGTCAACGAGAGCATGTGACTGAGGCAGTCACAGAGGGCCGGCATCACAGGGCAGGTCACTGAAGGCAGGTGATGATTGAGGGCTGGTTACTGATGGCCGGTCACAGAGGGCTGGTCACTGATGGCAGGACTGAGGGAAGGTCACTAGGATAGGTCACTGAGGGAGGTGATGGGGGAGGACAAAGAGGGCAGGGCAGTGAGTGAGGACATAGGGCCAAGTCACGGAGGGTAGGTCACCAGGGTCAGTCACACAAGTCATGTCACTGAGGGAGGTAATGGGGAGCAGATCACAAATACCACATGAAGGAAGCCAGAACTTAGAGCAGGTCACAGATGCCTGGTCACAGTGGACAGTCACTGAGTACAGGGCACAGACGGATGGTCCCAGAGGGCAGTTCACAGAGAGCAGGTCACAGACAGCGGTCGTAGCCTGTTACTGAGGGAGGTCATAGAATGCAGGTCAAGGAGGGCAGGTTACAGGAGGCTAGTCAAAGAATGAAGCTTTCAGAGGGCAGGTCACAGACAGCAGGTCACTAGGGAAGGTCACTGGAGCCAGGTCACGGAGGGCACGTCTCACTGGGCATGTCCCAGGGGGCAGGTAAGAGACGGCAGGACACGGAACGCAGGGGACTGAGGCAGGTCACACAGAGCTGCTCACCGATGGCAGGACTGAGGGAAGGTCACTAATGCAGCTCACTGAGACAGGACACAGTAGTGAAGTCACAGAGGGCCAGGCACTTAGGTCACACAGCGCAGGTAACCAAGGACCTATAACAGTGGGCAGGACTGAAGGAACGTCACAAGGGCCAGTCACTGAGTGAGGTCACAGAGGGCAAGTCACAGGGGCAAGTCTCTGAGGGAGGACTCAGACAGCATGTTCCTAAGGATAGTCACAGAGGGAAGTTATCAGAGGGCAAGTCACTGAGGCAGATCACACAGGGTGGCTCACCGTGGGTAGCCCCTGAGGACAGGTTGCAGAGAGAAGGTCTCCGAGGGCAGGTCACATGGGTATGTCACTGAGAGCAGGGGTCATGGGGTAGCTTAGCGTCCGCTGGTCACAGAGGGCACGTGGCAGAGGGCAGAAATGAGGGCTGGTCTCAGACAGCAGGTCAGAGAAGGTAGGTCACTGAAGCCAGCTCACCTTGGGAAGACACAGGGGGACAATTCACAGAGGACAGGACTGGAGGTAGTTCCCAGAGGACAAGTCCGAGGCCAGGTTACTTGAGGGGAAGTGACACGGGGCGGGTCCACTGAAGCAGGTCTCAGAGGGCAAGGTCAGTGGCAGTCACAGAGCGGTGGTCACAGTTGCTACGTCACAGAAGCAGCTCACAGAGGGCAGTCGCAGAAGCAGCTCACAGAGGGCAGTCGCAGAGTACAAGTCCCTGAGGGGTGGTCGCAGGGCACATGTCGCCAAGGCCCGGTCCCAGAGGGCCGGCACTGATGGCAGGATGAGGGAAGTTCACTAGCGCCGGTCTCTGAAGGAGGTTCCAGAAGTCACAGAGGGTCAGGCACTAAGTGAGGTCCCATAGGGTGCATCACAGAAGGCAGGTCACTGAAGGCCGGCCACACAGGCAGGTCATACAAGGCATGTCACCGAAGGAGGTAATATGGGGTAGATCACAAATCCCAGGCGAAGGAAGCAAGGCCTTAGGGCAGATCACAGAGGTCGGGTCACAGATGGCAGAACTGAGGACAGGACACACAGATCACATCACCGAGGGTAGGTCACAGAGGGCTGGTCCTGGTGGAAGTACTGAGTGAAGGTCACTAGAGCAAGTCACTGAGCGAGGTCACAGAGGGCAAGTCACAGGCGGCAGGTCACAAAAGACAGTTGACAGAGGGCAGGTTGTGAAGGAGGTCACAGATGTGAGGGGGAGCATAAAGGGCAAGACACTGAGGGAGGTCAACGAGAGCATGTGACTGAGGCAGTCACAGAGGGCCGGCATCACAGGGCAAGTCACTGAAGGCAGGTGATGATTGAGGGCTGGTTACTGATGGCCGGTCACAGAGGGCTGGTCACTGATGGCAGGACTGAGGGAAGGTCACTAGGGTAGGTCACTGAGGGATGTGATGGGGGAGGACAAAGAGGGCAGGGCAGTGAGTGAGGACATAGGGCCAAGTCACGGAGGGTAGGTCACCAGGGTCAGTCACACAAGTCATGTCACTGAGGGAGGTAATGGGGAGCAGATCACAAATACCACATGAAGGAAGCCAGAACTTAGAGCAGGTCACAGATGCCTGGTCACAGTGGACAGTCACTGAGTACAGGGCACAGACGGATGGTCCCAGAGGGCAGTTCACAGAGAGCAGGTCACAGACAGCGGTCGTAGCCTGTTACTGAGGGAGGTCATAGAATGCAGGTCAAGGAGGGCAGGTCACAGGAGGCTAGTCACAGAATGAAGCTTTCAGAGGGCAGGTCAGAGACAGCAGGTCACTAGGGAAGGTCACTGGAGCCAGGTCACGGAGGGCACGTCTCACTAGGCATGTCCCAGGGGCCAGGTAAGAGACGGCAGGACACGGAACGCAGGGGACTGAGGCAGGTCACACAGAGCTGCTCACCGATGGCAGGACTGAGGGAAGGTCACTAATGCAGCTCACTGAGACAGGACACAGTAGTGAAGTCACAGAGGGCCAGGCACTTAGGTCATACAGCGCAGGTCACAAAGGACCTATATCAGTGGGCAGGACTGAGGGAAGGTCACTAGGGCCACCCACTGAGTGAGGTCACAGAGGGCAAGTCACAGGGGCAAGTCTCTGAGGGAGGACTCAGACAGCATGTTCCTAAGGATAGTCACAGAGGGAAGTTATCAGAGGGCAAGTCACTGAGGCAGATCACACAGGGTGGCTCACCGTGGGTAGCCCCTGAGGACAGCTTGCAGAAAGAAGGTCTCCGAGGGCAGGTCACATGGGTATGTCAGTGAGAGCAGGGGTCATGGGGCAGCTTAGCGTCCGCTGGTCACAGAGGGCACGTGGCAGAGGGCAGAAATGAGGGCTGGTCTCAGACAGCAGGTCAGAGAACGTAGGTCACTGAAGCCAGGTCACCTAGGGAAGACACAGGGGGACAAGTCACAGAGGACAGGACTGGAGGTAGGTCCCAGAGGACAAATCCGAGGCCAGGTTACTTGAGGGGAAGTGACACGGGGCGGGTCCACTGAAGCAGGTCTCAGAGGGCAAGGTCAGTGGCAGTCACAGAGCGGTGGTCACAGTTGCTACGTCACAGAAGCAGCTCACAGAGGGCAGTCGCAGAAGCAGCTCACAGAGGGCAGTCGCAGAGTACAAGTCCCTGAGGGGTGGTCGCAGGGCACATGTCGCCAAGGCCCGGTCCCAGAGGGCCGGCACTGATGGCAGGATGAGGGAAGTTCACTAGCGCCGGTCTCTGAAGGAGGTTCCAGAAGTCACAGAGGGTCAGGCACTAAGTGAGGTCCCATAGGGTGCATCACAGAAGGCAGGTCACTGAAGGCCGGCCACACAGGCAGGTCATACAAGGCATGTCACCGAAGGAGGTAATATGGGGTAGATCACAAATCCCAGGCGAAGGAAGCAAGGCCTTAGGGCAGATCACAGAGGTCGGGTCACAGATGGCAGAACTGAGGACAGGACACACAGATCACATCACCGAGGGTAGGTCACAGAGGGCTGGTCCTGGTGGAAGTACTGAGTGAAGGTCACTAGAGCAAGTCACTGAGCGAGGTCACAGAGGGCAAGTCACAGGCGGCAGGTCACAAAAGACAGTTGACAGAGGGCAGGTTGTGAAGGAGGTCACAGATGTGAGGGGGAGCATAAAGGGCAAGACACTGAGGGAGGTCAACGAGAGCATGTGACTGAGGCAGTCACAGAGGGCCGGCATCACAGGGCAGGTCACTGAAGGCAGGTGATGATTGAGGGCTGGTTACTGATGGCTGGTCACAGAGGGCTGGTCACTGATGGCAGGACTGAGGGAAGGTCACTAGGGTAGGTCACTGAGGGATGTGATGGGGGAGGACAAAGAGGGCAGGGCAGTGAGTGAGGACATAGGGCCAAGTCACGGAGGGTAGGTCACCAGGGCCAGTCACACAAGTCATGTCACTGAGGGAGGTAATGTGGAGCAGATCACAAATACCACATGAAGGAAGCCAGAACTTAGAGCAGGTCACAGATGCCTGGTCACAGTGGACAGTCACTGAGTACAGGGCACAGACGGATGGTCCCAGAGGGCAGTTCACAGAGAGCAGGTCACAGACAGCGGTCGTAGCCTGTTACTGAGGGAGGTCATAGAATGCAGGTCAAGGAGGGCAGGTCACAGGAGGCTAGTCACAGAATGAAGCTTTCAGAGGGCAGGTCACAGACAGCAGGTCACTAGGGAAGGTCACTGGAGCCAGGTCACGGAGGGCACGTCTCACTGGGCATGTCCCAGGGGGCAGGTAAGAGACGGCAGGACACGGAACGCAGGGGACTGAGGCAGGTCACACAGCACTGCTCACCGATGGCAGGACTGAGGGAAGGTCACTAATGCAGCTCACTGAGACAGGACACAGTAGTGAAGTCACAGAGGGCCAGGCACTTAGGTCACACAGCGCACGTCACAAAGGACCTATAACAGTGGGCAGGACTGAGGGAAGGTCACTAGGGCCACTCACTGAGTGAGGTCACAGAGGGCAAGTCACAGGGGCAAGTCTCTGAGGGAGGACTCAGACAGCATGTTCCTAAGGATAGTCACAGAGGGAAGTTATCAGAGGGCAAGTCACTGAGGCAGATCACACAGGGTGGCTCACTGTGCGTATCCCCTGAGGACAGCTTGCAGAGAGAAGGTCTCCGAGGGCAGGTCACATGGGTATGTCACTGAGAGCAGGGGTCATGGGGCAGCTTAGCGTCCGCTGCTCACAGAGGGCACGTGGCAGAGGGCAGAAATGAGGGCTGGTCTCAGACAGCAGGTCAGAGAAGGTAGGTCACTGAAGCCAGCTCACCTTGGGAAGACACAGGGGGACAATTCACAGAGGACAGGACTGGAGGTAGGTCCCAGAGGACAAGTCCGAGGCCAGGTTACTTGAGGGGAAGTGACACGGGGCGGGTCCACTGAAGCAGGTCTCAGAAGGCAAGGTCAGTGGCAGTCACAGAGCGGTGGTCACAGTTGCTACGTCACAGAAGCAGCTCACAGAGGGCAGTCGCAGAGTACAAGTCCCTGAGGGGTGGTCGCAGGGCACATGTCGCCAAGGCCCGGTCCCAGAGGGCCGGCACTGATGGCAGGATGAGGGAAGTTCACTAGCGCCGGTCTCTGAAGGAGGTTCCAGAAGTCACAGAGGGTCAGGCACTAAGTGAGGTCTCATAGGGTGCATCACAGAAGGCAGGTCACTGAAGGCCGGCCACACAGGCAGGTCGTACAAGGCATGTCACCGAAGGAGGTAATATGGGGCAGATCACAAATCCCAGGCGAAGGAAGCAAGGCCTTAGGGCAGATCACAGAGGTCGGGTCACAGATGGCAGAACTGAGGACAGGACACACAGATCACATCACCGAGGGTAGGTCACAGAGGGCTGGTCCTGGTGGAAGTACTGAGTGAAGGTCACTAGAGCAAGTCACTGAGCGAGGTCACAGAGGACAAGTCACAGGCGGCAGGTCACAAAAGACAGAGGACAGAGGGCAGGTCGTGAAGGAGGTCACAGATGTGAGGGGGAGCATACAGGGAAAGACACTGAGGGAGGTCAACGAGAGCATGTGACTGAGGAAGTCACAGAGGGCCGGCATCACAGGGCAGGTCACTGAAGGCAGGTGATGATTGAGGGCTGGTTACTGATGGCCGGTCACAGAGGGCTGGTCACTGATGGCAGGACTGAGGGAAGGTCACTAGGGTAGGTCACTGAGGGAGGTGATGGGGGAGGACAAAGAGGGAAGGGCAGTGAGTGAGGACATAGGGCCAAGTCACGGAGGGTAGGTCACCAGGGCCAGTCACACAAGTCATGTCACTGAGGGAGGTAATGTGGAGCAGATCACAAATACCACATGAAGGAAGCCAGAACTTAGAGCAGGTCACAGATGCCTGGTCACAGTGGACAGTCACTGAGTACAGGGCACAGACGGATGGTCCCAGAGGGCAGTTCACAGAGAGCAGGTCACAGACAGCGGTCGTAGCCTGTTACTGAGGGAGGTCATAGAATGCAGGTCAAGGAGGGCAGGTCACAGGAGGCTAGTCACAGAATGAAGCTTTCAGAGGGCAGGTCACAGACAGCAGGTCACTAGGGAAGGTCACTGGAGCCAGGTCACGGAGGGCACGTCTCACTGGGCATGTCCCAGGGGGCAGGTAAGAGACGGCAGGACACGGAACGCAGGGGACTGAGGCAGGTCACACAGCACTGCTCACCGATGGCAGGACTGAGGGAAGGTCACTAATGCAGCTCACTGAGACAGGACACAGTAGTGAAGTCACAGAGGGCCAGGCACTTAGGTCACACAGCGCACGTCACAAAGGACCTATAACAGTGGGCAGGACTGAGGGAAGGTCACTAGGGCCACTCACTGAGTGAGGTCACAGAGGGCAAGTCACAGGGGCAAGTCTCTGAGGGAGGACTCAGACAGCATGTTCCTAAGGATAGTCACAGAGGGAAGTTATCAGAGGGCAAGTCACTGAGGCAGATCACACAGGGTGGCTCACTGTGCGTATCCCCTGAGGACAGCTTGCAGAGAGAAGGTCTCCGAGGGCAGGTCACATGGGTATGTCACTGAGAGCAGGGGTCATGGGGCAGCTTAGCGTCCGCTGCTCACAGAGGGCACGTGGCAGAGGGCAGAAATGAGGGCTGGTCTCAGACAGCAGGTCAGAGAAGGTAGGTCACTGAAGCCAGCTCACCTTGGGAAGACACAGGGGGACAATTCACAGAGGACAGGACTGGAGGTAGGTCCCAGAGGACAAGTCCGAGGCCAGGTTACTTGAGGGGAAGTGACACGGGGCGGGTCCACTGAAGCAGGTCTCAGAAGGCAAGGTCAGTGGCAGTCACAGAGCGGTGGTCACAGTTGCTACGTCACAGAAGCAGCTCACAGAGGGCAGTCGCAGAGTACAAGTCCCTGAGGGGTGGTCGCAGGGCACATGTCGCCAAGGCCCGGTCCCAGAGGGCCGGCACTGATGGCAGGATGAGGGAAGTTCACTAGCGCCGGTCTCTGAAGGAGGTTCCAGAAGTCACAGAGGGTCAGGCACTAAGTGAGGTCTCATAGGGTGCATCACAGAAGGCAGGTCACTGAAGGCCGGCCACACAGGCAGGTCGTACAAGGCATGTCACCGAAGGAGGTAATATGGGGCAGATCACAAATCCCAGGCGAAGGAAGCAAGGCCTTAGGGCAGATCACAGAGGTCGGGTCACAGATGGCAGAACTGAGGACAGGATACACAGATCACATCACCGAGGGTAGGTCACAGAGGGCTGGTCCTGGTGGAAGTACTGAGTGAAGGTCACTAGAGCAAGTCACTGAGCGAGGTCACAGAGGACAAGTCACAGGCGGCAGGTCACAAAAGACAGAGGACAGAGGGCAGGTCGTGAAGGAGGTCACAGATGTGAGGGGGAGCATACAGGGAAAGACACTGAGGGAGGTCAACGAGAGCATGTGACTGAGGAAGTCACAGAGGGCCGGCATCACAGGGCAGGTCACTGAAGGCAGGTGATGATTGAGGGCTGGTTACTGATGGCCGGTCACAGAGGGCTGGTCACTGATGGCAGGACTGAGGGAAGGTCACTAGGATAGGTCACTGAGGGAGGTGATGGGGGAGGACAAAGAGGGAAGGGCAGTGAGTGAGGACATAGGGCCAAGTCACGGAGGGTAGGTCACCAGGGCCAGTCACACAAGTCATGTCACTGAGGGAGGTAATGGGGAGCAGATCACAAATACCACATGAAGGAAGCCAGAACTTAGAGCAGGTCACAGATGCCTGGTCACAGTGGACAGTCACTGAGTACAGGGCACAGACGGATGGTCCCAGAGGGCAGTTCACAGAGAGCAGGTCACAGACAGCGGTCGTAGCCTGTTACTGAGGGAGGTCATAGAATGCAGGTCAAGGAGGGCAGGTCACAGGAGGCTAGTCAAAGCATGAAGCTTTCAGAGGGCAGGTCAGAGACAGCAGGTCACTAGGGAAGGTCACTGGAGCCAGGTCACGGAGGGCACGTCTCACTGGGCATGTCCCAGGGGCCAGGTAAGAGACGGCAGGACACGGAACGCAGGGGACTGAGGCAGGTCACACAGAGCTGCTCACCGATGGCAGGACTGAGGGAAGGTCACTAATGCAGCTCACTGAGACAGGACACAGTAGTGAAGTCACAGAGGGCCAGGCACTTAGGTCATACAGCGCAGGTCACAAAGGACCTATATCAATGGGCAGGACTGAGGGAAGGTCACTAGGGCCACCCACTGAGTGAGGTCACAGAGGGCAAGTCACAGGGGCAAGTCTCTGAGGGAGGACTCAGACAGCATGTTCCTAAGGATAGTCACAGAGGGAAGTTATCAGAGGGCAAGTCAGTGAGGCAGATCACACAGGGTGGCTCTCCGTGGGTAGCCCCTGAGGACAGCTTGCAGAGAGAAGGTCTCCGAAGGCAGGTCACATGGGTATGTCACTGAGAGCAGGGGTCATGTGGCAGCTTAGCGTCTGTTGGTCACAGAGGGCACGTGGCAGAGGGCAGAAATGAGGGCTGGTCTCAGACAGCAGGTCAGAGAAGGTAGGTCACTGAAGCCAGCTCACCTTGGGAAGACACAGGGGGACAATTCACAGAGGACAGGACTGGAGGTAGGTCGCAGAGGACAAGTCCAAGGCCAGGTTACTTGAGGGGAAGTGACACGGGGCGGGTCCACTGAAGCAGGTCTCAGAGGGCAAGGTCAGTGGCAGTCACAGAGCGGTGGTCACAGTTGCTACGTCACAGAAGCAGCTCACAGAGGGCAGTCGCAGAGTACAAGTCCCTGAGGGGTGGTCGCAGGGCACATGTCGCCAAGGCCCGGTCCCAGAGGGCCGGCACTGATGGCAGGATGAGGGAAGTTCACTAGCGCCAGTGTCTGAAGGAGGTTCCAGAAGTCACAGAGGGTCAGGCACTAAGTGAGGTCCCATAGGGTGCATCACAGAAGGCAGGTCACTGAAGGCCGGCCACACAGGCATGTCATAAAAGGCATGTCACCGAAGGAGGTAATGTGGGGCCGATCACAAATCCCAGGCGAAGGAAGCAAGGCCTTAGGGCAGATCACAGAGGTCGGGTCACAGATGGCAGAACTGAGGACAGGACACACAGATCACATCACCGAGGGTAGGTCACAGAGGGCTGGTCCTGGTGGAAGTACTGAGTGAAGGTCACTAGAGCAAGTCACTGAGCGAGGTCACACAGGGCAAGTCACAATCGGCAGGTCACAAAAGACAGAGGACAGAGGGCAGGTCGTGAAGGAGGTCACAGATGTGAGGGGGAGCATACAGGGCAAGACACTGAGGGAGGTCAACGAGAGCATGTGACTGAGGCAGTCACAGAGGGCCGGCATCACAGGGCAGGTCACTGAAGGCAGGTGATGATTGAGGGCTGGTTACTGATGGCCGGTCACAGAGGGCTGGTCACTGATGGCAGGACTGAGGGAAGGTCACTAGGATAGGTCACTGAGGGAGGTGATGGGGGAGGACAAAGAGGGCAGGGCAGTGAGTGAGGACATAGGGCCAAGTCACGGAGGGTAGGTCACCAGGGTCAGTCACACAAGTCATGTCACTGAGGGAGGTAATGGGGAGCAGATCACAAATACCACATGAAGGAAGCCAGAACTTAGAGCAGGTCACAGATGCCTGGTCACAGTGGACAGTCACTGAGTACAGGGCACAGACGGATGGTCCCAGAGGGCAGTTCACAGAGAGCAGGTCACAGACAGCGGTCGTAGCCTGTTACTGAGGGAGGTCATAGAATGCAGGTCAAGGAGGGCAGGTCACAGGAGGCTAGTCAAAGAATGAAGCTTTCAGAGGGCAGGTCACAGACAGCAGGTCACTAGGGAAGGTCACTGGAGCCAGGTCACGGAGGGCACGTCTCACTGGGCATGTCCCAGGGGGCAGGTAAGAGACGGCAGGACACGGAACGCAGGGGACTGAGGCAGGTCACACAGAGCTGCTCACCGATGGCAGGACTGAGGGAAGGTCACTAATGCAGCTCACTGAGACAGGACACAGTAGTGAAGTCACAGAGGGCCAGGCACTTAGGTCACACAGCGCAGGTAACCAAGGACCTATAACAGTGGGCAGGACTGAAGGAACGTCACAAGGGCCAGTCACTGAGTGAGGTCACAGAGGGCAAGTCACAGGGGCAAGTCTCTGAGGGAGGACTCAGACAGCATGTTCCTAAGGATAGTCACAGAGGGAAGTTATCAGAGGGCAAGTCACTGAGGCAGATCACACAGGGTGGCTCACCGTGGGTAGCCCCTGAGGACAGGTTGCAGAGAGAAGGTCTCCGAGGGCAGGTCACATGGGTATGTCACTGAGAGCAGGGGTCATGGGGCAGCTTAGCGTCCGCTGGTCACAGAGGGCACGTGGCAGAGGGCAGAAATGAGGGCTGGTCTCAGACAGCAGGTCAGAGAAGGTAGGTCACTGAAGCCAGCTCACCTTGGGAAGACACAGGGGGACAATTCACAGAGGACAGGACTGGAGGTAGTTCCCAGAGGACAAGTCCGAGGCCAGGTTACTTGAGGGGAAGTGACACGGGCGGGTCCACTGAAGCAGGTCTCAGAGGGCAAGGTCAGTGGCAGTCACAGAGCGGTGGTCACAGTTGCTACGTCACAGAAGCAGCTCACAGAGGGCAGTCGCAGAAGCAGCTCACAGAGGGCAGTCGCAGAGTACAAGTCCCTGAGGGGTGGTCGCAGGGCACATGTCGCCAAGGCCCGGTCCCAGAGGGCCGGCACTGATGGCAGGATGAGGGAAGTTCACTAGCGCCGGTCTCTGAAGGAGGTTCCAGAAGTCACAGAGGGTCAGGCACTAAGTGAGGTCCCATAGGGTGCATCACAGAAGGCAGGTCACTGAAGGCCGGCCACACAGGCAGGTCATACAAGGCATGTCACCGAAGGAGGTAATATGGGGTAGATCACAAATCCCAGGCGAAGGAAGCAAGGCCTTAGGGCAGATCACAGAGGTCGGGTCACAGATGGCAGAACTGAGGACAGGACACACAGATCACATCACCGAGGGTAGGTCACAGAGGGCTGGTCCTGGTGGAAGTACTGAGTGAAGGTCACTAGAGCAAGTCACTGAGCGAGGTCACAGAGGGCAAGTCACAGGCGGCAGGTCACAAAAGACAGTTGACAGAGGGCAGGTTGTGAAGGAGGTCACAGATGTGAGGGGGAGCATAAAGGGCAAGACACTGAGGGAGGTCAACGAGAGCATGTGACTGAGGCAGTCACAGAGGGCCGGCATCACAGGGCAAGTCACTGAAGGCAGGTGATGATTGAGGGCTGGTTACTGATGGCCGGTCACAGAGGGCTGGTCACTGATGGCAGGACTGAGGGAAGGTCACTAGGGTAGGTCACTGAGGGATGTGATGGGGGAGGACAAAGAGGGCAGGGCAGTGAGTGAGGACATAGGGCCAAGTCACGGAGGGTAGTTCACCAGGGCCAGTCACACAAGTCATGTCACTGAGGGAGGTAATGTGGAGCAGATCACAAATACCACATGAAGGAAGCCAGAACTTAGAGCAGGTCACAGATGCCTGGTCACAGTGGACAGTCACTGAGTACAGGGCACAGACGGATGGTCCCAGAGGGCAGTTCACAGAGAGCAGGTCACAGACAGCGGTCGTAGCCTGTTACTGAGGGAGGTCATAGAATGCAGGTCAAGGAGGGCAGGTCACAGGAGGCTAGTCACAGAATGAAGCTTTCAGAGGGCAGGTCACAGACAGCAGGTCACTAGGGAAGGTCACTGGAGCCAGGTCACGGAGGGCACGTCTCACTGGGCATGTCCCAGGGGGCAGGTAAGAGACGGCAGGACACGGAACGCAGGGGACTGAGGCAGGTCACACAGAGCTGCTCACCGATGGCAGGACTGAGGGAAGGTCACTAATGCAGCTCACTGAGACAGGACACAGTAGTGAAGTCACAGAGGGCCAGGCACTTAGGTCACACAGCGCAGGTAACCAAGGACCTATAACAGTGGGCAGGACTGAAGGAACGTCACAAGGGCCAGTCACTGAGTGAGGTCACAGAGGGCAAGTCACAGGGGCAAGTCTCTGAGGGAGGACTCAGACAGCATGTTCCTAAGGATAGTCACAGAGGGAAGTTATCAGAGGGCAAGTCACTGAGGCAGATCACACAGGGTGGCTCACCGTGGGTAGCCCCTGAGGACAGGTTGCAGAGAGAAGGTCTCCGAGGGCAGGTCACATGGGTATGTCACTGAGAGCAGGGGTCATGGGGCAGCTTAGCGTCCGCTGGTCACAGAGGGCACGTGGCAGAGGGCAGAAATGAGGGCTGGTCTCAGACAGCAGGTCAGAGAAGGTAGGTCACTGAAGCCAGCTCACCTTGGGAAGACACAGGGGGACAATTCACAGAGGACAGGACTGGAGGTAGTTCCCAGAGGACAAGTCCGAGGCCAGGTTACTTGAGGGGAAGTGACACGGGGCGGGTCCACTGAAGCAGGTCTCAGAGGGCAAGGTCAGTGGCAGTCACAGAGCGGTGGTCACAGTTGCTACGTCACAGAAGCAGCTCACAGAGGGCAGTCGCAGAAGCAGCTCACAGAGGGCAGTCGCAGAGTACAAGTCCCTGAGGGGTGGTCGCAGGGCACATGTCGCCAAGGCCCGGTCCCAGAGGGCCGGCACTGATGGCAGGATGAGGGAAGTTCACTAGCGCCGGTCTCTGAAGGAGGTTCCAGAAGTCACAGAGGGTCAGGCACTAAGTGAGGTCCCATAGGGTGCATCACAGAAGGCAGGTCACTGAAGGCCGGCCACACAGGCAGGTCATACAAGGCATGTCACCGAAGGAGGTAATATGGGGTAGATCACAAATCCCAGGCGAAGGAAGCAAGGCCTTAGGGCAGATCACAGAGGTCGGGTCACAGATGGCAGAACTGAGGACAGGACACACAGATCACATCACCGAGGGTAGGTCACAGAGGGCTGGTCCTGGTGGAAGTACTGAGTGAAGGTCACTAGAGCAAGTCACTGAGCGAGGTCACAGAGGGCAAGTCACAGGCGGCAGGTCACAAAAGACAGTTGACAGAGGGCAGGTTGTGAAGGAGGTCACAGATGTGAGGGGGAGCATAAAGGGCAAGACACTGAGGGAGGTCAACGAGAGCATGTGACTGAGGCAGTCACAGAGGGCCGGCATCACAGGGCAAGTCACTGAAGGCAGGTGATGATTGAGGGCTGGTTACTGATGGCCGGTCACAGAGGGCTGGTCACTGATGGCAGGACTGAGGGAAGGTCACTAGGGTAGGTCACTGAGGGATGTGATGGGGGAGGACAAAGAGGGCAGGGCAGTGAGTGAGGACATAGGGCCAAGTCACGGAGGGTAGTTCACCAGGGCCAGTCACACAAGTCATGTCACTGAGGGAGGTAATGTGGAGCAGATCACAAATACCACATGAAGGAAGCCAGAACTTAGAGCAGGTCACAGATGCCTGGTCACAGTGGACAGTCACTGAGTACAGGGCACAGACGGATGGTCCCAGAGGGCAGTTCACAGAGAGCAGGTCACAGACAGCGGTCGTAGCCTGTTACTGAGGGAGGTCATAGAATGCAGGTCAAGGAGGGCAGGTCACAGGAGGCTAGTCACAGAATGAAGCTTTCAGAGGGCAGGTCACAGACAGCAGGTCACTAGGGAAGGTCACTGGAGCCAGGTCACGGAGGGCACGTCTCACTGGGCATGTCCCAGGGGGCAGGTAAGAGACGGCAGGACACGGAACGCAGGGGACTGAGGCAGGTCACACAGCACTGCTCACCGATGGCAGGACTGAGGGAAGGTCACTAATGCAGCTCACTGAGACAGGACACAGTAGTGAAGTCACAGAGGGCCAGGCACTTAGGTCACACAGCGCAGGTAACCAAGGACCTATAACAGTGGGCAGGACTGAAGGAACATCACAAGGGCCAGTCACTGAGTGAGGTCACAGAGGGCAAGTCACAGGGGCAAGTCTCTGAGGGAGGACTCAGACAGCATGTTCCTAAGGATAGTCAGAGAGGGAAGTTATCAGAGGGCAAGTCACTGAGGCAGATCACACAGGGTGGCTCACCGTGGGTAGCCCCTGAGGACAGGTTGCAGAGAGAAGGTCTCCGAGGGCAGGTCACATGGGTATGACACTGAGAGCAGGGGTCATGGGGCAGCTTAGCGTCCGCTGGTCACAGAGGGCACGTGGCAGAGGGCAGAAATGAGGGCTGGTCTCAGACAGCAGGTCAGAGAAGGTAGGTCACTGAAGCCAGCTCACCTTGGGAAGACACAGGGGGACAATTCACAGAGGACAGGACTGGAGGTAGTTCCCAGAGGACAAGTCCGAGGCCAGGTTACTTGAGGGGAAGTGACACGGGGCGGGTCCACTGAAGCAGGTCTCAGAGGGCAAGGTCAGTGGCAGTCACAGAGCGGTGGTCACAGTTGCTACGTCACAGAAGCAGCTCACAGAGGGCAGTCGCAGAAGCAGCTCACAGAGGGCAGTCGCAGAGTACAAGTCCCTGAGGGGTGGTCGCAGGGCACATGTCGCCAAGGCCCGGTCCCAGAGGGCCGGCACTGATGGCAGGATGAGGGAAGTTCACTAGCGCCGGTCTCTGAAGGAGGTTCCAGAAGTCACAGAGGGTCAGGCACTAAGTGAGGTCCCATAGGGTGCATCACAGAAGGCAGGTCACTGAAGGCCGGCCACACAGGCAGGTCATACAAGGCATGTCACCGAAGGAGGTAATATGGGGTAGATCACAAATCCCAGGCGAAGGAAGCAAGGCCTTAGGGCAGATCACAGAGGTCGGGTCACAGATGGCAGAACTGAGGACAGGACACACAGATCACATCACCGAGGGTAGGTCACAGTGGGCTGGTCCTGGTGGAAGTACTGAGTGAAGGTCACTAGAGCAAGTCACTGAGCGAGGTCACAGAGGGCAAGTCACAGGCGGCAGGTCACAAAAGACAGTTGACAGAGGGCAGGTTGTGAAGGAGGTCACAGATGTGAGGGGGAGCATAAAGGGCAAGACACTGAGGGAGGTCAACGAGAGCATGTGACTGAGGCAGTCACAGAGGGCCGGCATCACAGGGCAAGTCACTGAAGGCAGGTGATGATTGAGGGCTGGTTACTGATGGCCGGTCACAGAGGGCTGGTCACTGATGGCAGGACTGAGGGAAGGTCACTAGGGTAGGTCACTGAGGGATGTGATGGGGGAGGACAAAGAGGGCAGGGCAGTGAGTGAGGACATAGGGCCAAGTCACGGAGGGTAGTTCACCAGGGCCAGTCACACAAGTCATGTCACTGAGGGAGGTAATGTGGAGCAGATCACAAATACCACATGAAGGAAGCCAGAACTTAGAGCAGGTCACAGATGCCTGGTCACAGTGGACAGTCACTGAGTACAGGGCACAGACGGATGGTCCCAGAGGGCAGTTCACAGAGAGCAGGTCACAGACAGCGGTCGTAGCCTGTTACTGAGGGAGGTCATAGAATGCAGGTCAAGGAGGGCAGGTCACAGGAGGCTAGTCACAGAATGAAGCTTTCAGAGGGCAGGTCACAGACAGCAGGTCACTAGGGAAGGTCACTGGAGCCAGGTCACGGAGGGCACGTCTCACTGGGCATGTCCCAGGGGGCAGGTAAGAGACGGCAGGACACGGAACGCAGGGGACTGAGGCAGGTCACACAGCACTGCTCACCGATGGCAGGACTGAGGGAAGGTCACTAATGCAGCTCACTGAGACAGGACACAGTAGGGAAGTCACAGAGGGCCAGGCACTTAGGTCACACAGCGCACGTCACAAAGGACCTATAACATTGGGCAGGACTGAGGGAAGGTCACTAGGGCCAGTCACTGAGTGAGGTCACAGAGGGCAAGTCACAGGGGCAAGTCTCTGAGGGAGGACTCAGACAGCATGTTCCTAAGGATAGTCACAGAGGGAAGTTATCAGAGGGCAAGTCACTGAGGCAGATCACACAGGGTGGCTCACTGTGCGTATCCCCTGAGGACAGCTTGCAGAGAGAAGGTCTTCGAGGGCAGGTCACATGGGTATGTCACTGAGAGCAGGGGTCATGGGGCAGCTTAGCGTCCGCTGCTCACAGAGGGCACGTGGCAGAGGGCAGAAATGAGGGCTGGTCTCAGACAGCAGGTCAGAGAAGGTAGGTCACTGAAGCCAGCTCACCTTGGGAAGACACAGGGGGACAATTCACAGAGGACAGGACTGGAGGTAGGTCCCAGAGGACAAGTCCGAGGCCAGGTTACTTGAGGGGAAGTGACACGGGGCGGGTCCACTGAAGCAGGTCTCAGAAGGCAAGGTCAGTGGCAGTCACAGAGCGGTGGTCACAGTTGCTACGTCACAGAAGCAGCTCACAGAGGGCAGTCGCAGAGTACAAGTCCCTGAGGGGTGGTCGCAGGGCACATGTCGCCAAGGCCCGGTCCCAGAGGGCCGGCACTGATGGCAGGATGAGGGAAGTTCACTAGCGCCGGTCTCTGAAGGAGGTTCCAGAAGTCACAGAGGGTCAGGCACTAAGTGAGGTCCCATAGGGTGCATCACAGAAGGCAGGTCACTGAAGGCCGGCCACACAGGCAGGTCATACAAGGCATGTCACCGAAGGAGGTAATATGGGGCAGATCACAAATCCCAGGCGAAGGAAGCAAGGCCTTAGGGCAGATCATAGAGGTCGGGTCACAGATGGCAGAACTGAGGACAGGACACACAGATCACATCACCGAGGGTAGGTCACAGAGGGCTGGTCCTGGTGGAAGTACTGAGTGAAGGTCACTAGAGCAAGTCACTGAGCGAGGTCACAGAGGGCAAGTCACAGGCGGCAGGTCACAAAAGACAGATGACAGAGGGCAGGTCGTGAAGGAGGTCACAGATGTGAGGGGGAGCATACAGGGCAAGACACTGAGGGAGGTCAACGAGAGCATGTGACTGAGGCAGTCACAGAGGGCCGGCATCACAGGGCAGGTCACTGAAGGCAGGTGATGATTGAGGGCTGGTTACTGATGGCCGGTCACAGAGGGCTGGTCACTGATGGCAGGACTGAGGGAAGGTCACTAGGGTAGGTCACTGAGGGAGGTGATGGGGGATGACAAAGAGGGCAGGGCAGTGAGTGAGGACATAGGGCCAAGTCACGGAGGGTAGGTCACCAGGGTCAGTCACACAAGTCATGTCACTGAGGGAGGTAATGGGGAGCAGATCACAAATACCACATGAAGGAAGCCAGAACTTAGAGCAGGTCACAGATGCCTGGTCACAGTGGACAGTCACTGAGTACAGGGCACAGACGGATGGTCCCAGAGGGCAGTTCACAGAGAGCAGGTCACAGACAGCGGTCGTAGCCTGTTACTGAGGGAGGTCATAGAATGCAGGTCAAGGAGGGCAGGTCACAGGAGGCTAGTCAAAGAATGAAGCTTTCAGAGGGCAGGTCACAGACAGCAGGTCACTAGGGAAGGTCACTGGAGCCAGGTCACGGAGGGCACGTCTCACTGGGCATGTCCCAGGGGCCAGGTAAGAGACGGCAGGACACGGAACGCAGGGGACTGAGGCAGGTCACACAGAGCTGCTCACCGATGGCAGGACTGAGGGAAGGTCACTAATGCAGCTCACTGAGACAGGACACAGTAGTGAAGTCACAGAGGGCCAGGCACTTAGGTCATACAGAGCAGGTCACAAAGGACCTATATCAGTGGGCAGGACTGAGGGAAGATCACTAGGGCCAGTCACTGAGTGACGTCACAGAGGGCAAGTCACAGGGGCAAGTCTCTGAGGGAGGACTCAGACAGCATGTTCCTAAGGATAGTCACAGAGGGAAGTTATCAGAGGGCAAGTCACTGAGGCAGATCACACAGGGTGGCTCACCGTGGGTAGCCCCTGAGGACAGCTTGCAGAAAGAAGGTCCCCGAGGGCAGGTCACATGGGTATGTCACTGAGAGCAGGGGTCATGGGGCAGCTTAGCGTCCGCTGGTCACAGAGGGCACGTGGCAGAGGGCAGAAATGAGGGCTGGTCTCAGACAGCAGGTCAGAGAACGTAGGTCACTGAAGCCAGGTCACCTAGGGAAGACACAGGGGGACAAGTCACAGAGGACAGGACTGGAGGTAGGTCCCAGAGGACAAATCCGAGGCCAGGTTACTTGAGGGGAAGTGACACGGGGCGGGTCCACTGAAGCAGGTCTCAGAGGGCAAGGTCAGTGGCAGTGACAGAGCGGTGGTCACAGTTGCTACGTCACAGAAGCAGCTCACAGAGGGCAGTCGCAGAGTACAAGTCCCTGAGGGGTGGTCGCAGGGCACATGTCGCCAAGGCCCGGTCCCAGAGGGCCGGCACTGATGGCAGGATGAGGGAAGTTCACTAGCGCCGGTCTCTGAAGGAGGTTCCAGAAGTCACAGAGGGTCAGGCACTAAGTTAGGTCCCATAGGGTGCATCACAGAAGGCAGGTCACTGAAGGCCGTCCACACAGGCAGGTCATACAAGGCATGTCACCGAAGGAGGTAATATGGGGCAGATCACAAATCCCAGGCGAAGGAAGCAAGGCCTTAGGGAAGATCACAGAGGTCGGGTCACAGATGGCAGAACTGAGGACAGGACACACAGATCACATCACTGACGGTAGGTCACAGAGGGCTGGTCCTGGTGGAAGTACTGAGTGAAGGTCACTAGAGCAAGTCACTGAGCGAGGTCACAGAGGGCAAGTCACAGGCGGCAGGTCACAAAAGACAGAGGACAGAGGGCAGGTCGTGAAGGAGGTCACAGATGTGAGGGGGAGCATACAGGGCAAGACACTGAGGGAGGTCAACGAGAGCATGTGACTGAGGCAGTCACAGAGGGCCGGCATCACAGGGCAGGTCACTGAAGGCAGGTGATGATTGAGGGCTGGTTACTGATGGCCGGTCACAGAGGGCTGGTCACTGATGGCAGGACTGAGGGAAGGTCACTAGGGTGGGTCACTGAGGGAGGTGATGGGGGATGACAAAGAGGGCAGGGCAGTGAGTGAGGATATAGGGCCAAGTCACGGAGGGTAGGTCACCAGGGTCAGTCACACAAGTCATGTCACTGAGGGAGGTAATGGGGAGCAGATCACAAATACCACATGAAGGAAGCCAGAACTTAGAGCAGGTGACAGATGCCTGGTCACAGTGGACAGTCACTGAGTACAGGGCACAGACGGATGGTCCCAGAGGGCAGTTCACAGAGAGCAGGTCACAGACAGCGGTCGTAGCCTGTTACTGAGGGAGGTCATAGAATGCAGGTCAAGGAGGGCAGGTCACAGGAGGCTAGTCAAAGCATGAAGCTTTCAGAGGGCAGGTCAGAGACAGCAGGTCACTAGGGAAGGTCACTGGAGCCAGGTCACGGAGGGCACGTCTCACTGGGCATGTCCCAGGGGGCAGGTAAGAGACGGCAGGACACGGAACGCAGGGGACTGAGGCAGGTCACACAGCGCTGCTCACCGATGGCAGGACTGAGGGAAGGTCACTAATGCAGCTCACTGAGACAGGACACAGTAGTGAAGTCACAGAGGGCCAGGCACTTAGGTCACACAGCGCAGGTCACAAAGGACCTACAGCAGTGGGCAGGACTGAGGGAAGGTCACTAGGGCCAGTCACTGAGTGAGGTCACAGAGGGCAAGTCACAGGGGCAAGTCTCTGAGGGAGGACTCAGACAGCATGATCCTAAGGATAGTCACAGAGGGAAGTTATCAGAGGGCAAGTCACTGAGGCAGATCACACAGGGTGGCTCACCGTGGGTAGCCTCTGAGGACAGCTTGCAGAAAGAAGGTCTCCGAGGGCAGGTCACATGGGTATGTCACTGAGAGCAGGGGTCATGGGGCAGCTTAGCGTCCGCTGCTCACAGAGGGCACGTGGCAGAGGGCAGAAATGAGGGCTGGTCTCAGACAGCAGGTCAGAGAAGGTAGGTCACTGAAGCCAGCTCACCTTGGGAAGACACAGGGGGACAATTCACAGAGGACAGGACTGGAGGTAGGTCCCAGAGGACAAGTCCGAGGCCAGGTTACTTGAGGGGAAGTGACACGGGGCGGGTCCACTGAAGCAGGTCTCAGAAGGCAAGGTCAGTGGCAGTCACAGAGCGGTGGTCACAGTTGCTACGTCACAGAAGCAGCTCACAGAGGGCAGTCGCAGAGTACAAGTCCCTGAGGGGTGGTCGCAGGGCACATGTCGCCAAGGCCCGGTCCCAGAGGGCCGGCACTGATGGCAGGATGAGGGAAGTTCACTAGCGCCGGTCTCTGAAGGAGGTTCCAGAAGTCACAGAGGGTCAGGCACTAAGTGAGGTCCCATAGGGTGCATCACAGAAGGCAGGTCACTGAAGGCCGGCCACACAGGCAGGTCATACAAGGCATGTCACCGAAGGAGGTAATATGGGGCAGATCACAAATCCCAGGCGAAGGAAGCAAGGCCTTAGGGCAGATCATAGAGGTCGGGTCACAGATGGCAGAACTGAGGACAGGACACACAGATCACATCACCGAGGGTAGGTCACAGAGGGCTGGTCCTGGTGGAAGTACTGAGTGAAGGTCACTAGAGCAAGTCACTGAGCGAGGTCACAGAGGGCAAGTCACAGGCGGCAGGTCACAAAAGACAGATGACAGAGGGCAGGTCGTGAAGGAGGTCACAGATGTGAGGGGGAGCATACAGGGCAAGACACTGAGGGAGGTCAACGAGAGCATGTGACTGAGGCAGTCACAGAGGGCCGGCATCACAGGGCAGGTCACTGAAGGCAGGTGATGATTGAGGGCTGGTTACTGATGGCCGGTCACAGAGGGCTGGTCACTGATGGCAGGACTGAGGGAAGGTCACTAGGGTAGGTCACTGAGGGAGGTGATGGGGGATGACAAAGAGGGCAGGGCAGTGAGTGAGGACATAGGGCCAAGTCACGGAGGGTAGGTCACCAGGGTCAGTCACACAAGTCATGTCACTGAGGGAGGTAATGGGGAGCAGATCACAAATACCACATGAAGGAAGCCAGAACTTAGAGCAGGTCACAGATGCCTGGTCACAGTGGACAGTCACTGAGTACAGGGCACAGACGGATGGTCCCAGAGGGCAGTTCACAGAGAGCAGGTCACAGACAGCGGTCGTAGCCTGTTACTGAGGGAGGTCATAGAATGCAGGTCAAGGAGGGCAGGTCACAGGAGGCTAGTCAAAGAATGAAGCTTTCAGAGGGCAGGTCACAGACAGCAGGTCACTAGGGAAGGTCACTGGAGCCAGGTCACGGAGGGCACGTCTCACTGGGCATGTCCCAGGGGCCAGGTAAGAGACGGCAGGACACGGAACGCAGGGGACTGAGGCAGGTCACACAGAGCTGCTCACCGATGGCAGGACTGAGGGAAGGTCACTAATGCAGGTCACTGAGACAGGACACAGTAGTGAAGTCACAGAGGGCCAGGCACTTAGGTCATACAGCGCATGTCACAAAGGACCTATATCAGTGGGCAGGACTGAGGGAAGGTCACTAGGGCCAGTCACTGAGTGACGTCACAGAGGGCAAGTCACAGGGGCAAGTCTCTGAGGGAGGACTCAGACAGCATGTTCCTAAGGATAGTCACAGAGGGAAGTTATCAGAGGGCAAGTCACTGAGGCAGATCACACAGGGTGGCTCACCGTGGGTAGCCCCTGAGGACAGCTTGCAGAAAGAAGGTCCCCGAGGGCAGGTCACATGGGTATGTCACTGAGAGCAGGGGTCATGGGGCAGCTTAGCGTCCGCTGGTCACAGAGGGCACGTGGCAGAGGGCAGAAATGAGGGCTGGTCTCAGACAGCAGGTCAGAGAACGTAGGTCACTGAAGCCAGGTCACCTAGGGAAGACACAGGGGGACAAGTCACAGAGGACATGACTGGAGGTAGGTCCCAGAGGACAAATCCGAGGCCAGGTTACTTGAGGGGAAGTGACACGGGGCGGGTCCACTGAAGCAGGTCTCAGAGGGCAAGGTCAGTGGCAGTGACAGAGCGGTGGTCACAGTTGCTACGTCACAGAAGCAGCTCACAGAGGGCAGTCGCAGAGTACAAGTCCCTGAGGGGTGGTCGCAGGGCACATGTCGCCAAGGCCCGGTCCCAGAGGGCCGGCACTGATGGCAGGATGAGGGAAGTTCACTAGCGCCGGTCTCTGAAGGAGGTTCCAGAAGTCACAGAGGGTCAGGCACTAAGTTAGGTCCCATAGGGTGCATCACAGAAGGCAGGTCACTGAAGGCCGTCCACACAGGCAGGTCATACAAGGCATGTCACCGAAGGAGGTAATATGGGGCAGATCACAAATCCCAGGCGAAGGAAGCAAGGCCTTAGGGCAGATCACAGAGGTCGGGTCACAGATGGCAGAACTGAGGACAGGACACACAGATCACATCACTGACGGTAGGTCACAGAGGGATGGTCCTGGTGGAAGTACTGAGTGAAGGTCACTAGAGCAAGTCACTGAGCGAGGTCACAGAGGGCAAGTCACAGGCGGCAGGTCACAAAAGACAGAGGACAGAGGGCAGGTCGTGAAGGAGGTCACAGATGTGAGGGGGAGCATACAGGGCAAGACACTGAGGGAGGTCAACGAGAGCATGTGACTGAGGCAGTCACAGAGGGCCGGCATCACAGGGCAGGTCACTGAAGGCAGGTGATGATTGAGGGCTGGTTACTGATGGCCGGTCACAGAGGGCTGGTCACTGATGGCAGGACTGAGGGAAGGTCGATAGGGTGGGTCACTGAGGGAGGTGATGGGGGATGACAAAGAGGGCAGGGCAGTGAGTGAGGATATAGGGCCAAGTCACGGAGGGTAGGTCACCAGGGTCAGTCACACAAGTCATGTCACTGAGGGAGGTAATGGGGAGCAGATCACAAATACCACATGAAGGAAGCCAGAACTTAGAGCAGGTGACAGATGCCTGGTCACAGTGGACAGTCACTGAGTACAGGGCACAGACGGATGGTCCCAGAGGGCAGTTCACAGAGAGCAGGTCACAGACAGCGGTCGTAGCCTGTTACTGAGGGAGGTCATAGAATGCAGGTCAAGGAGGGCAGGTCACAGGAGGCTAGTCAAAGCATGAAGCTTTCAGAGGGCAGGTCAGAGACAGCAGGTCACTAGGGAAGGTCACTGGAGCCAGGTCACGGAGGGCACGTCTCACTGGGCATGTCCCAGGGGGCAGGTAAGAGACGGCAGGACACGGAACGCAGGGGACTGAGGCAGGTCACACAGCGCTGCTCACCGATGGCAGGACTGAGGGAAGGTCACTAATGCAGCTCACTGAGACAGGACACAGTAGTGAAGTCACAGAGGGCCAGGCACTTAGGTCACACAGCGCAGGTCACAAAGGACCTACAGCAGTGGGCAGGACTGAGGGAAGGTCACTAGGGCCAGTCACTGAGTGAGGTCACAGAGGGCAAGTCACAGGGGCAAGTCTCTGAGGGAGGACTCAGACAGCATGATCCTAAGGATAGTCACAGAGGGAAGTTATCAGAGGGCAAGTCACTGAGGCAGATCACACAGGGTGGCTCACCGTGGGTAGCCTCTGAGGACAGCTTGCAGAAAGAAGGTCTCCGAGGGCAGGTCACATGGGTATGTCACTGAGAGCAGGCGTCATGTGGCAGCTTAACGTCCGCTGGTCACAGAGGGCACGTGGCAGAGGGCAGAAATGAGGGCTGGTCTCAGACAGCAGGTCAGAGAAGGTAGGTCACTGAAGCCAGCTCACCTTGGGAAGACACAGGGGGACAATTCACAGAGGACAGGACTGGAGGTAGGTCCCAGAGGACAAGTCCAAGGCCAGGTTACTTGAGGGGAAGTGACACGGGGCGGGTCCACTGAAGCAGGTCTCAGAGGGCAAGGTCAGTGGCAGTCACAGAGCGGTGGTCACAGTTGCTAGGTCACAGAAGCAGCTCACAGAGGGCAGTCGCAGAAGCAGCTCACAGAGGGCAGTCGCAGAGTACAAGTCCCTGAGGGGTGGTCGCAGGGCACATGTCGCCAAGGCCCGGTCCCAGAGGGCCGGCACTGATGGCAGGATGAGGGAAGTTCACTAGCGCCGGTCTCTGAAGGAGGTTCCAGAAGTCACAGAGGGTCAGGCACTAAGTGAGGTCCCATAGGGTGCATCACAGAAGGCAGGTCACTGAAGGCCGGCCACACAGGCAGGTCGTACAAGGCATGTCACCGAAGGAGGTAATATGGGGCAGATCACAAATCCCAGGCGAAGGAAGCAAGGCCTTAGGGCAGATCACAGAGGTCGGGTCACAGATGGCAGAACTGAGGACAGGACACACAGATCACATCACCGAGGGTAGGTCACAGAGGGCTGGTCCTGGTGGAAGTACTGAGTGAAGGTCACTAGAGCAAGTCACTGAGCGAGGTCACAGAGGGCAAGTCACAGGCGGCAGGTCACAAAAGACAGAGGACAGAGGGCAGCTCGTGAAGGAGGTCACAGATGTGAGGGGGAGCATACAGGGCAAGACACTGAGGGAGGTCAACGAGAGCATGTGACTGAGGAAGTCACAGAGGGCCGGCATCACAGGGCAGGTCACTGAAGGCAGGTGATGATTGAGGGCTGGTTACTGATGGCCGGTCACAGAGGGCTGGTCACTGATGGCAGGACTGAGGGAAGGTCACTAGGGTAGGTCACTGAGGGAGGTGATGGGGGAGGACAAAGAGGGAAGGGCAGTGAGTGAGGACATAGGGCCAAGTCACGGAGGGTAGGTCATCAGGGCCAGTCACACAAGTCATGTCACTGAGGGAGGTAATGGGGAGCAGATCACAAATACCACATGAAGGAAGCCAGAACTTAGAGCAGGTGACAGATGCCTGGTCACAGTGGACAGTCACTGAGTACAGGGCACAGACGGATGGTCCCAGAGGGCAGTTCACAGAGAGCAGGTCACAGACAGCGGGCGTAGCCTGTTACTGAGGGAGGTCATAGAATGCAGGTCAAGGAGGGCAGGTCACAGGAGGCTAGTCAAAGCATGAAGCTTTCAGAGGGCAGGTCACAGACAGCAGGTCACTAGGGAAGGTCACTGGAGCCAGGTCACGGAGGGCACGTCTCACTGGGCATGTCCCAGGGGCCAGGTAAGAGACGGCAGGACACGGAACGCAGGGGACTGAGGCAGGTCACACAGAGCTGCTCACCGATGGCAGGACTGAGGGAAGGTCACTAATGCAGCTCACTGAGACAGGACACAGTAGTGAAGTCACAGAGGGCCAGGCACTTAGGTCATACAGCGCATGTCACAAAGGACCTATATCAATGGGCAGGACTGAGGGAAGGTCACTAGGGCCACCCACTGAGTGAGGTCACAGAGGGCAAGTCACAGGGGCAAGTCTCTGAGGGAGGACTCAGACAGCATGTTCCTAAGGATAGTCAGAGAGGGAAGTTATCAGAGGGCAAGTCACTGAGGCAGATCACACAGGGTGGCTCACCGTGGGTAGCCCCTGAGGACAGCTTGCAGAAAGAAGGTCTCCGAGGGCAGGTCACATGGGTATGTCACTGAGAGCAGGGGTCATGGGGCAGCTTAGCGTCCGCTGGTCACAGAGGGCACGTGGCAGAGGGCAGAAATGAGGGCTGGTCTCAGACAGCAGGTCAGAGAACGTAGGTCACTGAAGCCAGGTCACCTAGGGAAGACACAGGGGGACAAGTCACAGAGGACAGGACTGGAGGTAGGTCCCAGAGGACAAATCCGAGGCCAGGTTACTTGAGGGGAAGTGACACGGGGCGGGTCCACTGAAGCAGGTCTCAGAGGGCAAGGTCAGTGGCAGTCACAGAGCGGTGGTCACAGTTGCTACGTCACAGAAGCAGCTCACAGAGGGCAGTCGCAGAGTACAAGTCCCTGAGGGGTGGTCGCAGGGCACATGTCGCCAAGGCCCGGTCCCAGAGGGCCGGCACTGATGGCAGGATGAGGGAAGTTCACTAGCGCCGGTGTCTGAAGGAGGTTCCAGAAGTCACAGAGGGTCAGGCACTAAGTGAGGTCCCATAGGGTGCATCACAGAAGGCAGGTCACTGAAGGCCGGCCACACAGGCATGTCATAAAAGGCATGTCACCGAAGGAGGTAATGTGGGGCCGATCACAAATCCCAGGCGAAGGAAGCAAGGCCTTAGGGCAGATCACAGAGGTCGGGTCACAGATGGCAGAACTGAGGACAGGACACACAGATCACATCACCGAGGGTAGGTCACAGAGGGCTGGTCCTGGTGGAAGTACTGAGTGAAGGTCACTAGAGCAAGTCACTGAGCGAGGTCACAGAGGGCAAGTCACAGGCGGCAGGTCACAAAAGACAGAGGACAGAGGGCAGGTCGTGAAGGAGGTCACAGATGTGAGGGGGAGCATAAATGGCAAGACACTGAGGGAGGTCAACGAGAGCATGTGACTGAGGCAGTCACAGAGGGCCGGCATCACAGGGCAGGTCACTGAAGGCAGGTGATGATTGAGGGCTGGTTACAGATGGCCGGTCACAGAGGGCTGGTCACTGATGGCAGGACTGAGGGAAGGTCACTAGGGTAGGTCACTGAGGGAGGTGATGGGGGAGGACAAAGAGGGAAGGGCAGTGAGTGAGGACATAGGGCCAAGTCACGGAGGGTAGGTCACCAGGGCCAGTCACACAAGTCATGTCACTGAGGGAGGTAATGGGGAGCAGATCACAAATACCACATGAAGGAAGCCAGAACTTAGAGCAGGTGACAGATGCCTGGTCACAGTGGACAGTCACTGAGTACAGGGCACAGACGGATGGTACCAGAGGGCAGTTCACAGAGAGCAGGTCACAGACAGCGGTCGTAGCCTGTTACTGAGGGAGGTCATAGAATGCAGGTCAAGGAGGGCAGGTCACAGGAGGCTAGTCAAAGCATGAAGCTTTCAGAGGGCAGGTCAGAGACAGCAGGTCACTAGGGAAGGTCACTGGAGCCAGGTCACGGAGGGCACGTCTCACTGGGCATGTCCCAGGGGCCAGGTAAGAGACGGCAGGACACGGAACGCAGGGGAGTGAGGCAGGTCACACAGAGCTGCTCACCGATGGCAGGACTGAGGGAAGGTCACTAATGCAGCTCACTGAGACAGGACACAGTAGTGAAGTCACAGAGGGCCAGGCACTTAGGTCATACAGCGCAGGTCACAAAGGACCTATATCAATGGGCAGGACTGAGGGAAGGTCACTAGGGCCACCCACTGAGTAAGGTCACAGAGGGCAAGTCACAGGGGCAAGTCTCTGAGGGAGGACTCAGACAGCATGTTCCTAAGGATAGTCACAGAGGGAAGTTATCAGAGGGCAAGTCACTGAGGCAGATCACACAGGGTAGCTCACCGTGGGTAGCCCCTGAGGACAGCTTGCAGAGAGAAGGTCTCCGAAGGCAGGTCACATGGGTATGTCACTGAGAGCAGGGGTCATGTGGCAGCTTAGCGTCTGCTGGTCACAGAGGGCACGTGGCAGAGGGCAGAAATGAGGGCTGGTCTCAGACAGCAGGTCAGAGAAGGTAGGTCACTGAAGCCAGCTCACCTTGGGAAGACACAGGGGGACAATTCACAGAGGACAGGACTGGAGGTAGGTCGCAGAGGACAAGTCCAAGGCCAGGTTACTTGAGGGGAAGTGACACGGGGCGGGTCCACTGAAGCAGGTCTCAGAGGGCAAGGTCAGTGGCAGTCACAGAGCGGTGGTCACAGTTGCTACGTCACAGAAGCAGCTCACAGAGGGCAGTCGCAGAGTACAAGTCCCTGAGGGGTGGTCGCAGGGCACATGTCGCCAAGGCCCGGTCCCAGAGGGCCGGCACTGATGGCAGGATGAGGGAAGTTCACTAGCGCCGGTGTCTGAAGGAGGTTCCAGAAGTCACAGAGGGTCAGGCACTAAGTGAGGTCCCATAGGGTGCATCACAGAAGGCAGGTCACTGAAGGCCGGCCACACAGGCATGTCATAAAAGGCATGTCACCGAAGGAGGTAATGTGGGGCCGATCACAAATCCCAGGCGAAGGAAGCAAGGCCTTAGGGCAGATCACAGAGGTCGGGTCACAGATGGCAGAACTGAGGACAGGACACACAGATCACATCACCGAGGGTAGGTCACAGAGGGCTGGTCCTGGTGGAAGTACTGAGTGAAGGTCACTAGAGCAAGTCACTGAGCGAGGTCACAGAGGGCAAGTCACAATCGGCAGGTCACAAAAGACAGAGGACAGAGGGCAGGTCGTGAAGGAGGTCACAGATGTGAGGGGGAGCATACAGGGCAAGACACTGAGGGAGGTCAACGAGAGCATGTGACTGAGGCAGTCACAGAGGGCCGGCATCACAGGGCAGGTCACTGAAGGCAGGTGATGATTGAGGGCTGGTTACTGATGGCCGGTCACAGAGGGCTGGTCACTGATGGCAGGACTGAGGGAAGGTCACTAGGATAGGTCACTGAGGGAGGTGATGGGGGAGGACAAAGAGGGCAGGGCAGTGAGTGAGGACATAGGGCCAAGTCACGGAGGGTAGGTCACCAGGGTCAGTCACACAAGTCATGTCACTGAGGGAGGAAATGGGGAGCAGATCACAAATACCACATGAAGGAAGCCAGAACTTAGAGCAGGTCACAGATGCCTGGTCACAGTGGACAGTCACTGAGTACAGGGCACAGACGGATGGTCCCAGAGGGCAGTTCACAGAGAGCAGGTCACAGACAGCGGTCGTAGCCTGTTACTGAGGGAGGTCATAGAATGCAGGTCAAGGAGGGCAGGTCACAGGAGGCTAGTCAAAGAATGAAGCTTTCAGAGGGCAGGTCAGAGACAGCAGGTCACTAGGGAAGGTCACTGGAGCCAGGTCACGGAGGGCACGTCTCACTAGGCATGTCCCAGGGGCCAGGTAAGAGACGGCAGGACACGGAACGCAGGGGACTGAGGCAGGTCACACAGAGCTGCTCACCGATGGCAGGACTGAGGGAAGGTCACTAATGCAGCTCACTGAGACAGGACACAGTAGTGAAGTCACAGAGGGCCAGGCACTTAGGTCATACAGCGCAGGTCACAAAGGACCTATATCAATGGGCAGGACTGAGGGAAGGTCACTAGGGCCACCCACTGAGTGAGGTCACAGAGGGCAAGTCACAGGGGCAAGTCTCTGAGGGAGGACTCAGACAGCATGTTCCTAAGGATAGTCACAGAGGGAAGTTATCAGAGGGCAAGTCACTGAGGCAGATCACACAGGGTGGCTCACCGTGGGTAGCCCCTGAGGACAGCTTGCAGAGAGAAGGTCTCCGAAGGCAGGTCACATGGGTATGTCACTGAGAGCAGGGGTCATGTGGCAGCTTAGCGTCTGCTGGTCACAGAGGGCACGTGGCAGAGGGCAGAAATGAGGGCTGGTCTCAGACAGCAGGTCAGAGAAGGTAGGTCACTGAAGCCAGCTCACCTTGGGAAGACACAGGGGGACAATTCACAGAGGACAGGACTGGAGGTAGGTCGCAGAGGACAAGTCCAAGGCCAGGTTACTTGAGGGGAAGTGACACGGGGCGGGTCCACTGAAGCAGGTCTCAGAGGGCAAGGTCAGTGGCAGTCACAGAGCGGTGGTCACAGTTGCTACGTCACAGAAGCAGCTCACAGAGGGCAGTCGCAGAGTACAAGTCCCTGAGGGGTGGTCGCAGGGCACATGTCGCCAAGGCCCGGTCCCAGAGGGCCGGCACTGATGGCAGGATGAGGGAAGTTCACTAGCGCCGGTGTCTGAAGGAGGTTCCAGAAGTCACAGAGGGTCAGGCACTAAGTGAGGTCCCATAGGGTGCATCACAGAAGGCAGGTCACTGAAGGCCGGCCACACAGGCATGTCATAAAAGGCATGTCACCGAAGGAGGTAATGTGGGGCCGATCACAAATCCCAGGCGAAGGAAGCAAGGCCTTAGGGCAGATCACAGAGGTCGGGTCACAGATGGCAGAACTGAGGACAGGACACACAGATCACATCACCGAGGGTAGGTCACAGAGGGCTGGTCCTGGTGGAAGTACTGAGTGAAGGTCACTAGAGCAAGTCACTGAGCGAGGTCACAGAGGGCAAGTCACAATCGGCAGGTCACAAAAGACAGAGGACAGAGGGCAGGTCGTGAAGGAGGTCACAGATGTGAGGGGGAGCATACAGGGCAAGACACTGAGGGAGGTCAACGAGAGCATGTGACTGAGGCAGTCACAGAGGGCCGGCATCACAGGGCAGGTCACTGAAGGCAGGTGATGATTGAGGGCTGGTTACTGATGGCCGGTCACAGAGGGCTGGTCACTGATGGCAGGACTGAGGGAAGGTCACTAGGATAGGTCACTGAGGGAGGTGATGGGGGAGGACAAAGAGGGCAGGGCAGTGAGTGAGGACATAGGGCCAAGTCACGGAGGGTAGGTCACCAGGGTCAGTCACACAAGTCATGTCACTGAGGGAGGTAATGGGGAGCAGATCACAAATACCACATGAAGGAAGCCAGAACTTAGAGCAGGTCACAGATGCCTGGTCACAGTGGACAGTCACTGAGTACAGGGCACAGACGGATGGTCCCAGAGGGCAGTTCACAGAGAGCAGGTCACAGACAGCGGTCGTAGCCTGTTACTGAGGGAGGTCATAGAATGCAGGTCAAGGAGGGCAGGTCACAGGAGGCTAGTCAAAGAATGAAGCTTTCAGAGGGCAGGTCAGAGACAGCAGGTCACTAGGGAAGGTCACTGGAGCCAGGTCACGGAGGGCACGTCTCACTAGGCATGTCCCAGGGGCCAGGTAAGAGACGGCAGGACACGGAACGCAGGGGACTGAGGCAGGTCACACAGCGCTGCTCACCGATGGCAGGACTGAGGGAAGGTCACTAATGCAGCTCACTGAGACAGGACACAGTAGTGAAGTCACAGAGGGCCAGGCACTTAGGTCATACAGCGCAGGTCACAAAGGACCTATATCAGTGGGCAGGACTGAGGGAAGGTCACTAGGGCCACCCACTGAGTGAGGTCACAGAGGGCAAGTCACAGGGGCAAGTCTCTGAGGGAGGACTCAGACAGCATGTTCCTAAGGATAGTCACAGAGGGAAGTTATCAGAGGGAAAGTCACTGAGGCAGATCACACAGGGTGGCTCACCGTGGGTAGCCCCTGAGGACAGCTTGCAGAAAGAAGGTCTCCGAGGGCAGGTCACATGGGTATGTCACTGAGAGCAGGGGTCATGGGGCAGCTTAGCGTCCGCTGGTCACAGAGGGCACGTGGCAGAGGGCAGAAATGAGGGCTGGTCTCAGACAGCAGGTCAGAGAACGTAGGTCACTGAAGCCAGGTCACCTAGGGAAGACACAGGGGGACAAGTCACAGAGGACAGGACTGGAGGTAGGTCCCAGAGGACAAATCCGAGGCCAGGTTACTTGAGGGGAAGTGACACGGGGCGGGTCCACTGAAGCAGGTCTCAGAGGGCAAGGTCAGTGGCAGTGACAGAGCGGTGGTCACAGTTGCTACGTCACAGAAGCAGCTCACAGAGGGCAGTCGCAGAGTACAAGTCCCTGAGGGGTGGTCGCAGGGCACATGTCGCCAAGGCCCGGTCCCAGAGGGCCGGCACTGATGGCAGGATGAGGGAAGTTCACTAGCGCCGGTGTCTGAAGGGGGTTCCAGAAGTCACAGAGGGTCAGGCACTAAGTGAGGTCCCATAGGGTGCATCACAGAAGGCAGGTCACTGAAGGCCGGCCACACAGGCATGTCATAAAAGGCATGTCACCGAAGGAGGTAATGTGGGGCCGATCACAAATCCCAGGCGAAGGAAGCAAGGCCTTAGGGCAGATCACAGAGGTCAGGTCACAGATGGCAGAACTGAGGACAGGACACACAGATCACATCACCGAGGGTAGGTCACAGAGGGCTGGTCCTGGTGGAAGTACTGAGTGAAGGTCACTAGAGCAAGTCACTGAGCGAGGTCACAGAGGGCAAGTCACAATCGGCAGGTCACAAAAGACAGAGGACAGAGGGCAGGTCGTGAAGGAGGTCACAGATGTGAGGGGGAGCATACAGGGCAAGACACTGAGGGAGGTCAACGAGAGCATGTGACTGAGGCAGTCACAGAGGGCCGGCATCACAGGGCAGGTCAGTGAAGGCAGGTGATGATTGAGGGCTGGTTACTGATGGCCGGTCACAGAGGGCTGGTCACTGATGGCAGGACTGAGGGAAGGTCACTAGGATAGGTCACTGAGGGAGGTGATGGGGGAGGACAAAGAGGGCAGGGCAGTGAGTGAGGACATAGGGCCAAGTCACGGAGGGTAGGTCACCAGGGTCAGTCACACAAGTCATGTCACTGAGGGAGGTAATGGGGAGCAGATCACAAATACCACATGAAGGAAGCCAGAACTTAGAGCAGGTCACAGATGCCTGGTCACAGTGGACAGTCACTGAGTACAGGGCACAGACGGATGGTCCCAGAGGGCAGTTCACAGAGAGCAGGTCACAGACAGCGGTCGTAGCCTGTTACTGAGGGAGGTCATAGAATGCAGGTCAAGGAGGGCAGGTCACAGGAGGCTAGTCAAAGAATGAAGCTTTCAGAGGGCAGGTCAGAGACAGCAGGTCACTAGGGAAGGTCACTGGAGCCAGGTCACGGAGGGCACGTCTCACTAGGCATGTCCCAGGGGCCAGGTAAGAGACGGCAGGACACGGAACGCAGGGGACTGAGGCAGGTCACACAGAGCTGCTCACCGATGGCAGGACTGAGGGAAGGTCACTAATGCAGCTCACTGAGACAGGACACAGTAGTGAAGTCACAGAGGGCCAGGCACTTAGGTCATACAGCGCAGGTCACAAAGGACCTATATCAGTGGGCAGGACTGAGGGAAGGTCACTAGGGCCACCCACTGAGTGAGGTCACAGAGGGCAAGTCACAGGGGCAAGTCTCTGAGGGAGGACTCAGACAGCATGTTCCTAAGGATAGTCACAGAGGGAAGTTATCAGAGGGAAAGTCACTGAGGCAGATCACACAGGGTGGCTCACCGTGGGTAGCCCCTGAGGACAGCTTGCAGAAAGAAGGTCTCCGAGGGCAGGTCACATGGGTATGTCACTGAGAGCAGGGGTCATGGGGCAGCTTAGCGTCCGCTGGTCACAGAGAGCACGTGGCAGAGGGCAGAAATGAGGGCTGGTCTCAGACAGCAGGTCAGAGAACGTAGGTCACTGAAGCCAGGTCACCTAGGGAAGACACAGGGGGACAAGTCACAGAGGACAGGACTGGAGGTAGGTCCCAGAGGACAAATCCGAGGCCAGGTTACTTGAGGGGAAGTGACACGGGGCGGGTCCACTGAAGCAGGTCTCAGAGGGCAAGGTCAGTGGCAGTCACAGAGCGGTGGTCACAGTTGCTACGTCACAGAAGCAGCTCACAGAGGGCAGTCGCAGAGTACAAGTCCCTGAGGGGTGGTCGCAGGACACATGTCGCCAAGGCCCGGTCCCAGAGGGCCGGCACTGATGGCAGGATGAGGGAAGTTCACTAGCGCCGGTGTCTGAAGGAGGTTCCAGAAGTCACAGAGGGTCAGGCACTAAGTGAGGTCCCATAGGGTGCATCACAGAAGGCAGGTCACTGAAGGCCGGCCACACAGGCATGTCATAAAAGGCATGTCACCGAAGGAGGTAATGTGGGGCCGATCACAAATCCCAGGCGAAGGAAGCAAGGCCTTAGGGCAGATCACAGAGGTCGGGTCACAGATGGCAGAACTGAGGACAGGACACACAGATCACATCACCGAGGGTAGGTCACAGAGGGCTGGTCCTGGTGGAAGTACTGAGTGAAGGTCACTAGAGCAAGTCACTGAGCGAGGTCACAGAGGGCAAGTCACAGGCGGCAGGTCACAAAAGACAGAGGACAGAGGGCAGGTCGTGAAGGAGGTCACAGATGTGAGGGGGAGCATAAAGGGCAAGACACTGAGGGAGGTCAACGAGAGCATGTGACTGAGGCAGTCACAGAGGGCCGGCATCACAGGGCAGGTCACTGAAGGCAGGTGATGATTGAGGGCTGGTTACTGATGGCTGGTCACAGAGGGCTGGTCACTGATGGCAGGACTGAGGGAAGGTCACTAGGGTAGGTCACTGAGGGAGGTGTTGGGGGAGGACAAAGAGGGCAGGGCAGTGAGTGAGGACATAGGGCCAAGTCACGGAGGGTAGGTCACCAGGGCCAGTCACACAAGTCATGTCATTGAGGGAGGTAATGGGGAGCAGATCACAAATACCACATGAAGGAATCCAGAACTTAGAGCAGGTCACAGATGCCTGGTCACAGTGGACAGTCACTGAGTACAGGGCACAGACGGATGGTCCCAGAGGGCAGTTCACAGAGAGCAGGTCACAGACAGCGGTCGTAGCCTGTTACTGAGGGAGGTCATAGAATGCAGGTCAAGGAGGGCAGGTCACAGTAGGCTAGTCAAAGAATGAAGCTTTCAGAGGGCAGGTCACAGACAGCAGGTCACTAGGGAAGGTCACTGGAGCCAGGTCACGGAGGGCACGTCTCATTGGGCATGTCCCAGGGGGCAGGTAAGAGACGGCAGGACACGGAACGCAGGGGACTGAGGCAGGTCACACAGCGCTGCTCACCGATGGCAGGACTGAGGGAAGGTCACTAATGCAGCTCACTGAGACAGGACACAGTAGTGAAGTCACAGAGGGCCAGGCACTTAGGTCACACAGCGCAGGTCACAAAGGACCTATAACAGTGGGCAGGACTGAGGGAAGGTCACTAGGGCCACTCACTGAGTGAGGTCACAGAGGGCAAGTCACAGGGGCAAGTCTCTGAGGGAGGACTCAGACAGCATGTTCCTAAGGATAGTCAGAGAGGGAAGTTATCAGAGGGCAAGTCACTGAGGCAGATCACACAGGGTGGCTCACCGTGGGTAGCCCCTGAGGACAGGTTGCAGAGAGAAGGTCTCCGAGGGCAGGTCACATGGGTATGTCACTGAGAGCAGGGGTCATGGGGCAGCTTAGCGTCCGCTGGTCACAGAGGGCACGTGGCAGAGGGCAGAAATGAGGGCTGGTCTCAGACAGCAGGTCAGAGAAGGTAGGTCACTGAAGCCAGCTCACCTTGGGAAGACACAGGGGGACAATTCACAGAGGACAGGACTGGAGGTAGGTCCCAGAGGACAAATCCGAGGCCAGGTTACTTGAGGGGAAGTGACACGGGGCGGGTCCACTGAAGCAGGTCTCAGAGGGCAAGGTCAGTGGCAGTCACAGAGCGGTGGTCACAGTTGCTAGGTCACAGAAGCAGCTCACAGAGGGCAGTCGCAGAAGCAGCTCACAGAGGGCAGTCGCAGAGTACAAGTTCCTGAGGGGTGGTCGCAGGGCACATGTCGCCAAGGCCCGGTCCCAGAGGGCCGGCACTGATGGCAGGATGAGGGAAGTTCACTAGCGCCGGTCTCTGAAGGAGGTTCCAGAAGTCACAGAGGGTCAGGCACTAAGTGAGGTCCCATAGGGTGCATCACAGAAGGCAGGTCACTGAAGGCCGGCCACACAGGCAGGTCGTACAAGGCATGTCACCGAAGGAGGTAATATGGGGCAGATCACAAATCCCAGGCGAAGGAAGCAAGGCCTTAGGGGCAGATCACAGAGGTCGGGTCACAGATGGCAGAACTGAGGACAGGATACACAGATCACATCACCGAGGGTAGGTCACAGAGGGCTGGTCCTGGTGGAAGTACTGAGTGAAGGTCACTAGAGCAAGTCACTGAGCGAGGTCACAGAGGACAAGTCACAGGCGGCAGGTCACAAAAGACAGAGGACAGAGGGCAGGTCGTGAAGGAGGTCACAGATGTGAGGGGGAGCATACAGGGCAAGACACTGAGGGAGGTCAACGAAAGCATGTGACTGAGGCAGTCACAGAGGGCCGGCATCACAGGGCAGGTCACTGAAGGCAGGTGATGATTGAGGGCTGGTTACTGATGGCCGGTCACAGAGGGCTGGTCACTGATGGCAGGACTGAGGGAAGGTCACTAGGGTAGGTCACTGAGGGAGGTGATGGGGGAGGACAAAGAGGGAAGGGCAGTGAGTGAGGACATAGGGCCAAGTCACGGAGGGTAGGTCACCAGGGCCAGTCACACAAGTCATGTCACTGAGGGAGGTAATGGGGAGCAGATCACAAATACCACATGAAGGAAGCCAGAACTTAGAGCAGGTGACAGATGCCTGGTCACAGTGGACAGTCACTGAGTACAGGGCACAGACGGATGGTACCAGAGGGCAGTTCACAGAGAGCAGGTCACAGACAGCGGTCGTAGCCTGTTACTGAGGGAGGTCATAGAATGCAGGTCAAGGAGGGCAGGTCACAGGAGGCTAGTCAAAGCATGAAGCTTTCAGAGGGCAGGTCAGAGACAGCAGGTCACTAGGGAAGGTCACTGGAGCCAGGTCACGGAGGGCACGTCTCACTGGGCATGTCCCAGGGGCCAGGTAAGATACGGCAGGACACGGAACGCAGGGGACTGAGGCAGGTCACACAGAGCTGCTCACCGATGGCAGGACTGAGGGAAGGTCACTAATGCAGCTCACTGAGACAGGACACAGTAGTGAAGTCACAGAGGGCCAGGCACTTAGGTCATACAGCGCAGGTCACAAAGGACCTATATCAATGGGCAGGACTGAGGGAAGGTCACTAGGGCCACCCACTGAGTGAGGTCACAGAGGGCAAGTCACAGGGGCAAGTCTCTGAGGAAGGACTCAGACAGCATGTTCCTAAGGATAGTCACAGAGGGAAGTTATCAGAGGGCAAGTCACTGAGGCAGATCACACAGGGTGGCTCACCGTGGGTAGCCCCTGAGGACAGCTTGCAGAGAGAAGGTCTCCGAAGGCAGGTCACATGGGTATGTCACTGAGAGCAGGGGTCATGGGGCAGCTTAGCGTCTGCTGGTCACAGAGGGCACGTGGCAGAGGGCAGAAATGAGGGCTGGTCTCAGACAGCAGGTCAGAGAAGGTAGGTCACTGAAGCCAGCTCACCTTGGGAAGACACAGGGGGACAATTCACAGAGGACAGGACTGGAGGTAGGTCGCAGAGGACAAGTCCAAGGCCAGGTTACTTGAGGGGAAGTGACACGGGGCGGGTCCACTGAAGCAGGTCTCAGAGGGCAAGGTCAGTGGCAGTCACAGAGCGGTGGTCACAGTTGCTACGTCACAGAAGCAGCTCACAGAGGGCAGTCGCAGAGTACAAGTCCCTGAGGGGTGGTCGCAGGGCACATGTCGCCAAGGCCCGGTCCCAGAGGGCCGGCACTGATGGCAGGATGAGGGAAGTTCACTAGCGCCGGTGTCTGAAGGAGGTTCCAGAAGTCACAGAGGGTCAGGCACTAAGTGAGGTCCCATAGGGTGCATCACAGAAGGCAGGTCACTGAAGGCCGGCCACACAGGCATGTCATAAAAGGCATGTCACCGAAGGAGGTAATGTGGGGCCGATCACAAATCCCAGGCGAAGGAAGCAAGGCCTTAGGGCAGATCACAGAGGTCGGGTCACAGATGGCAGAACTGAGGACAGGACACACAGATCACATCACCGAGGGTAGGTCACAGAGGGCTGGTCCTGGTGGAAGTACTGAGTGAAGGTCACTAGAGCAAGTCACTGAGCGAGGTCACAGAGGGCAAGTCACAATCGGCAGGTCACAAAAGACAGAGGACAGAGGGCAGGTCGTGAAGGAGGTCACAGATGTGAGGGGGAGCATACAGGGCAAGACACTGAGGGAGGTCAACGAGAGCATGTGACTGAGGCAGTCACAGAGGGCCGGCATCACAGGGCAGGTCAGTGAAGGCAGGTGATGATTGAGGGCTGGTTACTGATGGCCGGTCACAGAGGGCTGGTCACTGATGGCAGGACTGAGGGAAGGTCACTAGGATAGGTCACTGAGGGAGGTGATGGGGGAGGACAAAGAGGGCAGGGCAGTGAGTGAGGACATAGGGCCAAGTCACGGAGGGTAGGTCACCAGGGTCAGTCACACAAGTCATGTCACTGAGGGAGGTAATGGGGAGCAGATCACAAATACCACATGAAGGAAGCCAGAACTTAGAGCAGGTCACAGATGCCTGGTCACAGTGGACAGTCACTGAGTACAGGGCACAGACGGATGGTCCCAGAGGGCAGTTCACAGAGAGCAGGTCACAGACAGCGGTCGTAGCCTGTTACTGAGGGAGGTCATAGAATGCAGGTCAAGGAGGGCAGGTCACAGGAGGCTAGTCAAAGAATGAAGCTTTCAGAGGGCAGGTCAGAGACAGCAGGTCACTAGGGAAGGTCACTGGAGCCAGGTCACGGAGGGCACGTCTCACTAGGCATGTCCCAGGGGCCAGGTAAGAGACGGCAGGACACGGAACGCAGGGGACTGAGGCAGGTCACACAGAGCTGCTCACCGATGGCAGGACTGAGGGAAGGTCACTAATGCAGCTCACTGAGACAGGACACAGTAGTGAAGTCACAGAGGGCCAGGCACTTAGGTCATACAGCGCAGGTCACAAAGGACCTATATCAGTGGGCAGGACTGAGGGAAGGTCACTAGGGCCACCCACTGAGTGAGGTCACAGAGGGCAAGTCACAGGGGCAAGTCTCTGAGGGAGGACTCAGACAGCATGTTCCTAAGGATAGTCAGAGAGGGAAGTTATCAGAGGGCAAGTCACTGAGGCAGATCACACAGGGTGGCTCACCGTGGGTAGCCACTGAGGACAGCTTGCAGAAAGAAGGTCTCCGAGGGCAGGTCACATGGGTATGTCACTGAGAGCAGGGGTCATGGGGCAGCTTAGCGTCCGCTGGTCACAGAGGGCACGTGGCAGAGGGCAGAAATGAGGGCTGGTCTCAGACAGCAGGTCAGAGAACGTAGGTCACTGAAGCCAGGTCACCTAGGGAAGACACAGGGGGACAAGTCACAGAGGACAGGACTGGAGGTAGGTCCCAGAGGACAAATCCGAGGCCAGGTTACTTGAGGGGAAGTGACACGGGGCGGGTCCACTGAAGCAGGTCTCAGAGGGCAAGGTCAGTGGCAGTCACAGAGCGGTGGTCACAGTTGCTACGTCACAGAAGCAGCTCACAGAGGGCAGTCGCAGAGTACAAGTCCCTGAGGGGTGGTCGCAGGGCACATGTCGCCAAGGCCCGGTCCCAGAGGGCCGGCACTGATGGCAGGATGAGGGAAGTTCACTAGCGCCGGTGTCTGAAGGAGGTTCCAGAAGTCACAGAGGGTCAGGCACTAAGTGAGGTCCCATAGGGTGCATCACAGAAGGCAGGTCACTGAAGGCCAGCCACACAGGCATGTCATAAAAGGCATGTCACCGAAGGAGGTAATGTGGGGCCGATCACAAATCCCAGGCGAAGGAAGCAAGGCCTTAGGGCAGATCACAGAGGTCGGGTCACAGATGGCAGAACTGAGGACAGGACACACAGATCACATCACCGAGGGTAGGTCACAGAGGGCTGGTCCTGGTGGAAGTACTGAGTGAAGGTCACTAGAGCAAGTCACTGAGCGAGGTCACAGAGGGCAAGTCACAGGCGGCAGGTCACAAAAGACAGAGGACAGAGGGCAGGTCGTGAAGGAGGTCACAGATGTGAGGGGGAGCATAAAGGGCAAGACACTGAGGGAGGTCAACGAGAGCATGTGACTGAGGCAGTCACAGAGGGCCGGCATCACAGGGCAAGTCACTGAAGGCAGGTGATGATTGAGGGCTGGTTACTGATGGCTGGTCACAGAGGGCTGGTCACTGATGGCAGGACTGAGGGAAGGTCACTAGGGTAGGTCACTGAGGGAGGTGATGGGGGAGGACAAAGAGGGCAGGTCAGTGAGTGAGGACATAGGGACAAGTCACGGAGGGTAGGTCACCAGGGCCAGTCACACAAGTCATGTCACTGAGGGAGGTAATGGGGAGCAGATCACAAATACCACATGAAGGAAGCCAGAACTTAGAGCAGGTCACAGATGCCTGGTCACAGTGGACAGTCACTGAGTACAGGGCACAGACGGATGGTCCCAGAGGGCAGTTCACAGAGAGCAGGTCACAGACAGCGGTCGTAGCCTGTTACTGAGGGAGGTCATAGAATGCAGGTCAAGGAGGGCAGGTCACAGGAGGCTAGTCACAGAATGAAGCTTTCAGAGGGCAGGTCAGAGACAGCAGGTCACTAGGGAAGGTCACTGGAGCCAGGTCACGGAGGGCACGTCTCACTGGGCATGTCCCAGGGGGCAGGTAAGAGACGGCAGGACACGGAACGCAGGGGACTGAGGCAGGTCACACAGCGCTGCTCACAGATGGCAGGACTGAGGGAAGGTCACTAATGCAGCTCACTGAGACAGGACACAGTAGTGAAGTCACAGAGGGCCAGGCACTTAGGTCACACAGCGCAGGTCACAAAGGACCTATAACAGTGGGCAGGACTGAGGGAAGGTCACTAGGGCCACTCACTAAGTGAGGTCACAGAGGGCAAGTCACAGGGGCAAGTCTCTGAGGGAGGACTCAGACAGCATGTTCCTAAGGATAGTCAGAGAGGGAAGTTATCAGAGGGCAAGTCACTGAGGCAGATCACACAGGGTGGCTCACCGTGGGTAGCCCCTGAGGACAGGTTGCAGAGAGAAGGTCTCCGAGGGCAGGTCACATGGGTATGTCACTGAGAGCAGGGGTCATGGGGCAGCTTAGCGTCCGCTGGTCACAGAGGGCACGTGGCAGAGGGCAGAAATGAGGGCTGGTCTCAGACAGCAGGTCAGAGAAGGTAGGTCACTGAAGCCAGCTCACCTTGGGAAGACACAGGGGGACAATTCACAGAGGACAGGACTGGAGGTAGGTCCCAGAGGACAAGTCCGAGGCCAGGTTACTTGAGGGGAAGTGACACGGGGCGGGTCCACTGAAGCAGGTCTCAGAGGGCAAGGTCAGTGGCAGTCACAGAGCGGTGGTCACAGTTGCTACGTCACAGAAGCAGCTCACAGAGGGCAGTCGCAGAGTACAAGTCCCTGAGGGGTGGTCGCAGGGCACATGTCGCCAAGGCCCGGTCCCAGAGGGCCGGCACTGATGGCAGGATGAGGGAAGTTCACTAGCGCCGGTGTCTGAAGGAGGTTCCAGAAGTCACAGAGGGTCAGGCACTAAGTGAGGTCCCATAGGGTGCATCACAGAAGGCAGGTCACTGAAGGCCGGCCACACAGGCATGTCATACAAGGCATGTCACCGAAGGAGGTAATGTGGGGCCGATCACAAATCCCAGGCGAAGGAAGCAAGGCCTTAGGGCAGATCACAGAGGTCGGGTCACAGATGGCAGAACTGAGGACAGGACACACAGATCACATCACCGAGGGTAGGTCACAGAGGGCTGGTCCTGGTGGAAGTACTGAGTGAAGGTCACTAGAGCAAGTCACTGAGCGAGGTCACAGAGGGCAAGTCACAATCGGCAGGTCACAAAAGACAGAGGACAGAGGGCAGGTCGTGAAGGAGGTCACAGATGTGAGGGGGAGCATACAGGGCAAGACACTGAGGGAGGTCAACGAGAGCATGTGACTGAGGCAGTCACAGAGGGCCGGCATCACAGGGCAGGTCACTGAAGGCAGGTGATGATTGAGGGCTGGTTACTGATGGCCGGTCACAGAGGGCTGGTCACTGATGGCAGGACTGAGGGAAGGTCACTAGGATAGGTCACTGAGGGAGGTGATGGGGGAGGACAAAGAGGGCAGGGCAGTGAGTGAGGACATAGGGCCAAGTCACGGAGGGTAGGTCACCAGGGTCAGTCACACAAGTCATGTCACTGAGGGAGGTAATGGGGAGCAGATCACAAATACCACATGAAGGAAGCCAGAACTTAGAGCAGGTCACAGATGCCTGGTCACAGTGGACAGTCACTGAGTACAGGGCACAGACGGATGGTCCCAGAGGGCAGTTCACAGAGAGCAGGTCACAGACAGCGGTCGTAGCCTGTTACTGAGGGAGGTCATAGAATGCAGGTCAAGGAGGGCAGGTCACAGGAGGCTAGTCAAAGAATGAAGCTTTCAGAGGGCAGGTCAGAGACAGCAGGTCACTAGGGAAGGTCACTGGAGCCAGGTCACGGAGGGCACGTCTCACTAGGCATGTCCCAGGGGCCAGGTAAGAGACGGCAGGACACGGAACGCAGGGGACTGAGGCAGGTCACACAGAGCTGCTCACCGATGGCAGGACTGAGGGAAGGTCACTAATGCAGCTCACTGAGACAGGACACAGTAGTGAAGTCACAGAGGGCCAGGCACTTAGGTCATACAGCGCAGGTCACAAAGGACCTATATCAGTGGGCAGGACTGAGGGAAGGTCACTAGGGCCACCCACTGAGTGAGGTCACAGAGGGCAAGTCACAGGGGCAAGTCTCTGAGGGAGGACTCAGACAGCATGTTCCTAAGGATAGTCAGAGAGGGAAGTTATCAGAGGGCAAGTCACTGAGGCAGATCACACAGGGTGGCTCACCGTGAGTAGCCCCTGAGGACAGCTTGCAGAAAGAAGGTCTCCGAGGGCAGGTCACATGGGTATGTCACTGAGAGCAGGGGTCATGGGGCAGCTTAGCGTCCGCTGGTCACAGAGGGCACGTGGCAGAGGGCAGAAATGAGGGCTGGTCTCAGACAGCAGGTCAGAGAACGTAGGTCACTGAAGCCAGGTCACCTAGGGAAGACACAGGGGGACAAGTCACAGAGGACAGGACTGGAGGTAGGTCCCAGAGGACAAATCCGAGGCCAGGTTACTTGAGGGGAAGTGACACGGGGCGGGTCCACTGAAGCAGGTCTCAGAGGGCAAGGTCAGTGGCAGTCACAGAGCGGTGGTCACAGTTGCTACGTCACAGAAGCAGCTCACAGAGGGCAGTCGCAGAGTACAAGTCCCTGAGGGGTGGTCGCAGGGCACATGTCGCCAAGGCCCGGTCCCAGAGGGCCGGCACTGATGGCAGGATGAGGGAAGTTCACTAGCGCCGGTGTCTGAAGGAGGTTCCAGAAGTCACAGAGGGTCAGGCACTAAGTGAGGTCCCATAGGGTGCATCACAGAAGGCAGGTCACTGAAGGCCGGCCACACAGGCATGTCATAAAAGGCATGTCACCGAAGGAGGTAATGTGGGGCCGATCACAAATCCCAGGCGAAGGAAGCAAGGCCTTAGGGCAGATCACAGAGGTCGGGTCACAGATGGCAGAACTGAGGACAGGACACACAGATCACATCACCGAGGGTAGGTCACAGAGGGCTGGTCCTGGTGGAAGTACTGAGTGAAGGTCACTAGAGCAAGTCACTGAGCGAGGTCACAGAGGGCAAGTCACAGGCAGCAGGTCACAAAAGACAGAGGACAGAGGGCAGGTCGTGAAGGAGGTCACAGATGTGAGGGGGAGCATAAAGGGCAAGACACTGAGGGAGGTCAATGAGAGCATGTGACTGAGGCAGTCACAGAGGGCCGGCATTACAGGGCAAGTCACTGAAGGCAGGTGATGATTGAGGGCTGGTTACTGATGGCTGGTCACAGAGGGCTGGTCACTGATGGCAGGACTGAGGGAAGGTCACTAGGGTAGGTCACTGAGGGAGGTGATGGGGGAGGACAAAGAGGGCAGGTCAGTGAGTGAGGACATAGGGACAAGTCACGGAGGGTAGGTCACCAGGGCCAGTCACACAAGTCATGTCACTGAGGGAGGTAATGGGGAGCAGATCACAAATACCACATGAAGGAAGCCAGAACTTAGAGCAGGTCACAGATGCCTGGTCACAGTGGACAGTCACTGAGTACAGGGCACAGACGGATGGTCCCAGAGGGCAGTTCACAGAGAGCAGGTCACAGACAGCGGTCGTAGCCTGTTACTGAGGGAGGTCATAGAATGCAGGTCAAGGAGGGCAGGTCACAGGAGGCTAGTCACAGAATGAAGCTTTCAGAGGGCAGGTCAGAGACAGCAGGTCACTAGGGAAGGTCACTGGAGCCAGGTCACGGAGGGCACGTCTCACTGGGCATGTCCCAGGGGGCAGGTAAGAGACGGCAGGACACGGAACGCAGGGGACTGAGGCAGGTCACACAGCGCTGCTCACCGATGGCAGGACTGAGGGAAGGTCACTAATGCAGCTCACTGAGACAGGACACAGTAGTGAAGTCACAGAGGGCCAGGCACTTAGGTCACACAGCGCAGGTCACAAAGGACCTATAACAGTGGGCAGGACTGAGGGAAGGTCACTAGGGCCACTCACTGAGTGAGGTCACAGAGGGCAAGTCACAGGGGCAAGTCTCTGAGGGAGGATTCAGACAGCATGTTCCTAAGGATAGTCACAGAGGGAAGTTATCAGAGGGCAAGTCACTGAGGCAGATCACACAGGGTGGCTCACCGTGGGTAGCCCCTGAGGACAGGTTGCAGAGAGAAGGTCTCCGAGGGCAGGTCACATGGGTATGTCACTGAGAGCAGGGGTCATGGGGCAGCTTAGCGTCCGCTGGTCACAGAGGGCACGTGGCAGAGGGCAGAAATGAGGGCTGGTCTCAGACAGCAGGTCAGAGAAGGTAGGTCACTGAAGCCAGCTCACCTTGGGAAGACACAGGGGGACAATTCACAGAGGGCAGGACTGGAGGTAGGTCCCAGAGGACAAGTCCGAGGCCAGGTTACTTGAGCGGAAGTGACACGGGGCGGGTCCACTGAAGCAGGTCTCAGAGGGCAAGGTCAGTGGCAGTAACAGAGCGGTGGTCACAGTTGCTACGTCACAGAAGCAGCTCACAGAGGGCAGTCGCAGAGTACAAGTCCCTGAGGGGTGGTCGCAGGGCACATGTCGCCAAGGCCCGGTCCCAGAGGGCCGGCACTGATGGCAGGATGAGGGAAGTTCACTAGCGCCGGTGTCTGAAGGAGGTTCCAGAAGTCACAGAGGGTCAGGCACTAAGTGAGGTCCCATAGGGTGCATCACAGAAGGCAGGTCACTGAAGGTCGGCCACACAGGCAGGTCATACAAGGCATGTCACCGAAGGAGGTAATATGGGGCAGATCACAAATCCCAGGCGAAGGAAGCAAGGCCTTAGGGCAGATCACAGAGGTCGGGTCACAGATGGCAGAACTGAGGACAGGACACACAGATCACATCACCGAGGGTAGGTCACAGAGGGCTGGTCCTGGTGGAAGTACTGAGTGAAGGTCACTAGAGCAAGTCACTGAGCGAGGTCACAGAGGGCAAGTCACAGGCGGCAGGTCACAAAAGACAGAGGACAGAGGGCAGGTCGTGAAGGAGGTCACAGATGTGAGGGGGAGCATACAGGGCAAGACACTGAGGGAGGTCAACGAGAGCATGTGACTGAGGCAGTCACAGAGGGCCGGCATCACAGGGCAGGTCACTGAAGGCAGGTGATGATTGAGGGCTGGTTACTGATGGCCGGTCACAGAGGGCTGGTCACTGATGGCAGGACTGAGGGAAGGTCACTAGGGTAGGTCACTGAGGGAGATGATGGGGGAGGACAAAGAGGGCAGGGCAGTGAGTGAGGACATAGGGCCAAGTCACGGAGGGTAGGTCACCAGGGCCAGTCAGACAAGTCAAGTCACTGAGGGAGGTAATGGGGAGCAGATCACAAATACCACATGAAGGAAGCCAGAACTTAGAGCAGGTCACAGATGCCTGGTCACAGTGGACAGTCACTGAGTACAGGGCACAGACGGATGGTCCCAGAGGGCAGTTCACAGAGAGCAGGTCACAGACAGCGGTCGTAGCCTGTTACTGAGGGAGGTCATAGAATGCAGGTCAAGGAGGGCAGGTCACAGGAGGCTATTCACAGAATGAAGCTTTCAGAGGGCAGGTCAGAGACAGCAGGTCACTAGGGAAGGTCACTGGAGCCAGGTCACGGAGGGCACGTCTCACTGGGCATGTCCCAGGGGGCAGGTAAGAGACGGCAGGACACGGAACGCAGGGGACTGAGGCAGGTCACACAGCGCTGCTCACCGATGGCAGGACTGAGGGAAGGTCACTAATGCAGCTCACTGAGACAGGACACAGTAGTGAAGTCACAGAGGGCCAGGCACTTAGGTCACACAGCGCAGGTCACAAAGGACCTATAACAGTGGGCAGGACTGAGGGAAGGTCACTAGGGCCACTCACTGAGTGAGGTCACAGAGGGCAAGTCACAGGGGCAAGTCTCTGAGGGAGGACTCAGACAGCATGTTCCTAAGGATAGTCACAGAGGGAAGTTATCAGAGGGCAAGTCACTGAGGCAGATCACACAGGGTGGCTCACCGTGGGTAGCCCCTGAGGACAGGTTGCAGAGAGAAGGTCTCCGAGGGCAGGTCACATGGGTATGTCACTGAGAGCAGGGGTCATGTGGCAGCTTAGCGTCCGCTGGTCACAGAGGGCACGTGGCAGAGGGCAGAAATGAGGGCTGGTCTCAGACAGCAGGTCAGAGAAGGTAGGTCACTGAAGCCAGCTCACCTTGGGAAGACACAGGGGGACAATTCACAGAGGACAGGACTGGAGGTAGGTCCCAGAGGACAAGTCCGAGGCAAGGTTACTTGAGGGGAAGTGACACGGGGCGGGTCCACTGAAGCAGGTCTCAGAGGGCAAGGTCAGTGGCAGTCACAGAGCGGTGGTCACAGTTGCTAGGTCACAGAAGCAGCTCACAGAGGGCAGTCGCAGAAGCAGCTCACAGAGGGCAGTCGCAGAGTACAAGTCCCTGAGGGGTGGTCGCAGGGCACATGTCGCCAAGGCCCGGTCCCAGAGGGCCGGCACTGATGGCAGGATGAGGGAAGTTCACTAGCGCCGGTGTCTGAAGGAGGTTCCAGAAGTCACAGAGGGTCAGGCACTAAGTGAGGTCCCATAGGGTGCATCACAGAAGGCAGGTCACTGAAGGCCGGCCACACAGGCAGGTCGTACAAGGCATGTCACCGAAGGAGGTAATATGGGGCAGATCACAAATCCCAGGCGAAGGAAGCAAGGCCTTAGGGCAGATCACAGAGGTCGGGTCACAGATGGCAGAACTGAGGACAGGATACACAGATCACATCACCGAGGGTAGGTCACAGAGGGCTGGTCCTGGTGGAAGTACTGAGTGAAGGTCACTAGAGCAAGTCACTGAGCGAGGTCACAGAGGACAAGTCACAGGCGGCAGGTCACAAAAGACAGAGGACAGAGGGCAGGTCGTGAAGGAGGTCACAGATGTGAGGGGGAGCATACAGGGCAAGACACTGAGGGAGGTCAACGAGAGCATGTGACTGAGGCAGTCACAGAGGGCCGGCATCACAGGGCAGGTCACTGAAGGCAGGTGATGATTGAGGGCTGGTTACTGATGGCCGGTCACAGAGGGCTGGTCACTGATGGCAGGACTGAGGGAAGGTCACTAGGGTAGGTCACTGAGGGAGGTGATGGGGGAGGACAAAGAGGGAAGGGCAGTGAGTGAGGACATAGGGCCAAGTCACGGAGGGTAGGTCACCAGGGCCAGTCACACAAGTCATGTCACTGAGGGAGGTAATGGGGAGCAGATCACAAATACCACATGAAGGAAGCCAGAACTTAGAGCAGGTGACAGATGCCTGGTCACAGTGGACAGTCACTGAGTACAGGGCACAGACGGATGGTACCAGAGGGCAGTTCACAGAGAGCAGGTCACAGACAGCGGTCGTAGCCTGTTACTGAGGGAGGTCATAGAATGCAGGTCAAGGAGGGCAGGTCACAGGAGGCTAGTCAAAGCATGAAGCTTTCAGAGGGCAGGTCAGAGACAGCAGGTCACTAGGGAAGGTCACTGGAGCCAGGTCACGGAGGGCACGTCTCACTGGGCATGTCCCAGGGGGCAGGTAAGAGACGGCAGGACACGGAACGCAGGGGACTGAGGCAGGTCACACAGCGCTGCTCACCGATGGCAGGACTGAGGGAAGGTCACTAATGCAGCTCACTGAGACAGGACACAGTAGTGAAGTCACAGAGGGCCAGGCACTTAGGTCACACAGCGCAGGTCACAAAGGACCTATAACAGTGGGCAGGACTGAGGGAAGGTCACTAGGGCCACTCACTGAGTGAGGTCACAGAGGGCAAGTCACAGGGGCAAGTCTCTGAGGGAGGATTCAGACAGCATGTTCCTAAGGATAGTCACAGAGGGAAGTTATCAGAGGGCAAGTCACTGAGGCAGATCACACAGGGTGGCTCACCGTGGGTAGCCCCTGAGGACAGGTTGCAGAGAGAAGGTCTCCGAGGGCAGGTCACATGGGTATGTCACTGAGAGCAGGGGTCATGGGGCAGCTTAGCGTCCGCTGGTCACAGAGGGCACGTGGCAGAGGGCAGAAATGAGGGCTGGTCTCAGACAGCAGGTCAGAGAAGGTAGGTCACTGAAGCCAGCTCACCTTGGGAAGACACAGGGGGACAATTCACAGAGGGCAGGACTGGAGGTAGGTCCCAGAGGACAAGTCCGAGGCCAGGTTACTTGAGGGGAAGTGACACGGGGCGGGTCCACTGAAGCAGGTCTCAGAGGGCAAGGTCAGTGGCAGTAACAGAGCGGTGGTCACAGTTGCTACGTCACAGAAGCAGCTCACAGAGGGCAGTCGCAGAGTACAAGTCCCTGAGGGGTGGTCGCAGGGCACATGTCGCCAAGGCCCGGTCCCAGAGGGCCGGCACTGATGGCAGGATGAGGGAAGTTCACTAGCGCCGGTGTCTGAAGGAGGTTCCAGAAGTCACAGAGGGTCAGGCACTAAGTGAGGTCCCATAGGGTGCATCACAGAAGGCAGGTCACTGAAGGCCGGCCACACAGGCATGTCATAAAAGGCATGTCACCGAAGGAGGTAATGTGGGGCCGATCACAAATCCCAGGCGAAGGAAGCAAGGCCTTAGGGCAGATCACAGAGGTCGGGTCACAGATGGCAGAACTGAGGACAGGACACACAGATCACATCACCGAGGGTAGGTCACAGAGGGCTGGTCCTGGTGGAAGTACTGAGTGAAGGTCACTAGAGCAAGTCACTGAGCGAGGTCACAGAGGGCAAGTCACAATCGGCAGGTCACAAAAGACAGAGGACAGAGGGCAGGTCGTGAAGGAGGTCACAGATGTGAGGGGGAGCATACAGGGCAAGACACTGAGGGAGGTCAACGAGAGCATGTGACTGAGGCAGTCACAGAGGGCCGGCATCACAGGGCAGGTCACTGAAGGCAGGTGATGATTGAGGGCTGGTTACTGATGGCCGGTCACAGAGGGCTGGTCACTGATGGCAGGACTGAGGGAAGGTCACTAGGATAGGTCACTGAGGGAGGTGATGGGGGAGGACAAAGAGGGCAGGGCAGTGAGTGAGGACATAGGGCCAAGTCACGGAGGGTAGGTCACCAGGGTCAGTCACACAAGTCATGTCACTGAGGGAGGTAATGGGGAGCAGATCACAAATACCACATGAAGGAAGCCAGAACTTAGAGCAGGTCACAGATGCCTGGTCACAGTGGACAGTCACTGAGTACAGGGCACAGACGGATGGTCCCAGAGGGCAGTTCACAGAGAGCAGGTCACAGACAGCGGTCGTAGCCTGTTACTGAGGGAGGTCATAGAATGCAGGTCAAGGAGGGCAGGTCACAGGAGGCTAGTCAAAGAATGAAGCTTTCAGAGGGCAGGTCAGAGACAGCAGGTCACTAGGGAAGGTCACTGGAGCCAGGTCACGGAGGGCACGTCTCACTAGGCATGTCCCAGGGGCCAGGTAAGAGACGGCAGGACACGGAACGCAGGGGACTGAGGCAGGTCACACAGAGCTGCTCACCGATGGCAGGACTGAGGGAAGGTCACTAATGCAGCTCACTGAGACAGGACACAGTAGTGAAGTCACAGAGGGCCAGGCACTTAGGTCATACAGCGCAGGTCACAAAGGACCTATATCAGTGGGCAGGACTGAGGGAAGGTCACTAGGGCCACCCACTGAGTGAGGTCACAGAGGGCAAGTCACAGGGGCAAGTCTCTGAGGGAGGACTCAGACAGCATGTTCCTAAGGATAGTCAGAGAGGGAAGTTATCAGAGGGCAAGTCACTGAGGCAGATCACACAGGGTGGCTCACCGTGAGTAGCCCCTGAGGACAGCTTGCAGAAAGAAGGTCTCCGAGGGCAGGTCACATGGGTATGTCACTGAGAGCAGGGGTCATGGGGCAGCTTAGCGTCCGCTGGTCACAGAGGGCACGTGGCAGAGGGCAGAAATGAGGGCTGGTCTCAGACAGCAGGTCAGAGAACGTAGGTCACTGAAGCCAGGTCACCTAGGGAAGACACAGGGGGACAAGTCACAGAGGACAGGACTGGAGGTAGGTCCCAGAGGACAAATCCGAGGCCAGGTTACTTGAGGGGAAGTGACACGGGGCGGGTCCACTGAAGCAGGTCTCAGAGGGCAAGGTCAGTGGCAGTCACAGAGCGGTGGTCACAGTTGCTACGTCACAGAAGCAGCTCACAGAGGGCAGTCGCAGAGTACAAGTCCCTGAGGGGTGGTCGCAGGGCACATGTCGCCAAGGCCCGGTCCCAGAGGGCCGGCACTGATGGCAGGATGAGGGAAGTTCACTAGCGCCGGTGTCTGAAGGAGGTTCCAGAAGTCACAGAGGGTCAGGCACTAAGTGAGGTCCCATAGGGTGCATCACAGAAGGCAGGTCACTGAAGGCCGGCCACACAGGCATGTCATAAAAGGCATGTCACCGAAGGAGGTAATGTGGGGCCGATCACAAATCCCAGGCGAAGGAAGCAAGGCCTTAGGGCAGATCACAGAGGTCGGGTCACAGATGGCAGAACTGAGGACAGGACACACAGATCACATCACCGAGGGTAGGTCACAGAGGGCTGGTCCTGGTGGAAGTACTGAGTGAAGGTCACTAGAGCAAGTCACTGAGCGAGGTCACAGAGGGCAAGTCACAGGCGGCAGGTCACAAAAGACAGAGGACAGAGGGCAGGTCGTGAAGGAGGTCAAAGATGTGAGGGGGAGCATAAAGGGCAAGACACTGAGGGAGGTCAATGAGAGCATGTGACTGAGGCAGTCACAGAGGGCCGGCATCACAGGGCAAGTCACTGAAGGCAGGTGATGATTGAGGGCTGGTTACTGATGGCTGGTCACAGAGGGCTGGTCACTGATGGCAGGACTGAGGGAAGGTCACTAGGGTAGGTCACTGAGGGAGGTGATGGGGGAGGACAAAGAGGGCAGGTCAGTGAGTGAGGACATAGGGACAAGTCACGGAGGGTAGGTCACCAGGGCCAGTCACACAAGTCATGTCACTGAGGGAGGTAATGGGGAGCAGATCACAAATACCACATGAAGGAAGCCAGAACTTAGAGCAGGTCACAGATGCCTGGTCACAGTGGACAGTCACTGAGTACAGGGCACAGACGGATGGTCCCAGAGGGCAGTTCACAGAGAGCAGGTCACAGACAGCGGTCGTAGCCTGTTACTGAGGGAGGTCATAGAATGCAGGTCAAGGAGGGCAGGTCACAGGAGGCTAGTCACAGAATGAAGCTTTCAGAGGGCAGGTCAGAGACAGCAGGTCACTAGGGAAGGTCACTGGAGCCAGGTCACGGAGGGCACGTCTCACTGGGCATGTCCCAGGGGGCAGGTAAGAGACGGCAGGACACGGAACGCAGGGGACTGAGGCAGGTCACACAGCGCTGCTCACCGATGGCAGGACTGAGGGAAGGTCACTAATGCAGCTCACTGAGACAGGACACAGTAGTGAAGTCACAGAGGGCCAGGCACTTAGGTCACACAGCGCAGGTCACAAAGGACCTATAACAGTGGGCAGGACTGAGGGAAGGTCACTAGGGCCACTCACTGAGTGAGGTCACAGAGGGCAAGTCACAGGGGCAAGTCTCTGAGGGAGGATTCAGACAGCATGTTCCTAAGGATAGTCACAGAGGGAAGTTATCAGAGGGCAAGTCACTGAGGCAGATCACACAGGGTGGCTCACCGTGGGTAGCCCCTGAGGACAGGTTGCAGAGAGAAGGTCTCCGAGGGCAGGTCACATGGGTATGTCACTGAGAGCAGGGGTCATGGGGCAGCTTAGCGTCCGCTGGTCACAGAGGGCACGTGGCAGAGGGCAGAAATGAGGGCTGGTCTCAGACAGCAGGTCAGAGAAGGTAGGTCACTGAAGCCAGCTCACCTTGGGAAGACACAGGGGGACAATTCACAGAGGGCAGGACTGGAGGTAGGTCCCAGAGGACAAGTCCGAGGCCAGGTTACTTGAGGGGAAGTGACACGGGGCGGGTCCACTGAAGCAGGTCTCAGAGGGCAAGGTCAGTGGCAGTAACAGAGCGGTGGTCACAGTTGCTACGTCACAGAAGCAGCTCACAGAGGGCAGTCGCAGAGTACAAGTCCCTGAGGGGTGGTCGCAGGGCACATGTCGCCAAGGCCCGGTCCCAGAGGGCCGGCACTGATGGCAGGATGAGGGAAGTTCACTAGCGCCGGTGTCTGAAGGAGGTTCCAGAAGTCACAGAGGGTCAGGCACTAAGTGAGGTCCCATAGGGTGCATCACAGAAGGCAGGTCACTGAAGGTCGGCCACACAGGCAGGTCATACAAGGCATGTCACCGAAGGAGGTAATATGGGGCAGATCACAAATCCCAGGCGAAGGAAGCAAGGCCTTAGGGCAGATCACAGAGGTCGGGTCACAGATGGCAGAACTGAGGACAGGACACACAGATCACATCACCGAGGGTAGGTCACAGAGGGCTGGTCCTGGTGGAAGTACTGAGTGAAGGTCACTAGAGCAAGTCACTGAGCGAGGTCACAGAGGGCAAGTCACAGGCGGCAGGTCACAAAAGACAGAGGACAGAGGGCAGGTCGTGAAGGAGGTCACAGATGTGAGGGGGAGCATACAGGGCAAGACACTGAGGGAGGTCAACGAGAGCATGTGACTGAGGCAGTCACAGAGGGCCGGCATCACAGGGCAGGTCACTGAAGGCAGGTGATGATTGAGGGCTGGTTACTGATGGCCGGTCACAGAGGGCTGGTCACTGATGGCAGGACTGAGGGAAGGTCACTAGGGTAGGTCACTGAGGGAGATGATGGGGGAGGACAAAGAGGGCAGGGCAGTGAGTGAGGACATAGGGCCAAGTCACGGAGGGTAGGTCACCAGGGCCAGTCACACAAGTCAAGTCACTGAGGGAGGTAATGGGGAGCAGATCACAAATACCACATGAAGGAAGCCAGAACTTAGAGCAGGTCACAGATGCCTGGTCACAGTGGACAGTCACTGAGTACAGGGCACAGACGGATGGTCCCAGAGGGCAGTTCACAGAGAGCAGGTCACAGACAGCGGTCGTAGCCTGTTACTGAGGGAGGTCATAGAATGCAGGTCAAGGAGGGCAGGTCACAGGAGGCTATTCACAGAATGAAGCTTTCAGAGGGCAGGTCAGAGACAGCAGGTCACTAGGGAAGGTCACTGGAGCCAGGTCACGGAGGGCACGTCTCACTGGGCATGTCCCAGGGGGCAGGTAAGAGACGGCAGGACACGGAACGCAGGGGACTGAGGCAGGTCACACAGCGCTGCTCACCGATGGCAGGACTGAGGGAAGGTCACTAATGCAGCTCACTGAGACAGGACACAGTAGTGAAGTCACAGAGGGCCAGGCACTTAGGTCACACAGCGCAGGTCACAAAGGACCTATAACAGTGGGCAGGACTGAGGGAAGGTCACTAGGGCCACTCACTGAGTGAGGTCACAGAGGGCAAGTCACAGGGGCAAGTCTCTGAGGGAGGACTCAGACAGCATGTTCCTAAGGATAGTCACAGAGGGAAGTTATCAGAGGGCAAGTCACTGAGGCAGATCACACAGGGTGGCTCACCGTGGGTAGCCCCTGAGGACAGGTTGCAGAGAGAAGGTCTCCGAGGGCAGGTCACATGGGTATGTCACTGAGAGCAGGGGTCATGGGGCAGCTTAGCGTCCGCTGGTCACAGAGGGCACGTGGCAGAGGGCAGAAATGAGGGCTGGTCTCAGACAGCAGGTCAGAGAAGGTAGGTCACTGAAGCCAGCTCACCTTGGGAAGACACAGGGGGACAATTCACAGAGGACAGGACTGGAGGTAGGTCCCAGAGGACAAGTCCGAGGCCAGGTTACTTGAGGGGAAGTGACACGGGGCGGGTCCACTGAAGCAGGTCTCAGAGGGCAAGGTCAGTGGCAGTCACAGAGCGGTGGTCACAGTTGCTAGGTCACAGAAGCAGCTCACAGAGGGCAGTCGCAGAAGCAGCTCACAGAGGGCAGTCGCAGAGTACAAGTCCCTGAGGGGTGGTCGCAGGGCACATGTCGCCAAGGCCCGGTCCCAGAGGGCCGGCACTGATGGCAGGATGAGGGAAGTTCACTAGCGCCGGTCTCTGAAGGAGGTTCCAGAAGTCACAGAGGGTCAGGCACTAAGTGAGGTCCCATAGGGTGCATCACAGAAGGCAGGTCACTGAAGGCCGGCCACACAGGCAGGTCGTACAAGGCATGTCACCGAAGGAGGTAATATGGGGCAGATCACAAATCCCAGGCGAAGGAAGCAAGGCCTTAGGGCAGATCACAGAGGTCGGGTCACAGATGGCAGAACTGAGGACAGGATACACAGATCACATCACCGAGGGTAGGTCACAGAGGGCTGGTCCTGGTGGAAGTACTGAGTGAAGGTCACTAGAGCAAGTCACTGAGCGAGGTCACAGAGGACAAGTCACAGGCGGCAGGTCACAAAAGACAGAGGACAGAGGGCAGGTCGTGAAGGAGGTCACAGATGTGAGGGGGAGCATACAGGGCAAGACACTGAGGGAGGTCAACGAGAGCATGTGACTGAGGCAGTCACAGAGGGCCGGCATCACAGGGCAGGTCACTGAAGGCAGGTGATGATTGAGGGCTGGTTACTGATGGCCGGTCACAGAGGGCTGGTCACTGATGGCAGGACTGAGGGAAGGTCACTAGGGTAGGTCACTGAGGGAGGTGATGGGGGAGGACAAAGAGGGAAGGGCAGTGAGTGAGGACATAGGGCCAAGTCACGGAGGGTAGGTCACCAGGGCCAGTCACACAAGTCATGTCACTGAGGGAGGTAATGGGGAGCAGATCACAAATACCACATGAAGGAAGCCAGAACTTAGAGCAGGTGACAGATGCCTGGTCACAGTGGACAGTCACTGAGTACAGGGCACAGACGGATGGTACCAGAGGGCAGTTCACAGAGAGCAGGTCACAGACAGCGGTCGTAGCCTGTTACTGAGGGAGGTCATAGAATGCAGGTCAAGGAGGGCAGGTCACAGGAGGCTAGTCAAAGCATGAAGCTTTCAGAGGGCAGGTCAGAGACAGCAGGTCACTAGGGAAGGTCACTGGAGCCAGGTCACGGAGGGCACGTCTCTCTGGGCATGTCCCAGGGGCCAGGTAAGATACGGCAGGACACGGAACGCAGGGGACTGAGGCAGGTCACACAGAGCTGCTCACCGATGGCAGGACTGAGGGAAGGTCACTAATGCAGCTCACTGAGACAGGACACAGTAGTGAAGTCACAGAGGGCCAGGCACTTAGGTCATACAGCGCAGGTCACAAAGGACCTATATCAATGGGCAGGACTGAGGGAAGGTCACTAGGGCCACCCACTGAGTGAGGTCACAGAGGGCAAGTCACAGGGGCAAGTCTCTGAGGGAGGACTCAGACAGCATGTTCCTAAGGATAGTCACAGAGGGAAGTTATCAGAGGGCAAGTCAGTGAGGCAGATCACACAGGGTGGCTCACCGTGGGTAGCCCCTGAGGACAGCTTGCAGAGAGAAGGTCTCCGAAGGCAGGTCAAATGGGTATGTCACTGAGAGCAGGGGTCATGTGGCAGCTTAGCGTCTGCTGGTCACAGAGGGCACGTGGCAGAGGGCAGAAATGAGGGCTGGTCTCAGACAGCAGGTCAGAGAAGGTAGGTCACTGAAGCCAGCTCACCTTGGGAAGACACAGGGGGACAATTCACAGAGGACAGGACTGGAGGTAGGTCGCAGAGGACAAGTCCAAGGCCAGGTTACTTGAGGGGAAGTGACACGGGGCGGGTCCACTGAAGCAGGTCTCAGAGGGCAAGGTCAGTGGCAGTCACAGAGCGGTGGTCACAGTTGCTACGTCACAGAAGCAGCTCACAGAGGGCAGTCGCAGAGTACAAGTCCCTGAGGGGTGGTCGCAGGGCACATGTCGCCAAGGCCCGGTCCCAGAGGGCCGGCACTGATGGCAGGATGAGGGAAGTTCACTAGCGCCGGTGTCTGAAGGAGGTTCCAGAAGTCACAGAGGGTCAGGCACTAAGTGAGGTCCCATAGGGTGCATCACAGAAGGCAGGTCACTGAAGGCCGGCCACACAGGCATGTCATAAAAGGCATGTCACCGAAGGAGGTAATGTGGGGCCGATCACAAATCCCAGGCGAAGGAAGCAAGGCCTTAGGGCAGATCACAGAGGTCGGGTCACAGATGGCAGAACTGAGGACAGGACACACAGATCACATCACCGAGGGTAGGTCACAGAGGGCTGGTCCTGGTGGAAGTACTGAGTGAAGGTCACTAGAGCAAGTCACTGAGCGAGGTCACAGAGGGCAAGTCACAATCGGCAGGTCACAAAAGACAGAGGACAGAGGGCAGGTCGTGAAGGAGGTCACAGATGTGAGGGGGAGCATACAGGGCAAGACACTGAGGGAGGTCAACGAGAGCATGTGACTGAGGCAGTCACAGAGGGCCGGCATCACAGGGCAGGTCACTGAAGGCAGGTGATGATTGAGGGCTGGTTACTGATGGCCGGTCACAGAGGGCTGGTCACTGATGGCAGGACTGAGGGAAGGTCACTAGGGTAGGTCACTGAGGGAGGTGATGGGGGAGGACAAAGAGGGCAGGGCAGTGAGTGAGGACATAGGGCCAAGTCACGGAGGGTAGGTCACCAGGGTCAGTCACACAAGTCATGTCACTGAGGGAGGTAATGGGGAGCAGATCACAAATACCACATGAAGGAAGCCAGAACTTAGAGCAGGTCACAGATGCCTGGTCACAGTGGACAGTCACTGAGTACAGGGCACAGACGGATGGTCCCAGAGGGCAGTTCACAGAGAGCAGGTCACAGACAGCGGTCGTAGCCTGTTACTGAGGGAGGTCATAGAATGCAGGTCAAGGAGGGCAGGTCACAGGAGGCTAGTCAAAGAATGAAGCTTTCAGAGGGCAGGTCAGAGACAGCAGGTCACTAGGGAAGGTCACTGGAGCCAGGTCACGGAGGGCACGTCTCACTAGGCATGTCCCAGGGGCCAGGTAAGAGACGGCAGGACACGGAACGCAGGGGACTGAGGCAGGTCACACAGAGCTGCTCACCGATGGCAGGACTGAGGGAAGGTCACTAATGCAGCTCACTGAGACAGGACACAGTAGTGAAGTCACAGAGGGCCAGGCACTTAGGTCATACAGCGCAGGTCACAAAGGACCTATATCAGTGGGCAGGACTGAGGGAAGGTCACTAGGGCCACCCACTGAGTGAGGTCACAGAGGGCAAGTCACAGGGGCAAGTCTCTGAGGGAGGACTCAGACAGCATGTTCCTAAGGATAGTCAGAGAGGGAAGTTATCAGAGGGCAAGTCACTGAGGCAGATCACACAGGGTGGCTCACCGTGAGTAGCCCCTGAGGACAGCTTGCATAAAGAAGGTCTCCGAGGGCAGGTCACATGGGTATGTCACTGAGAGCAGGGGTCATGGGGCAGCTTAGCGTCCGCTGGTCACAGAGGGCACGTGGCAGAGGGCAGAAATGAGGGCTGGTCTCAGACAGCAGGTCAGAGAAGGTACGTCACTGAAGCCAGGTCACCTAGGGAAGACACAGGGGTCCAAGTCACAGAGGACAGGACTGGAGGTAGGTCCCAGAGGACAAATCCGAGGCCAGGTTACTTGAGGGGAAGTGACACGGGGCGGGTCCACTGAAGCAGGTCTCAGAGGGCAAGGTCAGTGGCAGTCACAGAGCGGTGGTCACAGTTGCTACGTCACAGAAGCAGCTCACAGAGGGCAGTCGCAGAGTACAAGTCCCTGAGGGGTGGTCGCAGGGCACATGTCGCCAAGGCCCGGTCCCAGAGGGCCGGCACTGATGGCAGGATGAGGGAAGTTCACTAGCGCCGGTGTCTGAAGGAGGTTCCAGAAGTCACAGAGGGTCAGGCACTAAGTGAGGTCCCATAGGGTGCATCACAGAAGGCAGGTCACTGAAGGCCGGCCACACAGGCATGTCATAAAAGGCATGTCACCGAAGGAGGTAATGTGGGGCCGATCACAAATCCCAGGCGAAGGAAGCAAGGCCTTAGGGCAGATCACAGAGGTCGGGTCACAGATGGCAGAACTGAGGACAGGACACACAGATCACATCACCGAGGGTAGGTCACAGAGGGCTGGTCCTGGTGGAAGTACTGAGTGAAGGTCACTAGAGCAAGTCACTGAGCGAGGTCACAGAGGGCAAGTCACAGGCGGCAGGTCACAAAAGACAGAGGACAGAGGGCAGGTCGTGAAGGAGGTCACAGATGTGAGGGGGAGCATAAAGGGCAAGACACTGAGGGAGGTCAACGAGAGCATGTGACTGAGGCAGTCACAGAGGGCCGGCATCACAGGGAAAGTCACTGAAGGCAGGTGATGATTGAGGGCTGGTTACTGATGGCTGGTCACAGAGGGCTGGTCACTGATGGCAGGACTGAGGGAAGGTCACTAGGGTAGGTCACTGAGGGAGGTGATGGGGGAGGACAAAGAGGGCAGGTCAGTGAGTGAGGACATAGGGACAAGTCACGGAGGGTAGGTCACCAGGGCCAGTCACACAAGTCATGTCACTGAGGGAGGTAATGGGGAGCAGATCACAAATACCACATGAAGGAAGCCAGAACTTAGAGCAGGTCACAGATGCCTGGTCACAGTGGACAGTCACTGAGTACAGGGCACAGACGGATGGTCCCAGAGGGCAGTTCACAGAGAGCAGGTCACAGACAGCGGTCGTAGCCTGTTACTGAGGGAGGTCATAGAATGCAGGTCAAGGAGGGCAGGTCACAGGAGGCTAGTCACAGAATGAAGCTTTCAGAGGGCAGGTCACAGACAGCAGGTCACTAGGGAAGGTCACTGGAGCCAGGTCACGGAGGGCACGTCTCACTGGGCATGTCCCAGGGGGCAGGTAAGAGACGGCAGGACACGGAACGCAGGGGACTGAGGCAGGTCACACAGCGCTGCTCACCGATGGCAGGACTGAGGGAAGGTCACTAATGCAGCTCACTGAGACAGGACACAGTAGTGAAGTCACAGAGGGCCAGGCACTTAGGTCACACAGCGCAGGTCACAAAGGACCTATAACAGTGGGCAGGACTGAGGGAAGGTCACTAGGGCCACTCACTGAGTGAGGTCACAGAGGGCAAGTCACAGGGGCAAGTCTCTGAGGGAGGATTCAGACAGCATGTTCCTAAGGATAGTCACAGAGGGAAGTTATCAGAGGGCAAGTCACTGAGGCAGATCACACAGGGTGGCTCACCGTGGGTAGCCCCTGAGGACAGGTTGCAGAGAGAAGGTCTCCGAGGGCAGGTCACATGGGTATGTCACTGAGAGCAGGGGTCATGGGGCAGCTTAGCGTCCGCTGGTCACAGAGGGCACGTGGCAGAGGGCAGAAATGAGGGCTGGTCTCAGACAGCAGGTCAGAGAAGGTAGGTCACTGAAGCCAGCTCACCTTGGGAAGACACAGGGGGACAATTCACAGAGGGCAGGACTGGAGGTAGGTCCCAGAGGACAAGTCCGAGGCCAGGTTACTTGAGGGGAAGTGACACGGGGCGGGTCCACTGAAGCAGGTCTCAGAGGGCAAGGTCAGTGGCAGTCACAGAGCGGTGGTCACAGTTGCTACGTCACAGAAGCAGCTCACAGAGGGCAGTCGCAGAGTACAAGTCCCTGAGGGGTGGTCGCAGGGCACATGTCGCCAAGGCCCGGTCCCAGAGGGCCGGCACTGATGGCAGGATGAGGGAAGTTCACTAGCGCCGATCTCTGAAGGAGGTTCCAGAAGTCACAGAGGGTCTGGCACTAAGCGAGGTCCCATAGGGTGCATCACAGAAGGCAGGTCACTGAAGGCCGGCCACACAGGCAGGTCATACAAGGCATGTCACCGAAGGAGGTAATATGGGGCAGATCACAAATCCCAGGCGAAGGAAGCAAGGCCTTATGGCAGATCACAGAGGGCGGGTCACAGATGGCAGAACTGAGGACAGGACACACAGATCACATCACCGAGGGTAGGTCACAGAGGGCTGGTCCTGGTGGAAGTACTGAGTGAAGGTCACTAGAGCAAGTCACTGAGCGAGGTCACAGAGGGCAAGTCACAGGCGGCAGGTCACAAAAGACAGAGGACAGAGGGCAGGTCGTGAAGGAGGTCACAGATGTGAGGGGGAGCATACAGGGCAAGACACTGAGGGAGGTCAACGAGAGCATGTGACTGAGGCAGTCACAGAGGGCCGGCATCACAGGGCAGGTCACTGAAGGCAGGTGATGATTGAGGGCTGGTTACTGATGGCCGGTCACAGAGGGCTGGTCACTGATGGCAGGACTGAGGGAAGGTCACTAGGGTAGGTCACTGAGGGAGGTGATGGGGGAGGACAAAGAGGGCAGGGCAGTGAGTGAGGACATAGGGCCAAGTCACGGAGGGTAGGTCACCAGGGCCAGTCACACAAGTCATGTCACTGAGGGAGGTAATGGGGAGCAGATCACAAATACCACATGAAGGAAGCCAGAACTTAGAGCAGGTCACAGATGCCTGGTCACAGTGGACAGTCACTGAGTACAGGGCACAGACGGATGGTCCCAGAGGGCAGTTCACAGAGAGCAGGTCACAGACAGCGGTCGTAGCCTGTTACTGAGGGAGGTCATAGAATGCAGGTCAAGGAGGGCAGGTCACAGGAGGCTAGTCAAAGAATGAAGCTTTCAGAGGGCAGGTCACAGACAGCAGGTCACTAGGGAAGGTCACTGGAGCCAGGTCACGGAGGGCACGTCTCACTGGGCATGTCCCAGGGGCCAGGTAAGAGACGGCAGGACACGGAACGCAGGGGACTGAGGCAGGTCACACAGAGCTGCTCACCGATGGCAGGACTGAGGGAAGGTCACTAATGCAGCTCACTGAGACAGGACACAGTAGTGAAGTCACAGAGGGCCAGGCACTTAGGTCATACAGCGCAGGTCACAAAGGACCTATATCAGTGGGCAGGACTGAGGGAAGGTCACTAGGGCCACCCACTGAGTGAGGTCACAGAGGGCAAGTCACAGGGGCAAGTCTCTGAGGGAGGACTCAGACAGCATGTTCCTAAGGATAGTCACAGAGGGAAGTTATCAGAGGGCAAGTCACTGAGGCAGATCACACAGGGTGGCTCACCGTGGGTAGCCCCTGAGGACAGCTTGCAGAGAGAAGGTCTCCGAGGGCAGGTCACATGGGTATGTCACTGAGAGCAGGGGTCATGGGGCAGCTTAACATCCGCTGGTCACAGAGGGCACGTGGCAGAGGGCAGAAATGAGGGCTGGTCTCAGACAGCAGGTCAGAGAAGGTACGTCACTGAAGCCAGCTCACCTAGGGAAGACACAGGGGGACAAGTCACAGAGGGCAGGACTGGAGGTAGGTCCCAGAGGACAAGTCCGAGGCCAGGTTACTTGAGGGGAAGTGACACGGGGCGGGTCCACTGAAGCAGGTCTCAGAGGGCAAGGTCAGTGGCAGTCACAGAGCGGTGGTCACAGTTGCTACGTCACAGAAGCAGCTCACAGAGGGCAGTCGCAGAGTACAAGTCCCTGAGGGGTGGTCGCAGGGCACATGTCGCCAAGGCCCGGTCCCAGAGGGCCGGCACTGATGGCAGGATGAGGGAAGTTCACTAGCGCCGGTCTCTGAAGGAGGTTCCAGAAGTCACAGAGGGTCAGGCACTAAGTGAGGTCCCATAGGGTGCATCACAGAAGGCAGGTCACTGAAGGCCGGCCACACAGGCAGGTCATACAAGGCATGTCACCGAAGGAGGTAATATGGGGCAGATCACAAATCCCAGGCGAAGGAAGCAAGGCCTTAGGGCAGATCACAGAGGTCGGGTCACAGATGGCAGAACTGAGGACAGGACACACGGATCACATCACCGAGGGTAGGTCACAGAGGGCTGGTCCTGGTGGAAGTACTGAGTGAAGGTCACTAGAGCAAGTCACTGAGCGAGGTCACAGAGGGCAAGTCACAGGCGGCAGGTCACAAAAGACAGAGGACAGAGGGCAGGTCGTGAAGGAGGTCACAGATGTGAGGGGGAGCATACAGGGCAAGACACTGAGGGAGGTCAATGAGAGCATGTGACTGAGGCAGTCACAGAGGGCCGGCATCACAGGGCAGGTCACTGAAGGCAGGTGATGATTGAGGGCTGGTTACTGATGGCCGGTCACAGAGGGCTGGTCACTGATGGCAGGACTGAGGGAAGGTCACTAGGGTAGGTCACTGAGGGAGGTGATGGGGGAGGACAAAGAGGGCAGGGCAGTGAGTGAGGACATAGGGCCAAGTCACGGAGGGTAGTTCACCAGGGCCAGTCACACAAGTCATGTCACTGAGGGAGGTAATGGGGAGCAGATCACAAATACCACATGAAGGAAGCCAGAACTTAGAGCAGGTCACAGATGCCTGGTCACAGTGGACAGTCACTGAGTACAGGGCACAGACGGATGGTCCCAGAGGGCAGTTCACAGAGAGCAGGTCACAGACAGCGGTCGTAGCCTGTTACTGAGGGAGGTCATAGAATGCAGGTCAAGGAGGGCAGGTCACAGGAGGCTAGTCAAAGAATGAAGCTTTCAGAGGGCAGGTCACAGACAGCAGGTCACTAGGGAAGGTCACTGGAGCCAGGTCACGGAGGGCACGTCTCACTGGGCATGTCCCAGGGGCCAGGTAAGAGACGGCAGGACACGGAACGCAGGGGACTGAGGCAGGTCACACAGAGCTGCTCACCGATGGCAGGACTGAGGGAAGGTCACTAATGCAGCTCACTGAGACAGGACACAGTAGTGAAGTCACAGAGGGCCAGGCACTTAGGTCACACAGCGCAGGTCACAAAGGACCTATATCAGTGGGCAGGACTGAGGGAAGGTCACTAGGGCCACTCACTGAGTGAGGTCACAGAGGGCAAGTCACAGGGGCAAGTCTCTGAGGGAGGACTCAGACAGCATGTTCCTAAGGATAGTCACAGAGGGAAGTTATCAGAGGGCAAGTCACTGAGGCAGATCACACAGGGTGGCTCACCGTGGGTAGCCCCTGAGGACAGCTTGCAGAGAGAAGGTCTCCGAGGGCAGGTCACATGGGTCTGTCACTGAGAGCAGGGGTCATGGGGCAGCTTAGCGTCTGCTGGTCACAGAGGGCACGTGGCAGAGGGCAGAAATGAGGGCTGGTCTCAGACAGCAGGTCAGAGAAGGTACGTCACTGAAGCCAGGTCACCTAGGGAAGACACAGGGGGACAAGTCACAGAGGGCAGGACTGGAGGTAGGTCCCAGAGGACAAGTCCGAGGCCAGGTTACTTGAGGGGAAGTGACACGGGGCGGGTCCACTGAAGCAGGTCTCAGAGGGCAAGGTCAGTGGCAGTCACAGAGCGGTGGTCACAGTTGCTACGTCACAGAAGCAGCTCACAGAGGGCAGTCGCAGAGTACAAGTCCCTGAGGGGTGGTCGCAGGGCACATGTCGCCAAGGCCCGGTCCCAGAGGGCCGGCACTGATGGCAGGATGAGGGAAGTTCACTAGCGCCGGTCTCTGAAGGAGGTTCCAGAAGTCACAGAGGGTCAGGCACTAAGTGAGGTCCCATAGGGTGCATCACAGAAGGCAGGTCACTGAAGGCCGGCCACACAGGCAGGTCATACAAGGCATGTCACCGAAGGAGCTAATATGGGGCAGATCACAAATCCCAGGCGAAGGAAGCAAGGCCTTAGGGCAGATCACAGAGGTCGGGTCACAGATGGCAGAACTGAGGACAGGACACACAGATCACATCACCCAGGGTAGGTCACAGAGGGCTGGTCCTGGTGGAAGTACTGAGTGAAGGTCACTAGAGCAAGTCAATGAGCGAGGTCACAGAGGGCAAGTCACAGGCGGCAGGTCACAAAAGACAGAGGACAGAGGGCAGGTTGTGAAGGAGGTCACAGATGTGAGGGGGAGCATACAAGGCAAGACACTGAGGGAGGTCAACGAGAGCATGTGACTGAGGCAGTCACAGAGGGCCGGCATCACAGGGCAGGTCACTGAAGGCAGGTGATGATTGAGGGCTGGTTACTGATGGCCGGTCACAGAGGGCTGGTCACTGATGGCAGGACTGAGGGAAGGTCACTAGGGTAGGTCACTGAGGGAGGTGTTGGGGGAGGACAAAGAGGGCAGGGCAGTGAGTGAGGACATAGGGCCAAGTCACGGAGCGTAGGTCACCAGGGTCAGTCACACAAGTCATGTCACTGAGGGAGGTAATGGGGAGCAGATCACAAATACCACATGAAGGAAGCCAGAACTTAGAGCAGGTCACAGATGCCTGGTCACAGTGGACAGTCACTGAGTACAGGGCACAGACGGATGGTCCCAGAGGGCAGTTCACAGAGAGCAGGTCACAGACAGCGGTCGTAGCCTGTTACTGAGGGAGGTCATAGAATGCAGGTCAAGGAGGGCAGGTCACAGGAGGCTAGTCAAAGAATGAAGCTTTCAGAGGGCAGGTCACAGACAGCAGGTCACTAGGGAAGGTCACTGGAGCCAGGTCACGGAGGGCACGTCTCACTGGGCATGTCCCAGGGGCCAGGTAAGAGACGGCAGGACACGGAACGCAGGGGACTGAGGCAGGTCACACAGAGCTGCTCACCGATGGCAGGACTGAGGGAAGGTCACTAATGCAGCTCACTGAGACAGGACACAGTAGTGAAGTCACAGAGGGCCAGGCACTTAGGTCATACAGCGCAGGTCACAAAGGACCTATATCAGTGGGCAGGACTGAGGGAAGGTCACTAGGGCCACCCACTGAGTGAGGTCACAGAGGGCAAGTCACAGGGGCAAGTCTCTGAGGGAGGACTCAGACAGCATGTTCCTAAGGATAGTCACAGAGGGAAGTTATCAGAGGGCAAGTCACTGAGGCAGATCACACAGGGTGGCTCACCGTGGGTAGTCCCTGAGGACAGCTTGCAGAGAGAAGGTCTCCGAGGGCAGGTCACATGGGTATGTCACTGAGAGCAGGGGTCATGGGGCAGCTTAGCGTCTGCTGGTCACAGAGGGCACGTGGCAGACGGCAGAAATGAGGGCTGGTCTCAGACAGCAGGTCAGAGAAGGTACGTCACTGAAGCCAGTTCACCTAGGGAAGACACAGGGGGACAAGTCCCAGAGAGCAGGACTGGAGGTAGTTCCCAGAGGACAAGTCCGAGGCCAGGTTACTTGAGGGGAAGTGACACGGGGCGGGTCCACTGAAGCAGGTCTCAGAGGGCAAGGTCAGTGGCAGTCACAGAGCGGTGGTCACAGTTGCTACGTCACAGAAGCAGCTCACAGAGGGCAGTCGCAGAGTACAAGTCCCTGAGGGGTGGTCGCAGGGCACATGTCGCCAAGGCCCGGTCCCAGAGGGCCGGCACTGATGGCAGGATGAGGGAAGTTCACTAGCGCCGGTCTCTGAAGGAGGTTCCAGAAGTCACAGAGGGTCAGGCACTAAGTGAGGTCCCATAGGGTGCATCACAGAAGGCAGGTCACTGAAGGCCGGCCACACAGGCAGGTCATACAAGGCATGTCACCGAAGGAGGTAATATGGGGCCGATCACAAATCCCAGGCGAAGGAAGCAAGGCCTTAGGGCAGATCACAGAGGTCGGGTCACAGATGGCAGAACTGAGGACAGGACACACAGATCACATCACCGAGGGTAGGTCACAGAGGGCTGGTCCTGGTGGAAGTACTGAGTGAAGGTCACTAGAGCAAGTCACTGAGCGAGGTCACAGAGGGCAAGTCACAGGCGGCAGGTCACAAAAGACAGAGGACAGAGGGCAGGTCGTGAAGGAGGTCACAGATGTGAGGGGGAGCATACAGGGCAAGACACTGAGGGAGGTCAACGAGAGCATGTGACTGAGGCAGTCACAGAGGGCCGGCATCACAGGGCAGGTCACTGAAGGCAGGTGATGATTGAGGGCTGGTTACTGATGGCCGGTCACAGAGGGCTGGTCACTGATGGCAGGACTGAGGGAAGGTCACTAGGGTAGGTCACTGAGGGAGGTGATGGGGGAGGACAAAGAGGGCAGGGCAGTGAGTGAGGACATAGGGCCAAGTCACGGAGGGTAGGTCGCCAGGGTCAGTCACACAAGTCATGTCACTGAGGGAGGTAATGGGGAGCAGATCACAAATACCACATGAAGGAAGCCAGAACTTAGAGCAGGTCACAGATGCCTGGTCACAGTGGACAGTCACTGAGTACAGGGCACAGACGGATGGTCCCAGAGGGCAGTTCACAGAGAGCAGGTCACAGACAGCGGTCGTAGCCTGTTACTGAGGGAGGTCATAGAATGCAGGTCAAGGAGGGCAGGTCACAGGAGGCTAGTCAAAGAATGAAGCTTTCAGAGGGCAGGTCACAGACAGCAGGTCACTAGGGAAGGTCACTGGAGCCAGGTCACGGAGGGCACGTCTCACTGGGCATGTCCCAGGGGCCAGGTAAGAGACGGCAGGACACGGAACGCAGGGGACTGAGGCAGGTCACACAGAGCTGCTCACCGATGGCAGGACTGAGGGAAGGTCACTAATGCAGCTCACTGAGACAGGACACAGTAGTGAAGTCACAGAGGGCCAGGCACTTAGGTCACACAGCGCAGGTCACAAAGGACCTATATCAGTGGGCAGGACTGAGGGAAGGTCACTAGGGCCACCCACTGAGTGAGGTCACAGAGGGCAAGACACAGGGGCAAGTCTCTGAGGGAGGACTCAGACAGCATGTTCCTAAGGATAGTCACAGAGGGAAGTTATCAGAGGGCAAGTCACTGAGGCAGATCACACAGGGTGGCTCACCGTGGGTAGCCCCTGAGGACAGCTTGCAGAGAGAAGGTCTCCGAGGGCAGGTCACATGGGTATGTCACTGAGAGCAGGGGTCATGGGGCAGCTTAGCGTCCGCTGGTCACAGAGGGCACGTGGCAGAGGGCAGAAATGAGGGCTGGTCTCAGACAGCAGGTCAGAGAAGGTACGTCACTGAAGCCAGCTCACCTAGGGAAGACACAGGGGGACAAGTCCCAGAGGGCAGGACTGGAGGTAGGTCCCAGAGGACAAGTCCGAGGCCAGGTTACTTGAGGGGAAGTGACACGGGGCGGGTCCACTGAAGCAGGTCTCAGAGGGCAAGGTCAGTGGCAGTCACAGAGCGGTGGTCACAGTTGCTACGTCACAGAAGCAGCTCACAGAGGGCAGTCGCAGAGTACAAGTCCCTGAGGGGTGGTCGCAGGGCACATGTCGCCAAGGCCCGGTCCCAGAGGGCCGGCACTGATGGCAGGATGAGGGAAGTTCACTAGCGCCGGTCTCTGAAGGAGGTTCCAGAAGTCACAGAGGGTCAGGCACTAAGTGAGGTCCCATAGGGTGCATCACAGAAGGCAGGTCACTGAAGGCCGGCCACACAGGCAGGTCATACAAGGCATGTCACCGAAGGAGCTAATATGGGGCAGATCACAAATCCCAGGCGAAGGAAGCAAGGCCTTAGGGCAGATCACAGAGGTCGGGTCACAGATGGCAGAACTGAGGACAGGACACACAGATCACATCACCCAGGGTAGGTCACAGAGGGCTGGTCCTGGTGGAAGTACTGAGTGAAGGTCACTAGAGCAAGTCAATGAGCGAGGTCACAGAGGGCAAGTCACAGGCGGCAGGTCACAAAAGACAGAGGACAGAGGGCAGGTCGTGAAGGAGGTCACAGATGTGAGGGGGAGCATACAAGGCAAGACACTGAGGGAGGTCAACGAGAGCATGTGACTGAGGCAGTCACAGAGGGCCGGCATCACAGGGCAGGTCACTGAAGGCAGGTGATGATTGAGGGCTGGTTACTGATGGCCGGTCACAGAGGGCTGGTCACTGATGGCAGGACTGAGGGAAGGTCACTAGGGTAGGTCACTGAGGGAGGTGTTGGGGGAGGACAAAGAGGGCAGGGCAGTGAGTGAGGACATAGGGCCAAGTCACGGAGCGTAGGTCACCAGGGTCAGTCACACAAGTCATGTCACTGAGGGAGGTAATGGGGAGCAGATCACAAATACCACATGAAGGAAGCCAGAACTTAGAGCAGGTCACAGATGCCTGGTCACAGTGGACAGTCACTGAGTACAGGGCACAGACGGATGGTCCCAGAGGGCAGTTCACAGAGAGCAGGTCACAGACAGCGGTCGTAGCCTGTTACTGAGGGAGGTCATAGAATGCAGGTCAAGGAGGGCAGGTCACAGGAGGCTAGTCAAAGAATGAAGCTTTCAGAGGGCAGGTCACAGACAGCAGGTCACTAGGGAAGGTCACTGGAGCCAGGTCACGGAGGGCACGTCTCACTGGGCATGTCCCAGGGGCCAGGTAAGAGACGGCAGGACACAGAACGCAGGGGACTGAGGCAGGTCACACAGAGCTGCTCACCGATGGCAGGACTGAGGGAAGGTCACTAATGCAGCTCACTGAGACAGGACACAGTAGTGAAGTCACAGAGGGCCAGGCACTTAGGTCATACAGCGCAGGTCACAAAGGACCTATATCAGTGGGCAGGACTGAGGGAAGGTCACTAGGGCCACCCACTGAGTGAGGTCACAGAGGGCAAGTCACAGGGGCAAGTCTCTGAGGGAGGACTCAGACAGCATGTTCCTAAGGATAGTCACAGAGGGAAGTTATCAGAGGGCAAGTCACTGAGGCAGATCACACAGGGTGGCTCACCGTGGGTAGTCCCTGAGGACAGCTTGCAGAGAGAAGGTCTCCGAGGGCAGGTCACATGGGTATGTCACTGAGAGCAGGGGTCATGGGGCAGCTTAGCGTCTGCTGGTCACAGAGGGCACGTGGCAGACGGCAGAAATGAGGGCTGGTCTCAGACAGCAGGTCAGAGAAGGTACGTCACTGAAGCCAGTTCACCTAGGGAAGACACAGGGGGACAAGTCCCAGAGAGCAGGACTGGAGGTAGTTCCCAGAGGACAAGTCCGAGGCCAGGTTACTTGAGGGGAAGTGACACGGGGCGGGTCCACTGAAGCAGGTCTCAGAGGGCAAGGTCAGTGGCAGTCACAGAGCGGTGGTCACAGTTGCTACGTCACAGAAGCAGCTCACAGAGGGCAGTCGCAGAGTACAAGTCCCTGAGGGGTGGTCGCAGGGCACATGTCGCCAAGGCCCGGTCCCAGAGGGCCGGCACTGATGGCAGGATGAGGGAAGTTCACTAGCGCCGGTCTCTGAAGGAGGTTCCAGAAGTCACAGAGGGTCAGGCACTAAGTGAGGTCCCATAGGGTGCATCACAGAAGGCAGGTCACTGAAGGCCGGCCACACAGGCAGGTCATACAAGGCATGTCACCGAAGGAGGTAATATGGGGCCGATCACAAATCCCAGGCGAAGGAAGCAAGGCCTTAGGGCAGATCACAGAGGTCGGGTCACAGATGGCAGAACTGAGGACAGGACACACAGATCACATCACCCAGGGTAGGTCACAGAGGGCTGGTCCTGGTGGAAGTACTGAGTGAAGGTCACTAGAGCAAGTCACTGAGCGAGGTCACAGAGGGCAAGTCACAGGCGGCAGGTCACAAAAGACAGAGGACAGAGGGCAGGTCGTGAAGGAGGTCACAGATGTGAGGGGGAGCATACAGGGCAAGACACTGAGGGAGGTCAACGAGAGCATGTGACTGAGGCAGTCACAGAGGGCCGGCATCACAGGGCAGGTCACTGAAGGCAGGTGATGATTGAGGGCTGGTTACTGATGGCCGGTCACAGAGGGCTGGTCACTGATGGCAGGACTGAGGGAAGGTCACTAGGGTAGGTCACTGAGGGAGGTGATGGGGGAGGACAAAGAGGGCAGGGCAGTGAGTGAGGACATAGGGCCAAGTCACGGAGGGTAGGTCGCCAGGGTCAGTCACACAAGTCATGTCACTGAGGGAGGTAATGGGGAGCAGATCACAAATACCACATGAAGGAAGCCAGAACTTAGAGCAGGTCACAGATGCCTGGTCACAGTGGACAGTCACTGAGTACAGGGCACAGACGGATGGTCCCAGAGGGCAGTTCACAGAGAGCAGGTCACAGACAGCGGTCGTAGCCTGTTACTGAGGGAGGTCATAGAATGCAGGTCAAGGAGGGCAGGTCACAGGAGGCTAGTCAAAGAATGAAGCTTTCAGAGGGCAGGTCACAGACAGCAGGTCACTAGGGAAGGTCACTGGAGCCAGGTCACGGAGGGCACGTCTCACTGGGCATGTCCCAGGGGCCAGGTAAGAGACGGCAGGACACGGAACGCAGGGGACTGAGGCAGGTCACACAGAGCTGCTCACCGATGGCAGGACTGAGGGAAGGTCACTAATGCAGCTCACTGAGACAGGACACAGTAGTGAAGTCACAGAGGGCCAGGCACTTAGGTCACACAGCGCAGGTCACAAAGGACCTAGAGCAGTGGGCAGGACTGAGGGAAGGTCACTAGGGCCACCCACTGAGTGAGGTCACAGAGGGCAAGACACAGGGGCAAGTCTCTGAGGGAGGACTCAGACAGCATGTTCCTAAGGATAGTCACAGAGGGAAGTTATCAGAGGGCAAGTCACTGAGGCAGATCACACAGGGTGGCTCACCGTGGGTAGCCCCTGAGGACAGCTTGCAGAGAGAAGGTCTCCGAGGGCAGGTCACATGGGTATGTCACTGAGAGCAGGGGTCATGGGGCAGCTTAGCGTCCGCTGGTCACAGAGGGCACGTGGCAGAGGGCAGAAATGAGGGCTGGTCTCAGACAGCAGGTCAGAGAAGGTACGTCACTGAAGCCAGCTCACCTAGGGAAGACACAGGGGGACAAGTCCCAGAGGGCAGGACTGGAGGTAGGTCCCAGAGGACAAGTCCGAGGCCAGGTTACTTGAGGGGAAGTGACACGGGGCGGGTCCACTGAAGCAGGTCTCAGAGGGCAAGGTCAGTGGCAGTCACAGAGCGGTGGTCACAGTTGCTACGTCACAGAAGCAGCTCACAGAGGGCAGTCGCAGAGTACAAGTCCCTGAGGGGTGGTCGCAGGGCACATGTCGCCAAGGCCCGGTCCCAGAGGGCCGGCACTGATGGCAGGATGAGGGAAGTTCACTAGCGCCGGTCTCTGAAGGAGGTTCCAGAAGTCACAGAGGGTCAGGCACTAAGTGAGGTCCCATAGGGTGCATCACAGAAGGCAGGTCACTGAAGGCCGGCCACACAGGCAGGTCATACAAGGCATGTCACCGAAGGAGGTAATATGGGGCAGATCACAAATCCCAGGCGAAGGAAGCAAGGCCTTAGGGCAGATCACAGAGGTCGGGTCACAGATGGCAGAACTGAGGACAGGACACACAGATCACATCACCCAGGGTAGGTCACAGAGGGCTGGTCCTGGTGGAAGTACTGAGTGAAGGTCACTAGAGCAAGTCAATGAGCGAGGTCACAGAGGGCAAGTCACAGGCGGCAGGTCACAAAAGACAGAGGACAGAGGGCAGGTCGTGAAGGAGGTCACAGATGTGAGGGGGAGCATACAGGGCAAGACACTGAGGGAGGTCAACGAGAGCATGTGACTGAGGCAGTCACAGAGGGCCGGCATCACAGGGCAGGTCACTGAAGGCAGGTGATGATTGAGGGCTGGTTACTGATGGCCGGTCACAGAGGGCTGGTCACTGATGGCAGGACTGAGGGAAGGTCACTAGGGTAGGTCACTGAGGGAGGTGATGGGGGAGGACAAAGAGGGCAGGGCAGTGAGTGAGGACATAGGGCCAAGTCACGGAGGGTAGGTCGCCAGGGCCAGTCACACAAGTCATGTCACTGAGGGAGGTAATGGGGAGCAGATCACAAATACCACATGAAGGAAGCCAGAACTTAGAGCAGGTCACAGATGCCTGGTCACAGTGGACAGTCACTGAGTACAGGGCACAGACGGATGGTCCCAGAGGGCAGTTCACAGAGAGCAGGTCACAGACAGCGGTCGTAGCCTGTTACTGAGGGAGGTCATAGAATGCAGGTCAAGGAGGGCAGGTCACAGGAGGCTAGTCAAAGAATGAAGCTTTCAGAGGGCAGGTCACAGACAGCAGGTCACTAGGGAAGGTCACTGGAGCCAGGTCACGGAGGGCACGTCTCACTGGGCATGTCCCAGGGGCCAGGTAAGAGACGGCAGGACACGGAACGCAGGGGACTGAGGCAGGTCACACAGAGCTGCTCACCGATGGCAGGACTGAGGGAAGGTCACTAATGCAGCTCACTGAGACAGGACACAGTAGTGAAGTCACAGAGGGCCAGGCACTTAGGTCACACAGCGCAGGTCACAAAGGACCTAGAGCAGTGGGCAGGACTGAGGGAAGGTCACTAGGGCCACTCACTGAGTGAGGTCACAGAGGGCAAGTCACAGGGGCAAGTCTCTGAGGGAGGACTCAGACAGCATGTTCCTAAGGATAGTCACAGAGGGAAGTTATCAGAGGGCAAGTCACTGAGGCAGATCACACAGGGTGGCTCACCGTGGGTAGCCCCTGAGGACAGCTTGCAGAGAGAAGGTCTCCGAGGGCAGGTCACATGGGTATGTCACTGAGAGCAGGGGTCATGGGGCAGCTTAGCGTCTGCTGGTCACAGAGGGCACGTGGCAGAGGGCAGAAATGAGGGCTGGTCTCAGACAGCAGGTCAGAGAAGGTACGTCACTGAAGCCAGCTCACCTAGGGAAGACACAGGGGGACAAGTCCCAGAAGGCAGGACTGGAGGTAGTTCCCAGAGGACAAGTCCGAGGCCAGGTTACTTGAGGGGAAGTGACACGGGGCGGGTCCACTGAAGCAGGTCTCAGAGGGCAAGGTCAGTGGCAGTCACAGAGCGGTGGTCACAGTTGCTACGTCAAAGAAGCAGCTCACAGAGGGCAGTCGCAGAGTACAAGTCCCTGAGGGGTGGTCGCAGGGCACATGTCGCCAAGGCCCGGTCCCAGAGGGCCGGCACTGATGACAGGATGAGAGAAGTTCACTAGCGCCGGTCTCTGAAGGAGGTTCCAGAAGTCACAGAGGGTCAGGCACTAAGTGAGGTCCCATAGGGTGCATCACAGAAGGCAGGTCACTGAAGGCCGGCCACACAGGCAGGTCATACAAGGCATGTCACCGAAGGAGGTAATATGGGGCCGATCACAAATCCCAGGCGAAGGAAGCAAGGCCTTAGGGCAGATCACAGAGGTCGGGTCACAGATGGCAGAACTGAGGACAGGACACACAGATCACATCACCCAGGGTAGGTCACAGAGGGCTGGTCCTGGTGGAAGTACTGAGTGAAGGTCACTAGAGCAAGTCACTGAGCGAGGTCACAGAGGGCAAGTCACAGGCGGCAGGTCACAAAAGACAGAGGACAGAGGGCAGGTCGTGAAGGAGGTCACAGATGTGAGGGGGAGCATACAGGGCAAGACACTGAGGGAGGTCAACGAGAGCATGTGACTGAGGCAGTCACAGAGGGCCGGCATCACAGGGCAGGTCACTGAAGGCAGGTGATGATTGAGGGCTGGTTACTGATGGCCGGTCACAGAGGGCTGGTCACTGATGGCAGGACTGAGGGAAGGTCACTAGGGTAGGTCACTGAGGGAGGTGATGGGGGAGGACAAAGAGGGCAGGGCAGTGAGTGAGGACATAGGGCCAAGTCACGGAGGGTAGGTCACCAGGGTCAGTCACACAAGTCATGTCACTGAGGGAGGTAATGGGGAGCAGATCACAAATACCACATGAAGGAAGCCAGAACTTAGAGCAGGTCACAGATGCCTGGTCACAGTGGACAGTCACTGAGTACAGGGCACAGACGGATGGTCCCAGAGGGCAGTTCACAGAGAGCAGGTCACAGACAGCGGTCGTAGCCTGTTACTGAGGGAGGTCATAGAATGCAGGTCAAGGAGGGCAGGTCACAGGAGGCTAGTCAAAGAATGAAGCTTTCAGAGGGCAGGTCACAGACAGCAGGTCACTAGGGAAGGTCACTGGAGCCAGGTCACGGAGGGCACGTCTCACTGGGCATGTCCCAGGGGCCAGGTAAGAGACGGCAGGACACGGAACGCAGGGGACTGAGGCAGGTCACACAGAGCTGCTCACCGATGGCAGGACTGAGGGAAGGTCACTAATGCAGCTCACTGAGACAGGACACAGTAGTGAAGTCACAGAGGGCCAGGCACTTAGGTCACACAGCGCAGGTCACAAAGGACCTAGAGCAGTGGGCAGGACTGAGGGAAGGTCACTAGGGCCAGTCACTGAGTGACGTCACAGAGGGCAAGTCACAGGGGCAAGTCTCTGAGGAAGGACTCAGACAGCATGTTCCTAAGGATAGTCACAGAGGGAAGTTATCAGAGGGCAAGTCACTGAGGCAGATCACACAGGGTGGCTCACCGTGGGTAGTCCCTGAGGACAGCTTGCAGAGAGAAGGTCTCCGAGGGCAGGTCACATGGGTATGTCACTGAGAGCAGGGGTCATGGGGCAGCTTAGCGTCCGCTGGTCACAGCGGGCACGTGGCAGACGGCAGAAATGAGGGCTGGTCTCAGACAGCAGGTCAGAGAAGGTACGTCACTGAAGCCAGTTCACCTAGGGAAGACACAGGGGGACAAGTCCCAGAGAGCAGGACTGGAGGTAGTTCCCAGAGGACAAGTCCGAGGCCAGGTTACTTGAGGGGAAGTGACACGGGGCGGGTCCACTGAAGCAGGTCTCAGAGGGCAAGGTCAGTGGCAGTCACAGAGCGGTGGTCACAGTTGCTACGTCACAGAAGCAGCTCACAGAGGGCAGTCGCAGAGTACAAGTCCCTGAGGGGTGGTCGCAGGGCACATGTCGCCAAGGCCCGGTCCCAGAGGGCCGGCACTGATGGCAGGATGAGGGAAGTTCACTAGCGCCGGTCTCTGAAGGAGGTTCCAGAAGTCACAGAGGGTCAGGCACTAAGTGAGGTCCCATAGGGTGCATCACAGAAGGCAGGTCACTGAAGGCCGGCCACACAGGCAGGTCATACAAGGCATGTCACCGAAGGAGGTAATATGGGGCCGATCACAAATCCCAGGCGAAGGAAGCAAGGCCTTAGGGCAGATCACAGAGGTCGGGTCACAGATGGCAGAACTGAGGACAGGACACACAGATCACATCACCGAGGGTAGGTCACAGAGGGCTGGTCCTGGTGGAAGTACTGAGTGAAGGTCACTAGAGCAAGTCACTGAGCGAGGTCACAGAGGGCAAGTCACAGGCGGCAGGTCACAAAAGACAGAGGACAGAGGGCAGGTCGTGAAGGAGGTCACAGATGTGAGGGGGAGCATACAGGGCAAGACACTGAGGGAGGTCAACGAGAGCATGTGACTGAGGCAGTCACAGAGGGCCGGCATCACAGGGCAGGTCACTGAAGGCAGGTGATGATTGAGGGCTGGTTACTGATGGCCGGTCACAGAGGGCTGGTCACTGATGGCAGGACTGAGGGAAGGTCACTAGGGTAGGTCACTGAGGGAGGTGATGGGGGAGGACAAAGAGGGCAGGGCAGTGAGTGAGGACATAGGGCCAAGTCACGGAGGGTAGGTCACCAGGGTCAGTCACACAAGTCATGTCACTGAGGGAGGTAATGGGGAGCAGATCACAAATACCACATGAAGGAAGCCAGAACTTAGAGCAGGTCACAGATGCCTGGTCACAGTGGACAGTCACTGAGTACAGGGCACAGACGGATGGTCCCAGAGGGCAGTTCACAGAGAGCAGGTCACAGACAGCGGTCGTAGCCTGTTACTGAGGGAGGTCATAGAATGCAGGTCAAGGAGGGCAGGTCACAGGAGGCTAGTCAAAGAATGAAGCTTTCAGAGGGCAGGTCACAGACAGCAGGTCACTAGGGAAGGTCACTGGAGCCAGGTCACGGAGGGCACGTCTCACTGGGCATGTCCCAGGGGCCAGGTAAGAGACGGCAGGACACGGAACGCAGGGGACTGAGGCAGGTCACACAGAGCTGCTCACCGATGGCAGGACTGAGGGAAGGTCACTAATGCAGCTCACTGAGACAGGACACAGTAGTGAAGTCACAGAGGGCCAGGCACTTAGGTCACACAGCGCAGGTCACAAAGGACCTAGAGCAGTGGGCAGGACTGAGGGAAGGTCACTAGGGCCAGTCACTGAGTGACGTCACAGAGGGCAAGTCACAGGGGCAAGTCTCTGAGGAAGGACTCAGACAGCATGTTCCTAAGGATAGTCACAGAGGGAAGTTATCAGAGGGCAAGTCACTGAGGCAGATCACACAGGGTGGCTCACCGTGGGTAGTCCCTGAGGACAGCTTGCAGAGAGAAGGTCTCCGAGGGCAGGTCACATGGGTATGTCACTGAGAGCAGGGGTCATGGGGCAGCTTAGCGTCCGCTGGTCACAGCGGGCACGTGGCAGACGGCAGAAATGAGGGCTGGTCTCAGACAGCAGGTCAGAGAAGGTACGTCACTGAAGCCAGTTCACCTAGGGAAGACACAGGGGGACAAGTCCCAGAGAGCAGGACTGGAGGTAGTTCCCAGAGGACAAGTCCGAGGCCAGGTTACTTGAGGGGAAGTGACACGGGGCGGGTCCACTGAAGCAGGTCTCAGAGGGCAAGGTCAGTGGCAGTCACAGAGCGGTGGTCACAGTTGCTACGTCACAGAAGCAGCTCACAGAGGGCAGTCGCAGAGTACAAGTCCCTGAGGGGTGGTCGCAGGGCACATGTCGCCAAGGCCCGGTCCCAGAGGGCCGGCACTGATGGCAGGATGAGGGAAGTTCACTAGCGCCGGTCTCTGAAGGAGGTTCCAGAAGTCACAGAGGGTCAGGCACTAAGTGAGGTCCCATAGGGTGCATCACAGAAGGCAGGTCACTGAAGGCCGGCCACACAGGCAGGTCATACAAGGCATGTCACCGAAGGAGGTAATATGGGGCCGATCACAAATCCCAGGCGAAGGAAGCAAGGCCTTAGGGCAGATCACAGAGGTCGGGTCACAGATGGCAGAACTGAGGACAGGACACACAGATCACATCACCGAGGGTAGGTCACAGAGGGCTGGTCCTGGTGGAAGTACTGAGTGAAGGTCACTAGAGCAAGTCACTGAGCGAGGTCACAGAGGGCAAGTCACAGGCGGCAGGTCACAAAAGACAGAGGACAGAGGGCAGGTCGTGAAGGAGGTCACAGATGTGAGGGGGAGCATACAGGGCAAGACACTGAGGGAGGTCAACGAGAGCATGTGACTGAGGCAGTCACAGAGGGCCGGCATCACAGGGCAGGTCACTGAAGGCAGGTGATGATTGAGGGCTGGTTACTGATGGCCGGTCACAGAGGGCTGGTCACTGATGGCAGGACTGAGGGAAGGTCACTAGGGTAGGTCACTGAGGGAGGTGATGGGGGAGGACAAAGAGGGCAGGGCAGTGAGTGAGGACATAGGGCCAAGTCACGGAGGGTAGGTCACCAGGGTCAGTCACACAAGTCATGTCACTGAGGGAGGTAATGGGGAGCAGATCACAAATACCACATGAAGGAAGCCAGAACTTAGAGCAGGTCACAGATGCCTGGTCACAGTGGACAGTCACTGAGTACAGGGCACAGACGGATGGTCCCAGAGGGCAGTTCACAGAGAGCAGGTCACAGACAGCGGTCGTAGCCTGTTACTGAGGGAGGTCATAGAATGCAGGTCAAGGAGGGCAGGTCACAGGAGGCTAGTCAAAGAATGAAGCTTTCAGAGGGCAGGTCACAGACAGCAGGTCACTAGGGAAGGTCACTGGAGCCAGGTCACGGAGGGCACGTCTCACTGGGCATGTCCCAGGGGCCAGGTAAGAGACGGCAGGACACGGAACGCAGGGGACTGAGGCAGGTCACACAGAGCTGCTCACCGATGGCAGGACTGAGGGAAGGTCACTAATGCAGCTCACTGAGACAGGACACAGTAGTGAAGTCACAGAGGGCCAGGCACTTAGGTCACACAGCGCAGGTCACAAAGGACCTAGAGCAGTGGGCAGGACTGAGGGAAGGTCACTAGGGCCAGTCACTGAGTGACGTCACAGAGGGCAAGTCACAGGGGCAAGTCTCTGAGGAAGGACTCAGACAGCATGTTCCTAAGGATAGTCACAGAGGGAAGTTATCAGAGGGCAAGTCACTGAGGCAGATCACACAGGGTGGCTCACCGTGGGTAGTCCCTGAGGACAGCTTGCAGAGAGAAGGTCTCCGAGGGCAGGTCACATGGGTATGTCACTGAGAGCAGGGGTCATGGGGCAGCTTAGCGTCTGCTGGTCACAGCGGGCACGTGGCAGACGGCAGAAATGAGGGCTGGTCTCAGACAGCAGGTCAGAGAAGGTACGTCACTGAAGCCAGCTCACCTAGGGAAGACACAGGGGGACAAGTCCCAGAGAGCAGGACTGGAGGTAGTTCCCAGAGGACAAGTCCGAGGCCAGGTTACTTGAGGGGAAGTGACACGGGGCGGGTCCACTGAAGCAGGTCTCAGAGGGCAAGGTCAGTGGCAGTCACAGAGCGGTGGTCACAGTTGCTACGTCACAGAAGCAGCTCACAGAGGGCAGTCGCAGAGTACAAGTCCCTGAGGGGTGGTCGCAGGGCACATGTCGCCAAGGCCCGGTCCCAGAGGGCCGGCACTGATGGCAGGATGAGGGAAGTTCACTAGCGCCGGTCTCTGAAGGAGGTTCCAGAAGTCACAGAGGGTCAGGCACTAAGTGAGGTCCCATAGGGTGCATCACAGAAGGCAGGTCACTGAAGGCCGGCCACACAGGCAGGTCATACAAGGCATGTCACCGAAGGAGGTAATATGGGGCCGATCACAAATCCCAGGCGAAGGAAGCAAGGCCTTAGGGCAGATCACAGAGGTCGGGTCACAGATGGCAGAACTGAGGACAGGACACACAGATCACATCACCGAGGGTAGGTCACAGAGGGCTGGTCCTGGTGGAAGTACTGAGTGAAGGTCACTAGAGCAAGTCACTGAGCGAGGTCACAGAGGGCAAGTCACAGGCGGCAGGTCACAAAAGACAGAGGACAGAGGGCAGGTCGTGAAGGAGGTCACAGATGTGAGGGGGAGCATACAGGGCAAGACACTGAGGGAGGTCAACGAGAGCATGTGACTGAGGCAGTCACAGAGGGCCGGCATCACAGGGCAGGTCACTGAAGGCAGGTGATGATTGAGGGCTGGTTACTGATGGCCGGTCACAGAGGGCTGGTCACTGATGGCAGGACTGAGGGAAGGTCACTAGGGTAGGTCACTGAGGGAGGTGATGGGGGAGGACAAAGAGGGCAGGGCAGTGAGTGAGGACATAGGGCCAAGTCACGGAGGGTAGGTCACCAGGGTCAGTCACACAAGTCATGTCACTGAGGGAGGTAATGGGGAGCAGATCACAAATACCACATGAAGGAAGCCAGAACTTAGAGCAGGTCACAGATGCCTGGTCACAGTGGACAGTCACTGAGTACAGGGCACAGACGGATGGTCCCAGAGGGCAGTTCACAGAGAGCAGGTCACAGACAGCGGTCGTAGCCTGTTACTGAGGGAGGTCATAGAATGCAGGTCAAGGAGGGCAGGTCACAGGAGGCTAGTCAAAGAATGAAGCTTTCAGAGGGCAGGTCACAGACAGCAGGTCACTAGGGAAGGTCACTGGAGCCAGGTCACGGAGGGCACGTCTCACTGGGCATGTCCCAGGGGCCAGGTAAGAGACGGCAGGACACGGAACGCAGGGGACTGAGGCAGGTCACACAGAGCTGCTCACCGATGGCAGGACTGAGGGAAGGTCACTAATGCAGCTCACTGAGACAGGACACAGTAGTGAAGTCACAGAGGGCCAGGCACTTAGGTCACACAGCGCAGGTCACAAAGGACCTAGAGCAGTGGGCAGGACTGAGGGAAGGTCACTAGGGCCAGTCACTGAGTGACGTCACAGAGGGCAAGTCACAGGGGCAAGTCTCTGAGGAAGGACTCAGACAGCATGTTCCTAAGGATAGTCACAGAGGGAAGTTATCAGAGGGCAAGTCACTGAGGCAGATCACACAGGGTGGCTCACCGTGGGTAGTCCCTGAGGACAGCTTGCAGAGAGAAGGTCTCCGAGGGCAGGTCACATGGGTATGTCACTGAGAGCAGGGGTCATGGGGCAGCTTAGCGTCCGCTGGTCACAGCGGGCACGTGGCAGACGGCAGAAATGAGGGCTGGTCTCAGACAGCAGGTCAGAGAAGGTACGTCACTGAAGCCAGCTCACCTAGGGAAGACACAGGGGGACAAGTCCCAGAGAGCAGGACTGGAGGTAGTTCCCAGAGGACAAGTCCGAGGCCAGGTTACTTGAGGGGAAGTGACACGGGGCGGGTCCACTGAAGCAGGTCTCAGAGGGCAAGGTCAGTGGCAGTCACAGAGCGGTGGTCACAGTTGCTACGTCACAGAAGCAGCTCACAGAGGGCAGTCGCAGAGTACAAGTCCCTGAGGGGTGGTCGCAGGGCACATGTCGCCAAGGCCCGGTCCCAGAGGGCCGGCACTGATGGCAGGATGAGGGAAGTTCACTAGCGCCGGTCTCTGAAGGAGGTTCCAGAAGTCACAGAGGGTCAGGCACTAAGTGAGGTCCCATAGGGTGCATCACAGAAGGCAGGTCACTGAAGGCCGGCCACACAGGCAGGTCATACAAGGCATGTCACCGAAGGAGGTAATATGGGGCCGATCACAAATCCCAGGCGAAGGAAGCAAGGCCTTAGGGCAGATCACAGAGGTCGGGTCACAGATGGCAGAACTGAGGACAGGACACACAGATCACATCACCGAGGGTAGGTCACAGAGGGCTGGTCCTGGTGGAAGTACTGAGTGAAGGTCACTAGAGCAAGTCACTGAGCGAGGTCACAGAGGGCAAGTCACAGGCGGCAGGTCACAAAAGACAGAGGACAGAGGGCAGGTCGTGAAGGAGGTCACAGATGTGAGGGGGAGCATACAGGGCAAGACACTGAGGGAGGTCAACGAGAGCATGTGACTGAGGCAGTCACAGAGGGCCGGCATCACAGGGCAGGTCACTGAAGGCAGGTGATGATTGAGGGCTGGTTACTGATGGCCGGTCACAGAGGGCTGGTCACTGATGGCAGGACTGAGGGAAGGTCACTAGGGTAGGTCACTGAGGGAGGTGATGGGGGAGGACAAAGAGGGCAGGGCAGTGAGTGAGGACATAGGGCCAAGTCACGGAGGGTAGGTCACCAGGGTCAGTCACACAAGTCATGTCACTGAGGGAGGTAATGGGGAGCAGATCACAAATACCACATGAAGGAAGCCAGAACTTAGAGCAGGTCACAGATGCCTGGTCACAGTGGACAGTCACTGAGTACAGGGCACAGACGGATGGTCCCAGAGGGCAGTTCACAGAGAGCAGGTCACAGACAGCGGTCGTAGCCTGTTACTGAGGGAGGTCATAGAATGCAGGTCAAGGAGGGCAGGTCACAGGAGGCTAGTCAAAGAATGAAGCTTTCAGAGGGCAGGTCACAGACAGCAGGTCACTAGGGAAGGTCACTGGAGCCAGGTCACGGAGGGCACGTCTCACTGGGCATGTCCCAGGGGCCAGGTAAGAGACGGCAGGACACGGAACGCAGGGGACTGAGGCAGGTCACACAGAGCTGCTCACCGATGGCAGGACTGAGGGAAGGTCACTAATGCAGCTCACTGAGACAGGACACAGTAGTGAAGTCACAGAGGGCCAGGCACTTAGGTCACACAGCGCAGGTCACAAAGGACCTAGAGCAGTGGGCAGGACTGAGGGAAGGTCACTAGGGCCAGTCACTGAGTGACGTCACAGAGGGCAAGTCACAGGGGCAAGTCTCTGAGGAAGGACTCAGACAGCATGTTCCTAAGGATAGTCACAGAGGGAAGTTATCAGAGGGCAAGTCACTGAGGCAGATCACACAGGGTGGCTCACCGTGGGTAGTCCCTGAGGACAGCTTGCAGAGAGAAGGTCTCCGAGGGCAGGTCACATGGGTATGTCACTGAGAGCAGGGGTCATGGGGCAGCTTAGCGTCTGCTGGTCACAGCGGGCACGTGGCAGACGGCAGAAATGAGGGCTGGTCTCAGACAGCAGGTCAGAGAAGGTACGTCACTGAAGCCAGTTCACCTAGGGAAGACACAGGGGGACAAGTCCCAGAGAGCAGGACTGGAGGTAGTTCCCAGAGGACAAGTCCGAGGCCAGGTTACTTGAGGGGAAGTGACACGGGGCGGGTCCACTGAAGCAGGTCTCAGAGGGCAAGGTCAGTGGCAGTCACAGAGCGGTGGTCACAGTTGCTACGTCACAGAAGCAGCTCACAGAGGGCAGTCGCAGAGTACAAGTCCCTGAGGGGTGGTCGCAGGGCACATGTCGCCAAGGCCCGGTCCCAGAGGGCCGGCACTGATGGCAGGATGAGGGAAGTTCACTAGCGCCGGTCTCTGAAGGAGGTTCCAGAAGTCACAGAGGGTCAGGCACTAAGTGAGGTCCCATAGGGTGCATCACAGAAGGCAGGTCACTGAAGGCCGGCCACACAGGCAGGTCATACAAGGCATGTCACCGAAGGAGGTAATATGGGGCCGATCACAAATCCCAGGCGAAGGAAGCAAGGCCTTAGGGCAGATCACAGAGGTCGGGTCACAGATGGCAGAACTGAGGACAGGACACACAGATCACATCACCGAGGGTAGGTCACAGAGGGCTGGTCCTGGTGGAAGTACTGAGTGAAGGTCACTAGAGCAAGTCACTGAGCGAGGTCACAGAGGGCAAGTCACAGGCGGCAGGTCACAAAAGACAGAGGACAGAGGGCAGGTCGTGAAGGAGGTCACAGATGTGAGGGGGAGCATACAGGGCAAGACACTGAGGGAGGTCAACGAGAGCATGTGACTGAGGCAGTCACAGAGGGCCGGCATCACAGGGCAGGTCACTGAAGGCAGGTGATGATTGAGGGCTGGTTACTGATGGCCGGTCACAGAGGGCTGGTCACTGATGGCAGGACTGAGGGAAGGTCACTAGGGTAGGTCACTGAGGGAGGTGATGGGGGAGGACAAAGAGGGCAGGGCAGTGAGTGAGGACATAGGGCCAAGTCACGGAGGGTAGGTCACCAGGGTCAGTCACACAAGTCATGTCACTGAGGGAGGTAATGGGGAGCAGATCACAAATACCACATGAAGGAAGCCAGAACTTAGAGCAGGTCACAGATGCCTGGTCACAGTGGACAGTCACTGAGTACAGGGCACAGACGGATGGTCCCAGAGGGCAGTTCACAGAGAGCAGGTCACAGACAGCGGTCGTAGCCTGTTACTGAGGGAGGTCATAGAATGCAGGTCAAGGAGGGCAGGTCACAGGAGGCTAGTCAAAGAATGAAGCTTTCAGAGGGCAGGTCACAGACAGCAGGTCACTAGGGAAGGTCACTGGAGCCAGGTCACGGAGGGCACGTCTCACTGGGCATGTCCCAGGGGCCAGGTAAGAGACGGCAGGACACGGAACGCAGGGGACTGAGGCAGGTCACACAGAGCTGCTCACCGATGGCAGGACTGAGGGAAGGTCACTAATGCAGCTCACTGAGACAGGACACAGTAGTGAAGTCACAGAGGGCCAGGCACTTAGGTCACACAGCGCAGGTCACAAAGGACCTAGAGCAGTGGGCAGGACTGAGGGAAGGTCACTAGGGCCAGTCACTGAGTGACGTCACAGAGGGCAAGTCACAGGGGCAAGTCTCTGAGGAAGGACTCAGACAGCATGTTCCTAAGGATAGTCACAGAGGGAAGTTATCAGAGGGCAAGTCACTGAGGCAGATCACACAGGGTGGCTCACCGTGGGTAGTCCCTGAGGACAGCTTGCAGAGAGAAGGTCTCCGAGGGCAGGTCACATGGGTATGTCACTGAGAGCAGGGGTCATGGGGCAGCTTAGCGTCTGCTGGTCACAGCGGGCACGTGGCAGACGGCAGAAATGAGGGCTGGTCTCAGACAGCAGGTCAGAGAAGGTACGTCACTGAAGCCAGTTCACCTAGGGAAGACACAGGGGGACAAGTCCCAGAGAGCAGGACTGGAGGTAGTTCCCAGAGGACAAGTCCGAGGCCAGGTTACTTGAGGGGAAGTGACACGGGGCGGGTCCACTGAAGCAGGTCTCAGAGGGCAAGGTCAGTGGCAGTCACAGAGCGGTGGTCACAGTTGCTACGTCACAGAAGCAGCTCACAGAGGGCAGTCGCAGAGTACAAGTCCCTGAGGGGTGGTCGCAGGGCACATGTCGCCAAGGCCCGGTCCCAGAGGGCCGGCACTGATGGCAGGATGAGGGAAGTTCACTAGCGCCGGTCTCTGAAGGAGGTTCCAGAAGTCACAGAGGGTCAGGCACTAAGTGAGGTCCCATAGGGTGCATCACAGAAGGCAGGTCACTGAAGGCCGGCCACACAGGCAGGTCATACAAGGCATGTCACCGAAGGAGGTAATATGGGGCCGATCACAAATCCCAGGCGAAGGAAGCAAGGCCTTAGGGCAGATCACAGAGGTCGGGTCACAGATGGCAGAACTGAGGACAGGACACACAGATCACATCACCGAGGGTAGGTCACAGAGGGCTGGTCCTGGTGGAAGTACTGAGTGAAGGTCACTAGAGCAAGTCACTGAGCGAGGTCACAGAGGGCAAGTCACAGGCGGCAGGTCACAAAAGACAGAGGACAGAGGGCAGGTCGTGAAGGAGGTCACAGATGTGAGGGGGAGCATACAGGGCAAGACACTGAGGGAGGTCAACGAGAGCATGTGACTGAGGCAGTCACAGAGGGCCGGCATCACAGGGCAGGTCACTGAAGGCAGGTGATGATTGAGGGCTGGTTACTGATGGCCGGTCACAGAGGGCTGGTCACTGATGGCAGGACTGAGGGAAGGTCACTAGGGTAGGTCACTGAGGGAGGTGATGGGGGAGGACAAAGAGGGCAGGGCAGTGAGTGAGGACATAGGGCCAAGTCACGGAGGGTAGGTCACCAGGGTCAGTCACACAAGTCATGTCACTGAGGGAGGTAATGGGGAGCAGATCACAAATACCACATGAAGGAAGCCAGAACTTAGAGCAGGTCACAGATGCCTGGTCACAGTGGACAGTCACTGAGTACAGGGCACAGACGGATGGTCCCAGAGGGCAGTTCACAGAGAGCAGGTCACAGACAGCGGTCGTAGCCTGTTACTGAGGGAGGTCATAGAATGCAGGTCAAGGAGGGCAGGTCACAGGAGGCTAGTCAAAGAATGAAGCTTTCAGAGGGCAGGTCACAGACAGCAGGTCACTAGGGAAGGTCACTGGAGCCAGGTCACGGAGGGCACGTCTCACTGGGCATGTCCCAGGGGCCAGGTAAGAGACGGCAGGACACGGAACGCAGGGGACTGAGGCAGGTCACACAGAGCTGCTCACCGATGGCAGGACTGAGGGAAGGTCACTAATGCAGCTCACTGAGACAGGACACAGTAGTGAAGTCACAGAGGGCCAGGCACTTAGGTCACACAGCGCAGGTCACAAAGGACCTAGAGCAGTGGGCAGGACTGAGGGAAGGTCACTAGGGCCAGTCACTGAGTGACGTCACAGAGGGCAAGTCACAGGGGCAAGTCTCTGAGGAAGGACTCAGACAGCATGTTCCTAAGGATAGTCACAGAGGGAAGTTATCAGAGGGCAAGTCACTGAGGCAGATCACACAGGGTGGCTCACCGTGGGTAGTCCCTGAGGACAGCTTGCAGAGAGAAGGTCTCCGAGGGCAGGTCACATGGGTATGTCACTGAGAGCAGGGGTCATGGGGCAGCTTAGCGTCTGCTGGTCACAGCGGGCACGTGGCAGACGGCAGAAATGAGGGCTGGTCTCAGACAGCAGGTCAGAGAAGGTACGTCACTGAAGCCAGCTCACCTAGGGAAGACACAGGGGGACAAGTCCCAGAGAGCAGGACTGGAGGTAGTTCCCAGAGGACAAGTCCGAGGCCAGGTTACTTGAGGGGAAGTGACACGGGGCGGGTCCACTGAAGCAGGTCTCAGAGGGCAAGGTCAGTGGCAGTCACAGAGCGGTGGTCACAGTTGCTACGTCACAGAAGCAGCTCACAGAGGGCAGTCGCAGAGTACAAGTCCCTGAGGGGTGGTCGCAGGGCACATGTCGCCAAGGCCCGGTCCCAGAGGGCCGGCACTGATGGCAGGATGAGGGAAGTTCACTAGCGCCGGTCTCTGAAGGAGGTTCCAGAAGTCACAGAGGGTCAGGCACTAAGTGAGGTCCCATAGGGTGCATCACAGAAGGCAGGTCACTGAAGGCCGGCCACACAGGCAGGTCATACAAGGCATGTCACCGAAGGAGGTAATATGGGGCCGATCACAAATCCCAGGCGAAGGAAGCAAGGCCTTAGGGCAGATCACAGAGGTCGGGTCACAGATGGCAGAACTGAGGACAGGACACACAGATCACATCACCGAGGGTAGGTCACAGAGGGCTGGTCCTGGTGGAAGTACTGAGTGAAGGTCACTAGAGCAAGTCACTGAGCGAGGTCACAGAGGGCAAGTCACAGGCGGCAGGTCACAAAAGACAGAGGACAGAGGGCAGGTCGTGAAGGAGGTCACAGATGTGAGGGGGAGCATACAGGGCAAGACACTGAGGGAGGTCAACGAGAGCATGTGACTGAGGCAGTCACAGAGGGCCGGCATCACAGGGCAGGTCACTGAAGGCAGGTGATGATTGAGGGCTGGTTACTGATGGCCGGTCACAGAGGGCTGGTCACTGATGGCAGGACTGAGGGAAGGTCACTAGGGTAGGTCACTGAGGGAGGTGATGGGGGAGGACAAAGAGGGCAGGGCAGTGAGTGAGGACATAGGGCCAAGTCACGGAGGGTAGGTCACCAGGGTCAGTCACACAAGTCATGTCACTGAGGGAGGTAATGGGGAGCAGATCACAAATACCACATGAAGGAAGCCAGAACTTAGAGCAGGTCACAGATGCCTGGTCACAGTGGACAGTCACTGAGTACAGGGCACAGACGGATGGTCCCAGAGGGCAGTTCACAGAGAGCAGGTCACAGACAGCGGTCGTAGCCTGTTACTGAGGGAGGTCATAGAATGCAGGTCAAGGAGGGCAGGTCACAGGAGGCTAGTCAAAGAATGAAGCTTTCAGAGGGCAGGTCACAGACAGCAGGTCACTAGGGAAGGTCACTGGAGCCAGGTCACGGAGGGCACGTCTCACTGGGCATGTCCCAGGGGCCAGGTAAGAGACGGCAGGACACGGAACGCAGGGGACTGAGGCAGGTCACACAGAGCTGCTCACCGATGGCAGGACTGAGGGAAGGTCACTAATGCAGCTCACTGAGACAGGACACAGTAGTGAAGTCACAGAGGGCCAGGCACTTAGGTCACACAGCGCAGGTCACAAAGGACCTAGAGCAGTGGGCAGGACTGAGGGAAGGTCACTAGGGCCAGTCACTGAGTGACGTCACAGAGGGCAAGTCACAGGGGCAAGTCTCTGAGGAAGGACTCAGACAGCATGTTCCTAAGGATAGTCACAGAGGGAAGTTATCAGAGGGCAAGTCACTGAGGCAGATCACACAGGGTGGCTCACCGTGGGTAGTCCCTGAGGACAGCTTGCAGAGAGAAGGTCTCCGAGGGCAGGTCACATGGGTATGTCACTGAGAGCAGGGGTCATGGGGCAGCTTAGCGTCTGCTGGTCACAGCGGGCACGTGGCAGACGGCAGAAATGAGGGCTGGTCTCAGACAGCAGGTCAGAGAAGGTACGTCACTGAAGCCAGTTCACCTAGGGAAGACACAGGGGGACAAGTCCCAGAGAGCAGGACTGGAGGTAGTTCCCAGAGGACAAGTCCGAGGCCAGGTTACTTGAGGGGAAGTGACACGGGGCGGGTCCACTGAAGCAGGTCTCAGAGGGCAAGGTCAGTGGCAGTCACAGAGCGGTGGTCACAGTTGCTACGTCACAGAAGCAGCTCACAGAGGGCAGTCGCAGAGTACAAGTCCCTGAGGGGTGGTCGCAGGGCACATGTCGCCAAGGCCCGGTCCCAGAGGGCCGGCACTGATGGCAGGATGAGGGAAGTTCACTAGCGCCGGTCTCTGAAGGAGGTTCCAGAAGTCACAGAGGGTCAGGCACTAAGTGAGGTCCCATAGGGTGCATCACAGAAGGCAGGTCACTGAAGGCCGGCCACACAGGCAGGTCATACAAGGCATGTCACCGAAGGAGGTAATATGGGGCCGATCACAAATCCCAGGCGAAGGAAGCAAGGCCTTAGGGCAGATCACAGAGGTCGGGTCACAGATGGCAGAACTGAGGACAGGACACACAGATCACATCACCGAGGGTAGGTCACAGAGGGCTGGTCCTGGTGGAAGTACTGAGTGAAGGTCACTAGAGCAAGTCACTGAGCGAGGTCACAGAGGGCAAGTCACAGGCGGCAGGTCACAAAAGACAGAGGACAGAGGGCAGGTCGTGAAGGAGGTCACAGATGTGAGGGGGAGCATACAGGGCAAGACACTGAGGGAGGTCAACGAGAGCATGTGACTGAGGCAGTCACAGAGGGCCGGCATCACAGGGCAGGTCACTGAAGGCAGGTGATGATTGAGGGCTGGTTACTGATGGCCGGTCACAGAGGGCTGGTCACTGATGGCAGGACTGAGGGAAGGTCACTAGGGTAGGTCACTGAGGGAGGTGATGGGGGAGGACAAAGAGGGCAGGGCAGTGAGTGAGGACATAGGGCCAAGTCACGGAGGGTAGGTCACCAGGGTCAGTCACACAAGTCATGTCACTGAGGGAGGTAATGGGGAGCAGATCACAAATACCACATGAAGGAAGCCAGAACTTAGAGCAGGTCACAGATGCCTGGTCACAGTGGACAGTCACTGAGTACAGGGCACAGACGGATGGTCCCAGAGGGCAGTTCACAGAGAGCAGGTCACAGACAGCGGTCGTAGCCTGTTACTGAGGGAGGTCATAGAATGCAGGTCAAGGAGGGCAGGTCACAGGAGGCTAGTCAAAGAATGAAGCTTTCAGAGGGCAGGTCACAGACAGCAGGTCACTAGGGAAGGTCACTGGAGCCAGGTCACGGAGGGCACGTCTCACTGGGCATGTCCCAGGGGCCAGGTAAGAGACGGCAGGACACGGAACGCAGGGGACTGAGGCAGGTCACACAGAGCTGCTCACCGATGGCAGGACTGAGGGAAGGTCACTAATGCAGCTCACTGAGACAGGACACAGTAGTGAAGTCACAGAGGGCCAGGCACTTAGGTCACACAGCGCAGGTCACAAAGGACCTAGAGCAGTGGGCAGGACTGAGGGAAGGTCACTAGGGCCAGTCACTGAGTGACGTCACAGAGGGCAAGTCACAGGGGCAAGTCTCTGAGGAAGGACTCAGACAGCATGTTCCTAAGGATAGTCACAGAGGGAAGTTATCAGAGGGCAAGTCACTGAGGCAGATCACACAGGGTGGCTCACCGTGGGTAGTCCCTGAGGACAGCTTGCAGAGAGAAGGTCTCCGAGGGCAGGTCACATGGGTATGTCACTGAGAGCAGGGGTCATGGGGCAGCTTAGCGTCTGCTGGTCACAGCGGGCACGTGGCAGACGGCAGAAATGAGGGCTGGTCTCAGACAGCAGGTCAGAGAAGGTACGTCACTGAAGCCAGTTCACCTAGGGAAGACACAGGGGGACAAGTCCCAGAGAGCAGGACTGGAGGTAGTTCCCAGAGGACAAGTCCGAGGCCAGGTTACTTGAGGGGAAGTGACACGGGGCGGGTCCACTGAAGCAGGTCTCAGAGGGCAAGGTCAGTGGCAGTCACAGAGCGGTGGTCACAGTTGCTACGTCACAGAAGCAGCTCACAGAGGGCAGTCGCAGAGTACAAGTCCCTGAGGGGTGGTCGCAGGGCACATGTCGCCAAGGCCCGGTCCCAGAGGGCCGGCACTGATGGCAGGATGAGGGAAGTTCACTAGCGCCGGTCTCTGAAGGAGGTTCCAGAAGTCACAGAGGGTCAGGCACTAAGTGAGGTCCCATAGGGTGCATCACAGAAGGCAGGTCACTGAAGGCCGGCCACACAGGCAGGTCATACAAGGCATGTCACCGAAGGAGGTAATATGGGGCCGATCACAAATCCCAGGCGAAGGAAGCAAGGCCTTAGGGCAGATCACAGAGGTCGGGTCACAGATGGCAGAACTGAGGACAGGACACACAGATCACATCACCGAGGGTAGGTCACAGAGGGCTGGTCCTGGTGGAAGTACTGAGTGAAGGTCACTAGAGCAAGTCACTGAGCGAGGTCACAGAGGGCAAGTCACAGGCGGCAGGTCACAAAAGACAGAGGACAGAGGGCAGGTCGTGAAGGAGGTCACAGATGTGAGGGGGAGCATACAGGGCAAGACACTGAGGGAGGTCAACGAGAGCATGTGACTGAGGCAGTCACAGAGGGCCGGCATCACAGGGCAGGTCACTGAAGGCAGGTGATGATTGAGGGCTGGTTACTGATGGCCGGTCACAGAGGGCTGGTCACTGATGGCACGACTGAGGGAAGGTCACTAGGGTAGGTCACTGAGGGAGGTGATGGGGGAGGACAAAGAGGGCAGGGCAGTGAGTGAGGACATAGGGCCAAGTCACGGAGGGTAGGTCACCAGGGTCAGTCACACAAGTCATGTCACTGAGGGAGGTAATGGGGAGCAGATCACAAATACCACATGAAGGAAGCCAGAACTTAGAGCAGGTCACAGATGCCTGGTCACAGTGGACAGTCACTGAGTACAGGGCACAGACGGATGGTCCCAGAGGGCAGTTCACAGAGAGCAGGTCACAGACAGCGGTCGTAGCCTGTTACTGAGGGAGGTCATAGAATGCAGGTCAAGGAGGGCAGGTCACAGGAGGCTAGTCAAAGAATGAAGCTTTCAGAGGGCAGGTCACAGACAGCAGGTCACTAGGGAAGGTCACTGGAGCCAGGTCACGGAGGGCACGTCTCACTGGGCATGTCCCAGGGGCCAGGTAAGAGACGGCAGGACACGGAACGCAGGGGACTGAGGCAGGTCACACAGAGCTGCTCACCGATGGCAGGACTGAGGGAAGGTCACTAATGCAGCTCACTGAGACAGGACACAGTAGTGAAGTCACAGAGGGCCAGGCACTTAGGTCACACAGCGCAGGTCACAAAGGACCTAGAGCAGTGGGCAGGACTGAGGGAAGGTCACTAGGGCCAGTCACTGAGTGACGTCACAGAGGGCAAGTCACAGGGGCAAGTCTCTGAGGAAGGACTCAGACAGCATGTTCCTAAGGATAGTCACAGAGGGAAGTTATCAGAGGGCAAGTCACTGAGGCAGATCACACAGGGTGGCTCACCGTGGGTAGTCCCTGAGGACAGCTTGCAGAGAGAAGGTCTCCGAGGGCAGGTCACATGGGTATGTCACTGAGAGCAGGGGTCATGGGGCAGCTTAGCGTCTGCTGGTCACAGCGGGCACGTGGCAGACGGCAGAAATGAGGGCTGGTCTCAGACAGCAGGTCAGAGAAGGTACGTCACTGAAGCCAGTTCACCTAGGGAAGACACAGGGGGACAAGTCCCAGAGAGCAGGACTGGAGGTAGTTCCCAGAGGACAAGTCCGAGGCCAGGTTACTTGAGGGGAAGTGACACGGGGCGGGTCCACTGAAGCAGGTCTCAGAGGGCAAGGTCAGTGGCAGTCACAGAGCGGTGGTCACAGTTGCTACGTCACAGAAGCAGCTCACAGAGGGCAGTCGCAGAGTACAAGTCCCTGAGGGGTGGTCGCAGGGCACATGTCGCCAAGGCCCGGTCCCAGAGGGCCGGCACTGATGGCAGGATGAGGGAAGTTCACTAGCGCCGGTCTCTGAAGGAGGTTCCAGAAGTCACAGAGGGTCAGGCACTAAGTGAGGTCCCATAGGGTGCATCACAGAAGGCAGGTCACTGAAGGCCGGCCACACAGGCAGGTCATACAAGGCATGTCACCGAAGGAGGTAATATGGGGCCGATCACAAATCCCAGGCGAAGGAAGCAAGGCCTTAGGGCAGATCACAGAGGTCGGGTCACAGATGGCAGAACTGAGGACAGGACACACAGATCACATCACCGAGGGTAGGTCACAGAGGGCTGGTCCTGGTGGAAGTACTGAGTGAAGGTCACTAGAGCAAGTCACTGAGCGAGGTCACAGAGGGCAAGTCACAGGCGGCAGGTCACAAAAGACAGAGGACAGAGGGCAGGTCGTGAAGGAGGTCACAGATGTGAGGGGGAGCATAAAGGGCAAGACACTGAGGGAGGTCAACGAGAGCATGTGACTGAGGCAGTCACAGAGGGCCGGCATCACAGGGCAGGTCACTGAAGGCAGGTGATGATTGAGGGCTGGTTACTGATGGCCGGTCACAGAGGGCTGGTCACTGATGGCAGGACTGAGGGAAGGTCACTAGGGTAGGTCACTGAGGGAGGTGATGGGGGAGGACAAAGAGGGCAGGGCAGTGAGTGAGGACATAGGGCCAAGTCACGGAGGGTAGGTCACCAGGGTCAGTCACACAAGTCATGTCACTGAGGGAGGTAATGGGGAGCAGATCACAAATACCACATGAAGGAAGCCAGAACTTAGAGCAGGTCACAGATGCCTGGTCACAGTGGACAGTCACTGAGTACAGGGCACAGACGGATGGTCCCAGAGGGCAGTTCACAGAGAGCAGGTCACAGACAGCGGTCGTAGCCTGTTACTGAGGGAGGTCATAGAATGCAGGTCAAGGAGGGCAGGTCACAGGAGGCTAGTCAAAGAATGAAGCTTTCAGAGGGCAGGTCACAGACAGCAGGTCACTAGGGAAGGTCACTGGAGCCAGGTCACGGAGGGCACGTCTCACTGGGCATGTCCCAGGGGCCAGGTAAGAGACGGCAGGACACGGAACGCAGGGGACTGAGGCAGGTCACACAGAGCTGCTCACCGATGGCAGGACTGAGGGAAGGTCACTAATGCAGCTCACTGAGACAGGACACAGTAGTGAAGTCACAGAGGGCCAGGCACTTAGGTCACACAGCGCAGGTCACAAAGGACCTAGAGCAGTGGGCAGGACTGAGGGAAGGTCACTAGGGCCAGTCACTGAGTGACGTCACAGAGGGCAAGTCACAGGGGCAAGTCTCTGAGGAAGGACTCAGACAGCATGTTCCTAAGGATAGTCACAGAGGGAAGTTATCAGAGGGCAAGTCACTGAGGCAGATCACACAGGGTGGCTCACCGTGGGTAGTCCCTGAGGACAGCTTGCAGAGAGAAGGTCTCCGAGGGCAGGTCACATGGGTATGTCACTGAGAGCAGGGGTCATGGGGCAGCTTAGCGTCTGCTGGTCACAGCGGGCACGTGGCAGACGGCAGAAATGAGGGCTGGTCTCAGACAGCAGGTCAGAGAAGGTACGTCACTGAAGCCAGTTCACCTAGGGAAGACACAGGGGGACAAGTCCCAGAGAGCAGGACTGGAGGTAGTTCCCAGAGGACAAGTCCGAGGCCAGGTTACTTGAGGGGAAGTGACACGGGGCGGGTCCACTGAAGCAGGTCTCAGAGGGCAAGGTCAGTGGCAGTCACAGAGCGGTGGTCACAGTTGCTACGTCACAGAAGCAGCTCACAGAGGGCAGTCGCAGAGTACAAGTCCCTGAGGGGTGGTCGCAGGGCACATGTCGCCAAGGCCCGGTCCCAGAGGGCCGGCACTGATGGCAGGATGAGGGAAGTTCACTAGCGCCGGTCTCTGAAGGAGGTTCCAGAAGTCACAGAGGGTCAGGCACTAAGTGAGGTCCCATAGGGTGCATCACAGAAGGCAGGTCACTGAAGGCCGGCCACACAGGCAGGTCATACAAGGCATGTCACCGAAGGAGGTAATATGGGGCCGATCACAAATCCCAGGCGAAGGAAGCAAGGCCTTAGGGCAGATCACAGAGGTCGGGTCACAGATGGCAGAACTGAGGACAGGACACACAGATCACATCACCCAGGGTAGGTCACAGAGGGCTGGTCCTGGTGGAAGTACTGAGTGAAGGTCACTAGAGCAAGTCACTGAGCGAGGTCACAGAGGGCAAGTCACAGGCGGCAGGTCACAAAAGACAGAGGACAGAGGGCAGGTCGTGAAGGAGGTCACAGATGTGAGGGGGAGCATACAGGGCAAGACACTGAGGGAGGTCAACGAGAGCATGTGACTGAGGCAGTCACAGAGGGCCGGCATCACAGGGCAGGTCACTGAAGGCAGGTGATGATTGAGGGCTGGTTACTGATGGCCGGTCACAGAGGGCTGGTCACTGATGGCAGGACTGAGGGAAGGTCACTAGGGTAGGTCACTGAGGGAGGTGATGGGGGAGGACAAAGAGGGCAGGGCAGTGAGTGAGGACATAGGGCCAAGTCACGGAGGGTAGGTCACCAGGGTCAGTCACACAAGTCATGTCACTGAGGGAGGTAATGGGGAGCAGATCACAAATACCACATGAAGGAAGCCAGAACTTAGAGCAGGTCACAGATGCCTGGTCACAGTGGACAGTCACTGAGTACAGGGCACAGACGGATGGTCCCAGAGGGCAGTTCACAGAGAGCAGGTCACAGACAGCGGTCGTAGCCTGTTACTGAGGGAGGTCATAGAATGCAGGTCAAGGAGGGCAGGTCACAGGAGGCTAGTCAAAGAATGAAGCTTTCAGAGGGCAGGTCACAGACAGCAGGTCACTAGGGAAGGTCACTGGAGCCAGGTCACGGAGGGCACGTCTCACTGGGCATGTCCCAGGGGCCAGGTAAGAGACGGCAGGACACGGAACGCAGGGGACTGAGGCAGGTCACACAGAGCTGCTCACCGATGGCAGGACTGAGGGAAGGTCACTAATGCAGCTCACTGAGACAGGACACAGTAGTGAAGTCACAGAGGGCCAGGCACTTAGGTCACACAGCGCAGGTCACAAAGGACCTAGAGCAGTGGGCAGGACTGAGGGAAGGTCACTAGGGCCAGTCACTGAGTGACGTCACAGAGGGCAAGTCACAGGGGCAAGTCTCTGAGGAAGGACTCAGACAGCATGTTCCTAAGGATAGTCACAGAGGGAAGTTATCAGAGGGCAAGTCACTGAGGCAGATCACACAGGGTGGCTCACCGTGGGTAGTCCCTGAGGACAGCTTGCAGAGAGAAGGTCTCCGAGGGCAGGTCACATGGGTATGTCACTGAGAGCAGGGGTCATGGGGCAGCTTAGCGTCTGCTGGTCACAGCGGGCACGTGGCAGACGGCAGAAATGAGGGCTGGTCTCAGACAGCAGGTCAGAGAAGGTACGTCACTGAAGCCAGTTCACCTAGGGAAGACACAGGGGGACAAGTCCCAGAGAGCAGGACTGGAGGTAGTTCCCAGAGGACAAGTCCGAGGCCAGGTTACTTGAGGGGAAGTGACACGGGGCGGGTCCACTGAAGCAGGTCTCAGAGGGCAAGGTCAGTGGCAGTCACAGAGCGGTGGTCACAGTTGCTACGTCACAGAAGCAGCTCACAGAGGGCAGTCGCAGAGTACAAGTCCCTGAGGGGTGGTCGCAGGGCACATGTCGCCAAGGCCCGGTCCCAGAGGGCCGGCACTGATGGCAGGATGAGGGAAGTTCACTAGCGCCGGTCTCTGAAGGAGGTTCCAGAAGTCACAGAGGGTCAGGCACTAAGTGAGGTCCCATAGGGTGCATCACAGAAGGCAGGTCACTGAAGGCCGGCCACACAGGCAGGTCATACAAGGCATGTCACCGAAGGAGGTAATATGGGGCCGATCACAAATCCCAGGCGAAGGAAGCAAGGCCTTAGGGCAGATCACAGAGGTCGGGTCACAGATGGCAGAACTGAGGACAGGACACACAGATCACATCACCGAGGGTAGGTCACAGAGGGCTGGTCCTGGTGGAAGTACTGAGTGAAGGTCACTAGAGCAAGTCACTGAGCGAGGTCACAGAGGGCAAGTCACAGGCGGCAGGTCACAAAAGACAGAGGACAGAGGGCAGGTCGTGAAGGAGGTCACAGATGTGAGGGGGAGCATACAGGGCAAGACACTGAGGGAGGTCAACGAGAGCATGTGACTGAGGCAGTCACAGAGGGCCGGCATCACAGGGCAGGTCACTGAAGGCAGGTGATGATTGAGGGCTGGTTACTGATGGCCGGTCACAGAGGGCTGGTCACTGATGGCAGGACTGAGGGAAGGTCACTAGGGTAGGTCACTGAGGGAGGTGATGGGGGAGGACAAAGAGGGCAGGGCAGTGAGTGAGGACATAGGGCCAAGTCACGGAGGGTAGGTCACCAGGGTCAGTCACACAAGTCATGTCACTGAGGGAGGTAATGGGGAGCAGATCACAAATACCACATGAAGGAAGCCAGAACTTAGAGCAGGTCACAGATGCCTGGTCACAGTGGACAGTCACTGAGTACAGGGCACAGACGGATGGTCCCAGAGGGCAGTTCACAGAGAGCAGGTCACAGACAGCGGTCGTAGCCTGTTACTGAGGGAGGTCATAGAATGCAGGTCAAGGAGGGCAGGTCACAGGAGGCTAGTCAAAGAATGAAGCTTTCAGAGGGCAGGTCACAGACAGCAGGTCACTAGGGAAGGTCACTGGAGCCAGGTCACGGAGGGCACGTCTCACTGGGCATGTCCCAGGGGCCAGGTAAGAGACGGCAGGACACGGAACGCAGGGGACTGAGGCAGGTCACACAGAGCTGCTCACCGATGGCAGGACTGAGGGAAGGTCACTAATGCAGCTCACTGAGACAGGACACAGTAGTGAAGTCACAGAGGGCCAGGCACTTAGGTCACACAGCGCAGGTCACAAAGGACCTAGAGCAGTGGGCAGGACTGAGGGAAGGTCACTAGGGCCAGTCACTGAGTGACGTCACAGAGGGCAAGTCACAGGGGCAAGTCTCTGAGGAAGGACTCAGACAGCATGTTCCTAAGGATAGTCACAGAGGGAAGTTATCAGAGGGCAAGTCACTGAGGCAGATCACACAGGGTGGCTCACCGTGGGTAGTCCCTGAGGACAGCTTGCAGAGAGAAGGTCTCCGAGGGCAGGTCACATGGGTATGTCACTGAGAGCAGGGGTCATGGGGCAGCTTAGCGTCTGCTGGTCACAGCGGGCACGTGGCAGACGGCAGAAATGAGGGCTGGTCTCAGACAGCAGGTCAGAGAAGGTACGTCACTGAAGCCAGTTCACCTAGGGAAGACACAGGGGGACAAGTCCCAGAGAGCAGGACTGGAGGTAGTTCCCAGAGGACAAGTCCGAGGCCAGGTTACTTGAGGGGAAGTGACACGGGGCGGGTCCACTGAAGCAGGTCTCAGAGGGCAAGGTCAGTGGCAGTCACAGAGCGGTGGTCACAGTTGCTACGTCACAGAAGCAGCTCACAGAGGGCAGTCGCAGAGTACAAGTCCCTGAGGGGTGGTCGCAGGGCACATGTCGCCAAGGCCCGGTCCCAGAGGGCCGGCACTGATGGCAGGATGAGGGAAGTTCACTAGCGCCGGTCTCTGAAGGAGGTTCCAGAAGTCACAGAGGGTCAGGCACTAAGTGAGGTCCCATAGGGTGCATCACAGAAGGCAGGTCACTGAAGGCCGGCCACACAGGCAGGTCATACAAGGCATGTCACCGAAGGAGGTAATATGGGGCCGATCACAAATCCCAGGCGAAGGAAGCAAGGCCTTAGGGCAGATCACAGAGGTCGGGTCACAGATGGCAGAACTGAGGACAGGACACACAGATCACATCACCGAGGGTAGGTCACAGAGGGCTGGTCCTGGTGGAAGTACTGAGTGAAGGTCACTAGAGCAAGTCACTGAGCGAGGTCACAGAGGGCAAGTCACAGGCGGCAGGTCACAAAAGACAGAGGACAGAGGGCAGGTCGTGAAGGAGGTCACAGATGTGAGGGGGAGCATACAGGGCAAGACACTGAGGGAGGTCAACGAGAGCATGTGACTGAGGCAGTCACAGAGGGCCGGCATCACAGGGCAGGTCACTGAAGGCAGGTGATGATTGAGGGCTGGTTACTGATGGCCGGTCACAGAGGGCTGGTCACTGATGGCAGGACTGAGGGAAGGTCACTAGGGTAGGTCACTGAGGGAGGTGATGGGGGAGGACAAAGAGGGCAGGGCAGTGAGTGAGGACATAGGGCCAAGTCACGGAGGGTAGGTCACCAGGGTCAGTCACACAAGTCATGTCACTGAGGGAGGTAATGGGGAGCAGATCACAAATACCACATGAAGGAAGCCAGAACTTAGAGCAGGTCACAGATGCCTGGTCACAGTGGACAGTCACTGAGTACAGGGCACAGACGGATGGTCCCAGAGGGCAGTTCACAGAGAGCAGGTCACAGACAGCGGTCGTAGCCTGTTACTGAGGGAGGTCATAGAATGCAGGTCAAGGAGGGCAGGTCACAGGAGGCTAGTCAAAGAATGAAGCTTTCAGAGGGCAGGTCACAGACAGCAGGTCACTAGGGAAGGTCACTGGAGCCAGGTCACGGAGGGCACGTCTCACTGGGCATGTCCCAGGGGCCAGGTAAGAGACGGCAGGACACGGAACGCAGGGGACTGAGGCAGGTCACACAGAGCTGCTCACCGATGGCAGGACTGAGGGAAGGTCACTAATGCAGCTCACTGAGACAGGACACAGTAGTGAAGTCACAGAGGGCCAGGCACTTAGGTCACACAGCGCAGGTCACAAAGGACCTAGAGCAGTGGGCAGGACTGAGGGAAGGTCACTAGGGCCAGTCACTGAGTGACGTCACAGAGGGCAAGTCACAGGGGCAAGTCTCTGAGGAAGGACTCAGACAGCATGTTCCTAAGGATAGTCACAGAGGGAAGTTATCAGAGGGCAAGTCACTGAGGCAGATCACACAGGGTGGCTCACCGTGGGTAGTCCCTGAGGACAGCTTGCAGAGAGAAGGTCTCCGAGGGCAGGTCACATGGGTATGTCACTGAGAGCAGGGGTCATGGGGCAGCTTAGCGTCTGCTGGTCACAGCGGGCACGTGGCAGACGGCAGAAATGAGGGCTGGTCTCAGACAGCAGGTCAGAGAAGGTACGTCACTGAAGCCAGTTCACCTAGGGAAGACACAGGGGGACAAGTCCCAGAGAGCAGGACTGGAGGTAGTTCCCAGAGGACAAGTCCGAGGCCAGGTTACTTGAGGGGAAGTGACACGGGGCGGGTCCACTGAAGCAGGTCTCAGAGGGCAAGGTCAGTGGCAGTCACAGAGCGGTGGTCACAGTTGCTACGTCACAGAAGCAGCTCACAGAGGGCAGTCGCAGAGTACAAGTCCCTGAGGGGTGGTCGCAGGGCACATGTCGCCAAGGCCCGGTCCCAGAGGGCCGGCACTGATGGCAGGATGAGGGAAGTTCACTAGCGCCGGTCTCTGAAGGAGGTTCCAGAAGTCACAGAGGGTCAGGCACTAAGTGAGGTCCCATAGGGTGCATCACAGAAGGCAGGTCACTGAAGGCCGGCCACACAGGCAGGTCATACAAGGCATGTCACCGAAGGAGGTAATATGGGGCCGATCACAAATCCCAGGCGAAGGAAGCAAGGCCTTAGGGCAGATCACAGAGGTCGGGTCACAGATGGCAGAACTGAGGACAGGACACACAGATCACATCACCGAGGGTAGGTCACAGAGGGCTGGTCCTGGTGGAAGTACTGAGTGAAGGTCACTAGAGCAAGTCACTGAGCGAGGTCACAGAGGGCAAGTCACAGGCGGCAGGTCACAAAAGACAGAGGACAGAGGGCAGGTCGTGAAGGAGGTCACAGATGTGAGGGGGAGCATACAGGGCAAGACACTGAGGGAGGTCAACGAGAGCATGTGACTGAGGCAGTCACAGAGGGCCGGCATCACAGGGCAGGTCACTGAAGGCAGGTGATGATTGAGGGCTGGTTACTGATGGCCGGTCACAGAGGGCTGGTCACTGATGGCAGGACTGAGGGAAGGTCACTAGGGTAGGTCACTGAGGGAGGTGATGGGGGAGGACAAAGAGGGCAGGGCAGTGAGTGAGGACATAGGGCCAAGTCACGGAGGGTAGGTCACCAGGGTCAGTCACACAAGTCATGTCACTGAGGGAGGTAATGGGGAGCAGATCACAAATACCACATGAAGGAAGCCAGAACTTAGAGCAGGTCACAGATGCCTGGTCACAGTGGACAGTCACTGAGTACAGGGCACAGACGGATGGTCCCAGAGGGCAGTTCACAGAGAGCAGGTCACAGACAGCGGTCGTAGCCTGTTACTGAGGGAGGTCATAGAATGCAGGTCAAGGAGGGCAGGTCACAGGAGGCTAGTCAAAGAATGAAGCTTTCAGAGGGCAGGTCACAGACAGCAGGTCACTAGGGAAGGTCACTGGAGCCAGGTCACGGAGGGCACGTCTCACTGGGCATGTCCCAGGGGCCAGGTAAGAGACGGCAGGACACGGAACGCAGGGGACTGAGGCAGGTCACACAGAGCTGCTCACCGATGGCAGGACTGAGGGAAGGTCACTAATGCAGCTCACTGAGACAGGACACAGTAGTGAAGTCACAGAGGGCCAGGCACTTAGGTCACACAGCGCAGGTCACAAAGGACCTAGAGCAGTGGGCAGGACTGAGGGAAGGTCACTAGGGCCAGTCACTGAGTGACGTCACAGAGGGCAAGTCACAGGGGCAAGTCTCTGAGGAAGGACTCAGACAGCATGTTCCTAAGGATAGTCACAGAGGGAAGTTATCAGAGGGCAAGTCACTGAGGCAGATCACACAGGGTGGCTCACCGTGGGTAGTCCCTGAGGACAGCTTGCAGAGAGAAGGTCTCCGAGGGCAGGTCACATGGGTATGTCACTGAGAGCAGGGGTCATGGGGCAGCTTAGCGTCTGCTGGTCACAGCGGGCACGTGGCAGACGGCAGAAATGAGGGCTGGTCTCAGACAGCAGGTCAGAGAAGGTACGTCACTGAAGCCAGTTCACCTAGGGAAGACACAGGGGGACAAGTCCCAGAGAGCAGGACTGGAGGTAGTTCCCAGAGGACAAGTCCGAGGCCAGGTTACTTGAGGGGAAGTGACACGGGGCGGGTCCACTGAAGCAGGTCTCAGAGGGCAAGGTCAGTGGCAGTCACAGAGCGGTGGTCACAGTTGCTACGTCACAGAAGCAGCTCACAGAGGGCAGTCGCAGAGTACAAGTCCCTGAGGGGTGGTCGCAGGGCACATGTCGCCAAGGCCCGGTCCCAGAGGGCCGGCACTGATGGCAGGATGAGGGAAGTTCACTAGCGCCGGTCTCTGAAGGAGGTTCCAGAAGTCACAGAGGGTCAGGCACTAAGTGAGGTCCCATAGGGTGCATCACAGAAGGCAGGTCACTGAAGGCCGGCCACACAGGCAGGTCATACAAGGCATGTCACCGAAGGAGGTAATATGGGGCCGATCACAAATCCCAGGCGAAGGAAGCAAGGCCTTAGGGCAGATCACAGAGGTCGGGTCACAGATGGCAGAACTGAGGACAGGACACACAGATCACATCACCCAGGGTAGGTCACAGAGGGCTGGTCCTGGTGGAAGTACTGAGTGAAGGTCACTAGAGCAAGTCACTGAGCGAGGTCACAGAGGGCAAGTCACAGGCGGCAGGTCACAAAAGACAGAGGACAGAGGGCAGGTCGTGAAGGAGGTCACAGATGTGAGGGGGAGCATACAGGGCAAGACACTGAGGGAGGTCAACGAGAGCATGTGACTGAGGCAGTCACAGAGGGCCGGCATCACAGGGCAGGTCACTGAAGGCAGGTGATGATTGAGGGCTGGTTACTGATGGCCGGTCACAGAGGGCTGGTCACTGATGGCAGGACTGAGGGAAGGTCACTAGGGTAGGTCACTGAGGGAGGTGATGGGGGAGGACAAAGAGGGCAGGGCAGTGAGTGAGGACATAGGGCCAAGTCACGGAGGGTAGGTCACCAGGGTCAGTCACACAAGTCATGTCACTGAGGGAGGTAATGGGGAGCAGATCACAAATACCACATGAAGGAAGCCAGAACTTAGAGCAGGTCACAGATGCCTGGTCACAGTGGACAGTCACTGAGTACAGGGCACAGACGGATGGTCCCAGAGGGCAGTTCACAGAGAGCAGGTCACAGACAGCGGTCGTAGCCTGTTACTGAGGGAGGTCATAGAATGCAGGTCAAGGAGGGCAGGTCACAGGAGGCTAGTCAAAGAATGAAGCTTTCAGAGGGCAGGTCACAGACAGCAGGTCACTAGGGAAGGTCACTGGAGCCAGGTCACGGAGGGCACGTCTCACTGGGCATGTCCCAGGGGCCAGGTAAGAGACGGCAGGACACGGAACGCAGGGGACTGAGGCAGGTCACACAGAGCTGCTCACCGATGGCAGGACTGAGGGAAGGTCACTAATGCAGCTCACTGAGACAGGACACAGTAGTGAAGTCACAGAGGGCCAGGCACTTAGGTCACACAGCGCAGGTCACAAAGGACCTAGAGCAGTGGGCAGGACTGAGGGAAGGTCACTAGGGCCAGTCACTGAGTGACGTCACAGAGGGCAAGTCACAGGGGCAAGTCTCTGAGGAAGGACTCAGACAGCATGTTCCTAAGGATAGTCACAGAGGGAAGTTATCAGAGGGCAAGTCACTGAGGCAGATCACACAGGGTGGCTCACCGTGGGTAGTCCCTGAGGACAGCTTGCAGAGAGAAGGTCTCCGAGGGCAGGTCACATGGGTATGTCACTGAGAGCAGGGGTCATGGGGCAGCTTAGCGTCTGCTGGTCACAGCGGGCACGTGGCAGACGGCAGAAATGAGGGCTGGTCTCAGACAGCAGGTCAGAGAAGGTACGTCACTGAAGCCAGTTCACCTAGGGAAGACACAGGGGGACAAGTCCCAGAGAGCAGGACTGGAGGTAGTTCCCAGAGGACAAGTCCGAGGCCAGGTTACTTGAGGGGAAGTGACACGGGGCGGGTCCACTGAAGCAGGTCTCAGAGGGCAAGGTCAGTGGCAGTCACAGAGCGGTGGTCACAGTTGCTACGTCACAGAAGCAGCTCACAGAGGGCAGTCGCAGAGTACAAGTCCCTGAGGGGTGGTCGCAGGGCACATGTCGCCAAGGCCCGGTCCCAGAGGGCCGGCACTGATGGCAGGATGAGGGAAGTTCACTAGCGCCGGTCTCTGAAGGAGGTTCCAGAAGTCACAGAGGGTCAGGCACTAAGTGAGGTCCCATAGGGTGCATCACAGAAGGCAGGTCACTGAAGGCCGGCCACACAGGCAGGTCATACAAGGCATGTCACCGAAGGAGGTAATATGGGGCCGATCACAAATCCCAGGCGAAGGAAGCAAGGCCTTAGGGCAGATCACAGAGGTCGGGTCACAGATGGCAGAACTGAGGACAGGACACACAGATCACATCACCGAGGGTAGGTCACAGAGGGCTGGTCCTGGTGGAAGTACTGAGTGAAGGTCACTAGAGCAAGTCACTGAGCGAGGTCACAGAGGGCAAGTCACAGGCGGCAGGTCACAAAAGACAGAGGACAGAGGGCAGGTCGTGAAGGAGGTCACAGATGTGCGGGGGAGCATACAGGGCAAGACACTGAGGGAGGTCAACGAGAGCATGTGACTGAGGCAGTCACAGAGGGCCGGCATCACAGGGCAGGTCACTGAAGGCAGGTGATGATTGAGGGCTGGTTACTGATGGCCGGTCACAGAGGGCTGGTCACTGATGGCAGGACTGAGGGAAGGTCACTAGGGTAGGTCACTGAGGGAGGTGATGGGGGAGGACAAAGAGGGCAGGGCAGTGAGTGAGGACATAGGGCCAAGTCACGGAGGGTAGGTCACCAGGGTCAGTCACACAAGTCATGTCACTGAGGGAGGTAATGGGGAGCAGATCACAAATACCACATGAAGGAAGCCAGAACTTAGAGCAGGTCACAGATGCCTGGTCACAGTGGACAGTCACTGAGTACAGGGCACAGACGGATGGTCCCAGAGGGCAGTTCACAGAGAGCAGGTCACAGACAGCGGTCGTAGCCTGTTACTGAGGGAGGTCATAGAATGCAGGTCAAGGAGGGCAGGTCACAGGAGGCTAGTCAAAGAATGAAGCTTTCAGAGGGCAGGTCACAGACAGCAGGTCACTAGGGAAGGTCACTGGAGCCAGGTCACGGAGGGCACGTCTCACTGGGCATGTCCCAGGGGCCAGGTAAGAGACGGCAGGACACGGAACGCAGGGGACTGAGGCAGGTCACACAGAGCTGCTCACCGATGGCAGGACTGAGGGAAGGTCACTAATGCAGCTCACTGAGACAGGACACAGTAGTGAAGTCACAGAGGGCCAGGCACTTAGGTCACACAGCGCAGGTCACAAAGGACCTAGAGCAGTGGGCAGGACTGAGGGAAGGTCACTAGGGCCAGTCACTGAGTGACGTCACAGAGGGCAAGTCACAGGGGCAAGTCTCTGAGGAAGGACTCAGACAGCATGTTCCTAAGGATAGTCACAGAGGGAAGTTATCAGAGGGCAAGTCACTGAGGCAGATCACACAGGGTGGCTCACCGTGGGTAGTCCCTGAGGACAGCTTGCAGAGAGAAGGTCTCCGAGGGCAGGTCACATGGGTATGTCACTGAGAGCAGGGGTCATGGGGCAGCTTAGCGTCTGCTGGTCACAGCGGGCACGTGGCAGACGGCAGAAATGAGGGCTGGTCTCAGACAGCAGGTCAGAGAAGGTACGTCACTGAAGCCAGTTCACCTAGGGAAGACACAGGGGGACAAGTCCCAGAGAGCAGGACTGGAGGTAGTTCCCAGAGGACAAGTCCGAGGCCAGGTTACTTGAGGGGAAGTGACACGGGGCGGGTCCACTGAAGCAGGTCTCAGAGGGCAAGGTCAGTGGCAGTCACAGAGCGGTGGTCACAGTTGCTACGTCACAGAAGCAGCTCACAGAGGGCAGTCGCAGAGTACAAGTCCCTGAGGGGTGGTCGCAGGGCACATGTCGCCAAGGCCCGGTCCCAGAGGGCCGGCACTGATGGCAGGATGAGGGAAGTTCACTAGCGCCGGTCTCTGAAGGAGGTTCCAGAAGTCACAGAGGGTCAGGCACTAAGTGAGGTCCCATAGGGTGCATCACAGAAGGCAGGTCACTGAAGGCCGGCCACACAGGCAGGTCATACAAGGCATGTCACCGAAGGAGGTAATATGGGGCCGATCACAAATCCCAGGCGAAGGAAGCAAGGCCTTAGGGCAGATCACAGAGGTCGGGTCACAGATGGCAGAACTGAGGACAGGACACACAGATCACATCACCCAGGGTAGGTCACAGAGGGCTGGTCCTGGTGGAAGTACTGAGTGAAGGTCACTAGAGCAAGTCACTGAGCGAGGTCACAGAGGGCAAGTCACAGGCGGCAGGTCACAAAAGACAGAGGACAGAGGGCAGGTCGTGAAGGAGGTCACAGATGTGAGGGGGAGCATACAGGGCAAGACACTGAGGGAGGTCAACGAGAGCATGTGACTGAGGCAGTCACAGAGGGCCGGCATCACAGGGCAGGTCACTGAAGGCAGGTGATGATTGAGGGCTGGTTACTGATGGCCGGTCACAGAGGGCTGGTCACTGATGGCAGGACTGAGGGAAGGTCACTAGGGTAGGTCACTGAGGGAGGTGATGGGGGAGGACAAAGAGGGCAGGGCAGTGAGTGAGGACATAGGGCCAAGTCACGGAGGGTAGGTCACCAGGGTCAGTCACACAAGTCATGTCACTGAGGGAGGTAATGGGGAGCAGATCACAAATACCACATGAAGGAAGCCAGAACTTAGAGCAGGTCACAGATGCCTGGTCACAGTGGACAGTCACTGAGTACAGGGCACAGACGGATGGTCCCAGAGGGCAGTTCACAGAGAGCAGGTCACAGACAGCGGTCGTAGCCTGTTACTGAGGGAGGTCATAGAATGCAGGTCAAGGAGGGCAGGTCACAGGAGGCTAGTCAAAGAATGAAGCTTTCAGAGGGCAGGTCACAGACAGCAGGTCACTAGGGAAGGTCACTGGAGCCAGGTCACGGAGGGCACGTCTCACTGGGCATGTCCCAGGGGCCAGGTAAGAGACGGCAGGACACGGAACGCAGGGGACTGAGGCAGGTCACACAGAGCTGCTCACCGATGGCAGGACTGAGGGAAGGTCACTAATGCAGCTCACTGAGACAGGACACAGTAGTGAAGTCACAGAGGGCCAGGCACTTAGGTCACACAGCGCAGGTCACAAAGGACCTAGAGCAGTGGGCAGGACTGAGGGAAGGTCACTAGGGCCAGTCACTGAGTGACGTCACAGAGGGCAAGTCACAGGGGCAAGTCTCTGAGGAAGGACTCAGACAGCATGTTCCTAAGGATAGTCACAGAGGGAAGTTATCAGAGGGCAAGTCACTGAGGCAGATCACACAGGGTGGCTCACCGTGGGTAGTCCCTGAGGACAGCTTGCAGAGAGAAGGTCTCCGAGGGCAGGTCACATGGGTATGTCACTGAGAGCAGGGGTCATGGGGCAGCTTAGCGTCTGCTGGTCACAGCGGGCACGTGGCAGACGGCAGAAATGAGGGCTGGTCTCAGACAGCAGGTCAGAGAAGGTACGTCACTGAAGCCAGTTCACCTAGGGAAGACACAGGGGGACAAGTCCCAGAGAGCAGGACTGGAGGTAGGTCCCAGAGGACAAGTCCGAGGCCAGGTTACTTGAGGGGAAGTGACACGGGGCGGGTCCACTGAAGCAGGTCTCAGAGGGCAAGGTCAGTGGCAGTCACAGAGCGGTGGTCACAGTTGCTACGTCACAGAAGCAGCTCACAGAGGGCAGTCGCAGAGTACAAGTCCCTGAGGGGTGGTCGCAGGGCACATGTCGCCAAGGCCCGGTCCCAGAGGGCCGGCACTGATGGCAGGATGAGGGAAGTTCACTAGCGCCGGTCTCTGAAGGAGGTTCCAGAAGTCACAGAGGGTCAGGCACTAAGTGAGGTCCCATAGGGTGCATCACAGAAGGCAGGTCACTGAAGGCCGGCCACACAGGCAGGTCATACAAGGCATGTCACCGAAGGAGGTAATATGGGGCCGATCACAAATCCCAGGCGAAGGAAGCAAGGCCTTAGGGCAGATCACAGAGGTCGGGTCACAGATGGCAGAACTGAGGACAGGACACACAGATCACATCACCGAGGGTAGGTCACAGAGGGCTGGTCCTGGTGGAAGTACTGAGTGAAGGTCACTAGAGCAAGTCACTGAGCGAGGTCACAGAGGGCAAGTCACAGGCGGCAGGTCACAAAAGACAGAGGACAGAGGGCAGGTCGTGAAGGAGGTCACAGATGTGCGGGGGAGCATACAGGGCAAGACACTGAGGGAGGTCAACGAGAGCATGTGACTGAGGCAGTCACAGAGGGCCGGCATCACAGGGCAGGTCACTGAAGGCAGGTGATGATTGAGGGCTGGTTACTGATGGCCGGTCACAGAGGGCTGGTCACTGATGGCAGGACTGAGGGAAGGTCACTAGGGTAGGTCACTGAGGGAGGTGATGGGGGAGGACAAAGAGGGCAGGGCAGTGAGTGAGGACATAGGGCCAAGTCACGGAGGGTAGGTCACCAGGGTCAGTCACACAAGTCATGTCACTGAGGGAGGTAATGGGGAGCAGATCACAAATACCACATGAAGGAAGCCAGAACTTAGAGCAGGTCACAGATGCCTGGTCACAGTGGACAGTCACTGAGTACAGGGCACAGACGGATGGTCCCAGAGGGCAGTTCACAGAGAGCAGGTCACAGACAGCGGTCGTAGCCTGTTACTGAGGGAGGTCATAGAATGCAGGTCAAGGAGGGCAGGTCACAGGAGGCTAGTCAAAGAATGAAGCTTTCAGAGGGCAGGTCACAGACAGCAGGTCACTAGGGAAGGTCACTGGAGCCAGGTCACGGAGGGCACGTCTCACTGGGCATGTCCCAGGGGCCAGGTAAGAGACGGCAGGACACGGAACGCAGGGGACTGAGGCAGGTCACACAGAGCTGCTCACCGATGGCAGGACTGAGGGAAGGTCACTAATGCAGCTCACTGAGACAGGACACAGTAGTGAAGTCACAGAGGGCCAGGCACTTAGGTCACACAGCGCAGGTCACAAAGGACCTAGAGCAGTGGGCAGGACTGAGGGAAGGTCACTAGGGCCAGTCACTGAGTGACGTCACAGAGGGCAAGTCACAGGGGCAAGTCTCTGAGGAAGGACTCAGACAGCATGTTCCTAAGGATAGTCACAGAGGGAAGTTATCAGAGGGCAAGTCACTGAGGCAGATCACACAGGGTGGCTCACCGTGGGTAGTCCCTGAGGACAGCTTGCAGAGAGAAGGTCTCCGAGGGCAGGTCACATGGGTATGTCACTGAGAGCAGGGGTCATGGGGCAGCTTAGCGTCTGCTGGTCACAGCGGGCACGTGGCAGACGGCAGAAATGAGGGCTGGTCTCAGACAGCAGGTCAGAGAAGGTACGTCACTGAAGCCAGTTCACCTAGGGAAGACACAGGGGGACAAGTCCCAGAGAGCAGGACTGGAGGTAGTTCCCAGAGGACAAGTCCGAGGCCAGGTTACTTGAGGGGAAGTGACACGGGGCGGGTCCACTGAAGCAGGTCTCAGAGGGCAAGGTCAGTGGCAGTCACAGAGCGGTGGTCACAGTTGCTACGTCACAGAAGCAGCTCACAGAGGGCAGTCGCAGAGTACAAGTCCCTGAGGGGTGGTCGCAGGGCACATGTCGCCAAGGCCCGGTCCCAGAGGGCCGGCACTGATGGCAGGATGAGGGAAGTTCACTAGCGCCGGTCTCTGAAGGAGGTTCCAGAAGTCACAGAGGGTCAGGCACTAAGTGAGGTCCCATAGGGTGCATCACAGAAGGCAGGTCACTGAAGGCCGGCCACACAGGCAGGTCATACAAGGCATGTCACCGAAGGAGGTAATATGGGGCCGATCACAAATCCCAGGCGAAGGAAGCAAGGCCTTAGGGCAGATCACAGAGGTCGGGTCACAGATGGCAGAACTGAGGACAGGACACACAGATCACATCACCCAGGGTAGGTCACAGAGGGCTGGTCCTGGTGGAAGTACTGAGTGAAGGTCACTAGAGCAAGTCACTGAGCGAGGTCACAGAGGGCAAGTCACAGGCGGCAGGTCACAAAAGACAGAGGACAGAGGGCAGGTCGTGAAGGAGGTCACAGATGTGAGGGGGAGCATACAGGGCAAGACACTGAGGGAGGTCAACGAGAGCATGTGACTGAGGCAGTCACAGAGGGCCGGCATCACAGGGCAGGTCACTGAAGGCAGGTGATGATTGAGGGCTGGTTACTGATGGCCGGTCACAGAGGGCTGGTCACTGATGGCAGGACTGAGGGAAGGTCACTAGGGTAGGTCACTGAGGGAGGTGATGGGGGAGGACAAAGAGGGCAGGGCAGTGAGTGAGGACATAGGGCCAAGTCACGGAGGGTAGGTCACCAGGGTCAGTCACACAAGTCATGTCACTGAGGGAGGTAATGGGGAGCAGATCACAAATACCACATGAAGGAAGCCAGAACTTAGAGCAGGTCACAGATGCCTGGTCACAGTGGACAGTCACTGAGTACAGGGCACAGACGGATGGTCCCAGAGGGCAGTTCACAGAGAGCAGGTCACAGACAGCGGTCGTAGCCTGTTACTGAGGGAGGTCATAGAATGCAGGTCAAGGAGGGCAGGTCACAGGAGGCTAGTCAAAGAATGAAGCTTTCAGAGGGCAGGTCACAGACAGCAGGTCACTAGGGAAGGTCACTGGAGCCAGGTCACGGAGGGCACGTCTCACTGGGCATGTCCCAGGGGCCAGGTAAGAGACGGCAGGACACGGAACGCAGGGGACTGAGGCAGGTCACACAGAGCTGCTCACCGATGGCAGGACTGAGGGAAGGTCACTAATGCAGCTCACTGAGACAGGACACAGTAGTGAAGTCACAGAGGGCCAGGCACTTAGGTCACACAGCGCAGGTCACAAAGGACCTAGAGCAGTGGGCAGGACTGAGGGAAGGTCACTAGGGCCAGTCACTGAGTGACGTCACAGAGGGCAAGTCACAGGGGCAAGTCTCTGAGGAAGGACTCAGACAGCATGTTCCTAAGGATAGTCACAGAGGGAAGTTATCAGAGGGCAAGTCACTGAGGCAGATCACACAGGGTGGCTCACCGTGGGTAGTCCCTGAGGACAGCTTGCAGAGAGAAGGTCTCCGAGGGCAGGTCACATGGGTATGTCACTGAGAGCAGGGGTCATGGGGCAGCTTAGCGTCTGCTGGTCACAGCGGGCACGTGGCAGACGGCAGAAATGAGGGCTGGTCTCAGACAGCAGGTCAGAGAAGGTACGTCACTGAAGCCAGTTCACCTAGGGAAGACACAGGGGGACAAGTCCCAGAGAGCAGGACTGGAGGTAGTTCCCAGAGGACAAGTCCGAGGCCAGGTTACTTGAGGGGAAGTGACACGGGGCGGGTCCACTGAAGCAGGTCTCAGAGGGCAAGGTCAGTGGCAGTCACAGAGCGGTGGTCACAGTTGCTACGTCACAGAAGCAGCTCACAGAGGGCAGTCGCAGAGTACAAGTCCCTGAGGGGTGGTCGCAGGGCACATGTCGCCAAGGCCCGGTCCCAGAGGGCCGGCACTGATGGCAGGATGAGGGAAGTTCACTAGCGCCGGTCTCTGAAGGAGGTTCCAGAAGTCACAGAGGGTCAGGCACTAAGTGAGGTCCCATAGGGTGCATCACAGAAGGCAGGTCACTGAAGGCCGGCCACACAGGCAGGTCATACAAGGCATGTCACCGAAGGAGGTAATATGGGGCCGATCACAAATCCCAGGCGAAGGAAGCAAGGCCTTAGGGCAGATCACAGAGGTCGGGTCACAGATGGCAGAACTGAGGACAGGACACACAGATCACATCACCCAGGGTAGGTCACAGAGGGCTGGTCCTGGTGGAAGTACTGAGTGAAGGTCACTAGAGCAAGTCACTGAGCGAGGTCACAGAGGGCAAGTCACAGGCGGCAGGTCACAAAAGACAGAGGACAGAGGGCAGGTCGTGAAGGAGGTCACAGATGTGAGGGGGAGCATACAGGGCAAGACACTGAGGGAGGTCAACGAGAGCATGTGACTGAGGCAGTCACAGAGGGCCGGCATCACAGGGCAGGTCACTGAAGGCAGGTGATGATTGAGGGCTGGTTACTGATGGCCGGTCACAGAGGGCTGGTCACTGATGGCAGGACTGAGGGAAGGTCACTAGGGTAGGTCACTGAGGGAGGTGATGGGGGAGGACAAAGAGGGCAGGGCAGTGAGTGAGGACATAGGGCCAAGTCACGGAGGGTAGGTCACCAGGGTCAGTCACACAAGTCATGTCACTGAGGGAGGTAATGGGGAGCAGATCACAAATACCACATGAAGGAAGCCAGAACTTAGAGCAGGTCACAGATGCCTGGTCACAGTGGACAGTCACTGAGTACAGGGCACAGACGGATGGTCCCAGAGGGCAGTTCACAGAGAGCAGGTCACAGACAGCGGTCGTAGCCTGTTACTGAGGGAGGTCATAGAATGCAGGTCAAGGAGGGCAGGTCACAGGAGGCTAGTCAAAGAATGAAGCTTTCAGAGGGCAGGTCACAGACAGCAGGTCACTAGGGAAGGTCACTGGAGCCAGGTCACGGAGGGCACGTCTCACTGGGCATGTCCCAGGGGCCAGGTAAGAGACGGCAGGACACGGAACGCAGGGGACTGAGGCAGGTCACACAGAGCTGCTCACCGATGGCAGGACTGAGGGAAGGTCACTAATGCAGCTCACTGAGACAGGACACAGTAGTGAAGTCACAGAGGGCCAGGCACTTAGGTCACACAGCGCAGGTCACAAAGGACCTAGAGCAGTGGGCAGGACTGAGGGAAGGTCACTAGGGCCAGTCACTGAGTGACGTCACAGAGGGCAAGTCACAGGGGCAAGTCTCTGAGGAAGGACTCAGACAGCATGTTCCTAAGGATAGTCACAGAGGGAAGTTATCAGAGGGCAAGTCACTGAGGCAGATCACACAGGGTGGCTCACCGTGGGTAGTCCCTGAGGACAGCTTGCAGAGAGAAGGTCTCCGAGGGCAGGTCACATGGGTATGTCACTGAGAGCAGGGGTCATGGGGCAGCTTAGCGTCTGCTGGTCACAGCGGGCACGTGGCAGACGGCAGAAATGAGGGCTGGTCTCAGACAGCAGGTCAGAGAAGGTACGTCACTGAAGCCAGTTCACCTAGGGAAGACACAGGGGGACAAGTCCCAGAGAGCAGGACTGGAGGTAGTTCCCAGAGGACAAGTCCGAGGCCAGGTTACTTGAGGGGAAGTGACACGGGGCGGGTCCACTGAAGCAGGTCTCAGAGGGCAAGGTCAGTGGCAGTCACAGAGCGGTGGTCACAGTTGCTACGTCACAGAAGCAGCTCACAGAGGGCAGTCGCAGAGTACAAGTCCCTGAGGGGTGGTCGCAGGGCACATGTCGCCAAGGCCCGGTCCCAGAGGGCCGGCACTGATGGCAGGATGAGGGAAGTTCACTAGCGCCGGTCTCTGAAGGAGGTTCCAGAAGTCACAGAGGGTCAGGCACTAAGTGAGGTCCCATAGGGTGCATCACAGAAGGCAGGTCACTGAAGGCCGGCCACACAGGCAGGTCATACAAGGCATGTCACCGAAGGAGGTAATATGGGGCCGATCACAAATCCCAGGCGAAGGAAGCAAGGCCTTAGGGCAGATCACAGAGGTCGGGTCACAGATGGCAGAACTGAGGACAGGACACACAGATCACATCACCCAGGGTAGGTCACAGAGGGCTGGTCCTGGTGGAAGTACTGAGTGAAGGTCACTAGAGCAAGTCACTGAGCGAGGTCACAGAGGGCAAGTCACAGGCGGCAGGTCACAAAAGACAGAGGACAGAGGGCAGGTCGTGAAGGAGGTCACAGATGTGAGGGGGAGCATACAGGGCAAGACACTGAGGGAGGTCAACGAGAGCATGTGACTGAGGCAGTCACAGAGGGCCGGCATCACAGGGCAGGTCACTGAAGGCAGGTGATGATTGAGGGCTGGTTACTGATGGCCGGTCACAGAGGGCTGGTCACTGATGGCAGGACTGAGGGAAGGTCACTAGGGTAGGTCACTGAGGGAGGTGATGGGGGAGGACAAAGAGGGCAGGGCAGTGAGTGAGGACATAGGGCCAAGTCACGGAGGGTAGGTCACCAGGGTCAGTCACACAAGTCATGTCACTGAGGGAGGTAATGGGGAGCAGATCACAAATACCACATGAAGGAAGCCAGAACTTAGAGCAGGTCACAGATGCCTGGTCACAGTGGACAGTCACTGAGTACAGGGCACAGACGGATGGTCCCAGAGGGCAGTTCACAGAGAGCAGGTCACAGACAGCGGTCGTAGCCTGTTACTGAGGGAGGTCATAGAATGCAGGTCAAGGAGGGCAGGTCACAGGAGGCTAGTCAAAGAATGAAGCTTTCAGAGGGCAGGTCACAGACAGCAGGTCACTAGGGAAGGTCACTGGAGCCAGGTCACGGAGGGCACGTCTCACTGGGCATGTCCCAGGGGCCAGGTAAGAGACGGCAGGACACGGAACGCAGGGGACTGAGGCAGGTCACACAGAGCTGCTCACCGATGGCAGGACTGAGGGAAGGTCACTAATGCAGCTCACTGAGACAGGACACAGTAGTGAAGTCACAGAGGGCCAGGCACTTAGGTCACACAGCGCAGGTCACAAAGGACCTAGAGCAGTGGGCAGGACTGAGGGAAGGTCACTAGGGCCAGTCACTGAGTGACGTCACAGAGGGCAAGTCACAGGGGCAAGTCTCTGAGGAAGGACTCAGACAGCATGTTCCTAAGGATAGTCACAGAGGGAAGTTATCAGAGGGCAAGTCACTGAGGCAGATCACACAGGGTGGCTCACCGTGGGTAGTCCCTGAGGACAGCTTGCAGAGAGAAGGTCTCCGAGGGCAGGTCACATGGGTATGTCACTGAGAGCAGGGGTCATGGGGCAGCTTAGCGTCTGCTAGTCACAGCGGGCACGTGGCAGACGGCAGAAATGAGGGCTGGTCTCAGACAGCAGGTCAGAGAAGGTACGTCACTGAAGCCAGTTCACCTAGGGAAGACACAGGGGGACAAGTCCCAGAGAGCAGGACTGGAGGTAGTTCCCAGAGGACAAGTCCGAGGCCAGGTTACTTGAGGGGAAGTGACACGGGGCGGGTCCACTGAAGCAGGTCTCAGAGGGCAAGGTCAGTGGCAGTCACAGAGCGGTGGTCACAGTTGCTACGTCACAGAAGCAGCTCACAGAGGGCAGTCGCAGAGTACAAGTCCCTGAGGGGTGGTCGCAGGGCACATGTCGCCAAGGCCCGGTCCCAGAGGGCCGGCACTGATGGCAGGATGAGGGAAGTTCACTAGCGCCGGTCTCTGAAGGAGGTTCCAGAAGTCACAGAGGGTCAGGCACTAAGTGAGGTCCCATAGGGTGCATCACAGAAGGCAGGTCACTGAAGGCCGGCCACACAGGCAGGTCATACAAGGCATGTCACCGAAGGAGGTAATATGGGGCCGATCACAAATCCCAGGCGAAGGAAGCAAGGCCTTAGGGCAGATCACAGAGGTCGGGTCACAGATGGCAGAACTGAGGACAGGACACACAGATCACATCACCCAGGGTAGGTCACAGAGGGCTGGTCCTGGTGGAAGTACTGAGTGAAGGTCACTAGAGCAAGTCACTGAGCGAGGTCACAGAGGGCAAGTCACAGGCGGCAGGTCACAAAAGACAGAGGACAGAGGGCAGGTCGTGAAGGAGGTCACAGATGTGAGGGGGAGCATACAGGGCAAGACACTGAGGGAGGTCAACGAGAGCATGTGACTGAGGCAGTCACAGAGGGCCGGCATCACAGGGCAGGTCACTGAAGGCAGGTGATGATTGAGGGCTGGTTACTGATGGCCGGTCACAGAGGGCTGGTCACTGATGGCAGGACTGAGGGAAGGTCACTAGGGTAGGTCACTGAGGGAGGTGATGGGGGAGGACAAAGAGGGCAGGGCAGTGAGTGAGGACATAGGGCCAAGTCACGGAGGGTAGGTCACCAGGGTCAGTCACACAAGTCATGTCACTGAGGGAGGTAATGGGGAGCAGATCACAAATACCACATGAAGGAAGCCAGAACTTAGAGCAGGTCACAGATGCCTGGTCACAGTGGACAGTCACTGAGTACAGGGCACAGACGGATGGTCCCAGAGGGCAGTTCACAGAGAGCAGGTCACAGACAGCGGTCGTAGCCTGTTACTGAGGGAGGTCATAGAATGCAGGTCAAGGAGGGCAGGTCACAGGAGGCTAGTCAAAGAATGAAGCTTTCAGAGGGCAGGTCACAGACAGCAGGTCACTAGGGAAGGTCACTGGAGCCAGGTCACGGAGGGCACGTCTCACTGGGCATGTCCCAGGGGCCAGGTAAGAGACGGCAGGACACGGAACGCAGGGGACTGAGGCAGGTCACACAGAGCTGCTCACCGATGGCAGGACTGAGGGAAGGTCACTAATGCAGCTCACTGAGACAGGACACAGTAGTGAAGTCACAGAGGGCCAGGCACTTAGGTCACACAGCGCAGGTCACAAAGGACCTAGAGCAGTGGGCAGGACTGAGGGAAGGTCACTAGGGCCAGTCACTGAGTGACGTCACAGAGGGCAAGTCACAGGGGCAAGTCTCTGAGGAAGGACTCAGACAGCATGTTCCTAAGGATAGTCACAGAGGGAAGTTATCAGAGGGCAAGTCACTGAGGCAGATCACACAGGGTGGCTCACCGTGGGTAGTCCCTGAGGACAGCTTGCAGAGAGAAGGTCTCCGAGGGCAGGTCACATGGGTATGTCACTGAGAGCAGGGGTCATGGGGCAGCTTAGCGTCTGCTGGTCACAGCGGGCACGTGGCAGACGGCAGAAATGAGGGCTGGTCTCAGACAGCAGGTCAGAGAAGGTACGTCACTGAAGCCAGTTCACCTAGGGAAGACACAGGGGGACAAGTCCCAGAGAGCAGGACTGGAGGTAGTTCCCAGAGGACAAGTCCGAGGCCAGGTTACTTGAGGGGAAGTGACACGGGGCGGGTCCACTGAAGCAGGTCTCAGAGGGCAAGGTCAGTGGCAGTCACAGAGCGGTGGTCACAGTTGCTACGTCACAGAAGCAGCTCACAGAGGGCAGTCGCAGAGTACAAGTCCCTGAGGGGTGGTCGCAGGGCACATGTCGCCAAGGCCCGGTCCCAGAGGGCCGGCACTGATGGCAGGATGAGGGAAGTTCACTAGCGCCGGTCTCTGAAGGAGGTTCCAGAAGTCACAGAGGGTCAGGCACTAAGTGAGGTCCCATAGGGTGCATCACAGAAGGCAGGTCACTGAAGGCCGGCCACACAGGCAGGTCATACAAGGCATGTCACCGAAGGAGGTAATATGGGGCCGATCACAAATCCCAGGCGAAGGAAGCAAGGCCTTAGGGCAGATCACAGAGGTCGGGTCACAGATGGCAGAACTGAGGACAGGACACACAGATCACATCACCCAGGGTAGGTCACAGAGGGCTGGTCCTGGTGGAAGTACTGAGTGAAGGTCACTAGAGCAAGTCACTGAGCGAGGTCACAGAGGGCAAGTCACAGGCGGCAGGTCACAAAAGACAGAGGACAGAGGGCAGGTCGTGAAGGAGGTCACAGATGTGCGGGGGAGCATACAGGGCAAGACACTGAGGGAGGTCAACGAGAGCATGTGACTGAGGCAGTCACAGAGGGCCGGCATCACAGGGCAGGTCACTGAAGGCAGGTGATGATTGAGGGCTGGTTACTGATGGCCGGTCACAGAGGGCTGGTCACTGATGGCAGGACTGAGGGAAGGTCACTAGGGTAGGTCACTGAGGGAGGTGATGGGGGAGGACAAAGAGGGCAGGGCAGTGAGTGAGGACATAGGGCCAAGTCACGGAGGGTAGGTCACCAGGGTCAGTCACACAAGTCATGTCACTGAGGGAGGTAATGGGGAGCAGATCACAAATACCACATGAAGGAAGCCAGAACTTAGAGCAGGTCACAGATGCCTGGTCACAGTGGACAGTCACTGAGTACAGGGCACAGACGGATGGTCCCAGAGGGCAGTTCACAGAGAGCAGGTCACAGACAGCGGTCGTAGCCTGTTACTGAGGGAGGTCATAGAATGCAGGTCAAGGAGGGCAGGTCACAGGAGGCTAGTCAAAGAATGAAGCTTTCAGAGGGCAGGTCACAGACAGCAGGTCACTAGGGAAGGTCACTGGAGCCAGGTCACGGAGGGCACGTCTCACTGGGCATGTCCCAGGGGCCAGGTAAGAGACGGCAGGACACGGAACGCAGGGGACTGAGGCAGGTCACACAGAGCTGCTCACCGATGGCAGGACTGAGGGAAGGTCACTAATGCAGCTCACTGAGACAGGACACAGTAGTGAAGTCACAGAGGGCCAGGCACTTAGGTCACACAGCGCAGGTCACAAAGGACCTAGAGCAGTGGGCAGGACTGAGGGAAGGTCACTAGGGCCAGTCACTGAGTGACGTCACAGAGGGCAAGTCACAGGGGCAAGTCTCTGAGGAAGGACTCAGACAGCATGTTCCTAAGGATAGTCACAGAGGGAAGTTATCAGAGGGCAAGTCACTGAGGCAGATCACACAGGGTGGCTCACCGTGGGTAGTCCCTGAGGACAGCTTGCAGAGAGAAGGTCTCCGAGGGCAGGTCACATGGGTATGTCACTGAGAGCAGGGGTCATGGGGCAGCTTAGCGTCTGCTGGTCACAGCGGGCACGTGGCAGACGGCAGAAATGAGGGCTGGTCTCAGACAGCAGGTCAGAGAAGGTACGTCACTGAAGCCAGTTCACCTAGGGAAGACACAGGGGGACAAGTCCCAGAGAGCAGGACTGGAGGTAGTTCCCAGAGGACAAGTCCGAGGCCAGGTTACTTGAGGGGAAGTGACACGGGGCGGGTCCACTGAAGCAGGTCTCAGAGGGCAAGGTCAGTGGCAGTCACAGAGCGGTGGTCACAGTTGCTACGTCACAGAAGCAGCTCACAGAGGGCAGTCGCAGAGTACAAGTCCCTGAGGGGTGGTCGCAGGGCACATGTCGCCAAGGCCCGGTCCCAGAGGGCCGGCACTGATGGCAGGATGAGGGAAGTTCACTAGCGCCGGTCTCTGAAGGAGGTTCCAGAAGTCACAGAGGGTCAGGCACTAAGTGAGGTCCCATAGGGTGCATCACAGAAGGCAGGTCACTGAAGGCCGGCCACACAGGCAGGTCATACAAGGCATGTCACCGAAGGAGGTAATATGGGGCCGATCACAAATCCCAGGCGAAGGAAGCAAGGCCTTAGGGCAGATCACAGAGGTCGGGTCACAGATGGCAGAACTGAGGACAGGACACACAGATCACATCACCCAGGGTAGGTCACAGAGGGCTGGTCCTGGTGGAAGTACTGAGTGAAGGTCACTAGAGCAAGTCACTGAGCGAGGTCACAGAGGGCAAGTCACAGGCGGCAGGTCACAAAAGACAGAGGACAGAGGGCAGGTCGTGAAGGAGGTCACAGATGTGCGGGGGAGCATACAGGGCAAGACACTGAGGGAGGTCAACGAGAGCATGTGACTGAGGCAGTCACAGAGGGCCGGCATCACAGGGCAGGTCACTGAAGGCAGGTGATGATTGAGGGCTGGTTACTGATGGCCGGTCACAGAGGGCTGGTCACTGATGGCAGGACTGAGGGAAGGTCACTAGGGTAGGTCACTGAGGGAGGTGATGGGGGAGGACAAAGAGGGCAGGGCAGTGAGTGAGGACATAGGGCCAAGTCACGGAGGGTAGGTCACCAGGGTCAGTCACACAAGTCATGTCACTGAGGGAGGTAATGGGGAGCAGATCACAAATACCACATGAAGGAAGCCAGAACTTAGAGCAGGTCACAGATGCCTGGTCACAGTGGACAGTCACTGAGTACAGGGCACAGACGGATGGTCCCAGAGGGCAGTTCACAGAGAGCAGGTCACAGACAGCGGTCGTAGCCTGTTACTGAGGGAGGTCATAGAATGCAGGTCAAGGAGGGCAGGTCACAGGAGGCTAGTCAAAGAATGAAGCTTTCAGAGGGCAGGTCACAGACAGCAGGTCACTAGGGAAGGTCACTGGAGCCAGGTCACGGAGGGCACGTCTCACTGGGCATGTCCCAGGGGCCAGGTAAGAGACGGCAGGACACGGAACGCAGGGGACTGAGGCAGGTCACACAGAGCTGCTCACCGATGGCAGGACTGAGGGAAGGTCACTAATGCAGCTCACTGAGACAGGACACAGTAGTGAAGTCACAGAGGGCCAGGCACTTAGGTCACACAGCGCAGGTCACAAAGGACCTAGAGCAGTGGGCAGGACTGAGGGAAGGTCACTAGGGCCAGTCACTGAGTGACGTCACAGAGGGCAAGTCACAGGGGCAAGTCTCTGAGGAAGGACTCAGACAGCATGTTCCTAAGGATAGTCACAGAGGGAAGTTATCAGAGGGCAAGTCACTGAGGCAGATCACACAGGGTGGCTCACCGTGGGTAGTCCCTGAGGACAGCTTGCAGAGAGAAGGTCTCCGAGGGCAGGTCACATGGGTATGTCACTGAGAGCAGGGGTCATGGGGCAGCTTAGCGTCTGCTGGTCACAGCGGGCACGTGGCAGACGGCAGAAATGAGGGCTGGTCTCAGACAGCAGGTCAGAGAAGGTACGTCACTGAAGCCAGTTCACCTAGGGAAGACACAGGGGGACAAGTCCCAGAGAGCAGGACTGGAGGTAGTTCCCAGAGGACAAGTCCGAGGCCAGGTTACTTGAGGGGAAGTGACACGGGGCGGGTCCACTGAAGCAGGTCTCAGAGGGCAAGGTCAGTGGCAGTCACAGAGCGGTGGTCACAGTTGCTACGTCACAGAAGCAGCTCACAGAGGGCAGTCGCAGAGTACAAGTCCCTGAGGGGTGGTCGCAGGGCACATGTCGCCAAGGCCCGGTCCCAGAGGGCCGGCACTGATGGCAGGATGAGGGAAGTTCACTAGCGCCGGTCTCTGAAGGAGGTTCCAGAAGTCACAGAGGGTCAGGCACTAAGTGAGGTCCCATAGGGTGCATCACAGAAGGCAGGTCACTGAAGGCCGGCCACACAGGCAGGTCATACAAGGCATGTCACCGAAGGAGGTAATATGGGGCCGATCACAAATCCCAGGCGAAGGAAGCAAGGCCTTAGGGCAGATCACAGAGGTCGGGTCACAGATGGCAGAACTGAGGACAGGACACACAGATCACATCACCGAGGGTAGGTCACAGAGGGCTGGTCCTGGTGGAAGTACTGAGTGAAGGTCACTAGAGCAAGTCACTGAGCGAGGTCACAGAGGGCAAGTCACAGGCGGCAGGTCACAAAAGACAGAGGACAGAGGGCAGGTCGTGAAGGAGGTCACAGATGTGCGGGGGAGCATACAGGGCAAGACACTGAGGGAGGTCAACGAGAGCATGTGACTGAGGCAGTCACAGAGGGCCGGCATCACAGGGCAGGTCACTGAAGGCAGGTGATGATTGAGGGCTGGTTACTGATGGCCGGTCACAGAGGGCTGGTCACTGATGGCAGGACTGAGGGAAGGTCACTAGGGTAGGTCACTGAGGGAGGTGATGGGGGAGGACAAAGAGGGCAGGGCAGTGAGTGAGGACATAGGGCCAAGTCACGGAGGGTAGGTCACCAGGGTCAGTCACACAAGTCATGTCACTGAGGGAGGTAATGGGGAGCAGATCACAAATACCACATGAAGGAAGCCAGAACTTAGAGCAGGTCACAGATGCCTGGTCACAGTGGACAGTCACTGAGTACAGGGCACAGACGGATGGTCCCAGAGGGCAGTTCACAGAGAGCAGGTCACAGACAGCGGTCGTAGCCTGTTACTGAGGGAGGTCATAGAATGCAGGTCAAGGAGGGCAGGTCACAGGAGGCTAGTCAAAGAATGAAGCTTTCAGAGGGCAGGTCACAGACAGCAGGTCACTAGGGAAGGTCACTGGAGCCAGGTCACGGAGGGCACGTCTCACTGGGCATGTCCCAGGGGCCAGGTAAGAGACGGCAGGACACGGAACGCAGGGGACTGAGGCAGGTCACACAGAGCTGCTCACCGATGGCAGGACTGAGGGAAGGTCACTAATGCAGCTCACTGAGACAGGACACAGTAGTGAAGTCACAGAGGGCCAGGCACTTAGGTCACACAGCGCAGGTCACAAAGGACCTAGAGCAGTGGGCAGGACTGAGGGAAGGTCACTAGGGCCAGTCACTGAGTGACGTCACAGAGGGCAAGTCACAGGGGCAAGTCTCTGAGGAAGGACTCAGACAGCATGTTCCTAAGGATAGTCACAGAGGGAAGTTATCAGAGGGCAAGTCACTGAGGCAGATCACACAGGGTGGCTCACCGTGGGTAGTCCCTGAGGACAGCTTGCAGAGAGAAGGTCTCCGAGGGCAGGTCACATGGGTATGTCACTGAGAGCAGGGGTCATGGGGCAGCTTAGCGTCTGCTGGTCACAGCGGGCACGTGGCAGACGGCAGAAATGAGGGCTGGTCTCAGACAGCAGGTCAGAGAAGGTACGTCACTGAAGCCAGTTCACCTAGGGAAGACACAGGGGGACAAGTCCCAGAGAGCAGGACTGGAGGTAGTTCCCAGAGGACAAGTCCGAGGCCAGGTTACTTGAGGGGAAGTGACACGGGGCGGGTCCACTGAAGCAGGTCTCAGAGGGCAAGGTCAGTGGCAGTCACAGAGCGGTGGTCACAGTTGCTACGTCACAGAAGCAGCTCACAGAGGGCAGTCGCAGAGTACAAGTCCCTGAGGGGTGGTCGCAGGGCACATGTCGCCAAGGCCCGGTCCCAGAGGGCCGGCACTGATGGCAGGATGAGGGAAGTTCACTAGCGCCGGTCTCTGAAGGAGGTTCCAGAAGTCACAGAGGGTCAGGCACTAAGTGAGGTCCCATAGGGTGCATCACAGAAGGCAGGTCACTGAAGGCCGGCCACACAGGCAGGTCATACAAGGCATGTCACCGAAGGAGGTAATATGGGGCCGATCACAAATCCCAGGCGAAGGAAGCAAGGCCTTAGGGCAGATCACAGAGGTCGGGTCACAGATGGCAGAACTGAGGACAGGACACACAGATCACATCACCCAGGGTAGGTCACAGAGGGCTGGTCCTGGTGGAAGTACTGAGTGAAGGTCACTAGAGCAAGTCACTGAGCGAGGTCACAGAGGGCAAGTCACAGGCGGCAGGTCACAAAAGACAGAGGACAGAGGGCAGGTCGTGAAGGAGGTCACAGATGTGAGGGGGAGCATACAGGGCAAGACACTGAGGGAGGTCAACGAGAGCATGTGACTGAGGCAGTCACAGAGGGCCGGCATCACAGGGCAGGTCACTGAAGGCAGGTGATGATTGAGGGCTGGTTACTGATGGCCGGTCACAGAGGGCTGGTCACTGATGGCAGGACTGAGGGAAGGTCACTAGGGTAGGTCACTGAGGGAGGTGATGGGGGAGGACAAAGAGGGCAGGGCAGTGAGTGAGGACATAGGGCCAAGTCACGGAGGGTAGGTCACCAGGGTCAGTCACACAAGTCATGTCACTGAGGGAGGTAATGGGGAGCAGATCACAAATACCACATGAAGGAAGCCAGAACTTAGAGCAGGTCACAGATGCCTGGTCACAGTGGACAGTCACTGAGTACAGGGCACAGACGGATGGTCCCAGAGGGCAGTTCACAGAGAGCAGGTCACAGACAGCGGTCGTAGCCTGTTACTGAGGGAGGTCATAGAATGCAGGTCAAGGAGGGCAGGTCACAGGAGGCTAGTCAAAGAATGAAGCTTTCAGAGGGCAGGTCACAGACAGCAGGTCACTAGGGAAGGTCACTGGAGCCAGGTCACGGAGGGCACGTCTCACTGGGCATGTCCCAGGGGCCAGGTAAGAGACGGCAGGACACGGAACGCAGGGGACTGAGGCAGGTCACACAGAGCTGCTCACCGATGGCAGGACTGAGGGAAGGTCACTAATGCAGCTCACTGAGACAGGACACAGTAGTGAAGTCACAGAGGGCCAGGCACTTAGGTCACACAGCGCAGGTCACAAAGGACCTAGAGCAGTGGGCAGGACTGAGGGAAGGTCACTAGGGCCAGTCACTGAGTGACGTCACAGAGGGCAAGTCACAGGGGCAAGTCTCTGAGGAAGGACTCAGACAGCATGTTCCTAAGGATAGTCACAGAGGGAAGTTATCAGAGGGCAAGTCACTGAGGCAGATCACACAGGGTGGCTCACCGTGGGTAGTCCCTGAGGACAGCTTGCAGAGAGAAGGTCTCCGAGGGCAGGTCACATGGGTATGTCACTGAGAGCAGGGGTCATGGGGCAGCTTAGCGTCTGCTGGTCACAGCGGGCACGTGGCAGACGGCAGAAATGAGGGCTGGTCTCAGACAGCAGGTCAGAGAAGGTACGTCACTGAAGCCAGTTCACCTAGGGAAGACACAGGGGGACAAGTCCCAGAGAGCAGGACTGGAGGTAGTTCCCAGAGGACAAGTCCGAGGCCAGGTTACTTGAGGGGAAGTGACACGGGGCGGGTCCACTGAAGCAGGTCTCAGAGGGCAAGGTCAGTGGCAGTCACAGAGCGGTGGTCACAGTTGCTACGTCACAGAAGCAGCTCACAGAGGGCAGTCGCAGAGTACAAGTCCCTGAGGGGTGGTCGCAGGGCACATGTCGCCAAGGCCCGGTCCCAGAGGGCCGGCACTGATGGCAGGATGAGGGAAGTTCACTAGCGCCGGTCTCTGAAGGAGGTTCCAGAAGTCACAGAGGGTCAGGCACTAAGTGAGGTCCCATAGGGTGCATCACAGAAGGCAGGTCACTGAAGGCCGGCCACACAGGCAGGTCATACAAGGCATGTCACCGAAGGAGGTAATATGGGGCCGATCACAAATCCCAGGCGAAGGAAGCAAGGCCTTAGGGCAGATCACAGAGGTCGGGTCACAGATGGCAGAACTGAGGACAGGACACACAGATCACATCACCCAGGGTAGGTCACAGAGGGCTGGTCCTGGTGGAAGTACTGAGTGAAGGTCACTAGAGCAAGTCACTGAGCGAGGTCACAGAGGGCAAGTCACAGGCGGCAGGTCACAAAAGACAGAGGACAGAGGGCAGGTCGTGAAGGAGGTCACAGATGTGAGGGGGAGCATACAGGGCAAGACACTGAGGGAGGTCAACGAGAGCATGTGACTGAGGCAGTCACAGAGGGCCGGCATCACAGGGCAGGTCACTGAAGGCAGGTGATGATTGAGGGCTGGTTACTGATGGCCGGTCACAGAGGGCTGGTCACTGATGGCAGGACTGAGGGAAGGTCACTAGGGTAGGTCACTGAGGGAGGTGATGGGGGAGGACAAAGAGGGCAGGGCAGTGAGTGAGGACATAGGGCCAAGTCACGGAGGGTAGGTCACCAGGGTCAGTCACACAAGTCATGTCACTGAGGGAGGTAATGGGGAGCAGATCACAAATACCACATGAAGGAAGCCAGAACTTAGAGCAGGTCACAGATGCCTGGTCACAGTGGACAGTCACTGAGTACAGGGCACAGACGGATGGTCCCAGAGGGCAGTTCACAGAGAGCAGGTCACAGACAGCGGTCGTAGCCTGTTACTGAGGGAGGTCATAGAATGCAGGTCAAGGAGGGCAGGTCACAGGAGGCTAGTCAAAGAATGAAGCTTTCAGAGGGCAGGTCACAGACAGCAGGTCACTAGGGAAGGTCACTGGAGCCAGGTCACGGAGGGCACGTCTCACTGGGCATGTCCCAGGGGCCAGGTAAGAGACGGCAGGACACGGAACGCAGGGGACTGAGGCAGGTCACACAGAGCTGCTCACCGATGGCAGGACTGAGGGAAGGTCACTAATGCAGCTCACTGAGACAGGACACAGTAGTGAAGTCACAGAGGGCCAGGCACTTAGGTCACACAGCGCAGGTCACAAAGGACCTAGAGCAGTGGGCAGGACTGAGGGAAGGTCACTAGGGCCAGTCACTGAGTGACGTCACAGAGGGCAAGTCACAGGGGCAAGTCTCTGAGGAAGGACTCAGACAGCATGTTCCTAAGGATAGTCACAGAGGGAAGTTATCAGAGGGCAAGTCACTGAGGCAGATCACACAGGGTGGCTCACCGTGGGTAGTCCCTGAGGACAGCTTGCAGAGAGAAGGTCTCCGAGGGCAGGTCACATGGGTATGTCACTGAGAGCAGGGGTCATGGGGCAGCTTAGCGTCTGCTGGTCACAGCGGGCACGTGGCAGACGGCAGAAATGAGGGCTGGTCTCAGACAGCAGGTCAGAGAAGGTACGTCACTGAAGCCAGTTCACCTAGGGAAGACACAGGGGGACAAGTCCCAGAGAGCAGGACTGGAGGTAGTTCCCAGAGGACAAGTCCGAGGCCAGGTTACTTGAGGGGAAGTGACACGGGGCGGGTCCACTGAAGCAGGTCTCAGAGGGCAAGGTCAGTGGCAGTCACAGAGCGGTGGTCACAGTTGCTACGTCACAGAAGCAGCTCACAGAGGGCAGTCGCAGAGTACAAGTCCCTGAGGGGTGGTCGCAGGGCACATGTCGCCAAGGCCCGGTCCCAGAGGGCCGGCACTGATGGCAGGATGAGGGAAGTTCACTAGCGCCGGTCTCTGAAGGAGGTTCCAGAAGTCACAGAGGGTCAGGCACTAAGTGAGGTCCCATAGGGTGCATCACAGAAGGCAGGTCACTGAAGGCCGGCCACACAGGCAGGTCATACAAGGCATGTCACCGAAGGAGGTAATATGGGGCCGATCACAAATCCCAGGCGAAGGAAGCAAGGCCTTAGGGCAGATCACAGAGGTCGGGTCACAGATGGCAGAACTGAGGACAGGACACACAGATCACATCACCGAGGGTAGGTCACAGAGGGCTGGTCCTGGTGGAAGTACTGAGTGAAGGTCACTAGAGCAAGTCACTGAGCGAGGTCACAGAGGGCAAGTCACAGGCGGCAGGTCACAAAAGACAGAGGACAGAGGGCAGGTCGTGAAGGAGGTCACAGATGTGCGGGGGAGCATACAGGGCAAGACACTGAGGGAGGTCAACGAGAGCATGTGACTGAGGCAGTCACAGAGGGCCGGCATCACAGGGCAGGTCACTGAAGGCAGGTGATGATTGAGGGCTGGTTACTGATGGCCGGTCACAGAGGGCTGGTCACTGATGGCAGGACTGAGGGAAGGTCACTAGGGTAGGTCACTGAGGGAGGTGATGGGGGAGGACAAAGAGGGCAGGGCAGTGAGTGAGGACATAGGGCCAAGTCACGGAGGGTAGGTCACCAGGGTCAGTCACACAAGTCATGTCACTGAGGGAGGTAATGGGGAGCAGATCACAAATACCACATGAAGGAAGCCAGAACTTAGAGCAGGTCACAGATGCCTGGTCACAGTGGACAGTCACTGAGTACAGGGCACAGACGGATGGTCCCAGAGGGCAGTTCACAGAGAGCAGGTCACAGACAGCGGTCGTAGCCTGTTACTGAGGGAGGTCATAGAATGCAGGTCAAGGAGGGCAGGTCACAGGAGGCTAGTCAAAGAATGAAGCTTTCAGAGGGCAGGTCACAGACAGCAGGTCACTAGGGAAGGTCACTGGAGCCAGGTCACGGAGGGCACGTCTCACTGGGCATGTCCCAGGGGCCAGGTAAGAGACGGCAGGACACGGAACGCAGGGGACTGAGGCAGGTCACACAGAGCTGCTCACCGATGGCAGGACTGAGGGAAGGTCACTAATGCAGCTCACTGAGACAGGACACAGTAGTGAAGTCACAGAGGGCCAGGCACTTAGGTCACACAGCGCAGGTCACAAAGGACCTAGAGCAGTGGGCAGGACTGAGGGAAGGTCACTAGGGCCAGTCACTGAGTGACGTCACAGAGGGCAAGTCACAGGGGCAAGTCTCTGAGGAAGGACTCAGACAGCATGTTCCTAAGGATAGTCACAGAGGGAAGTTATCAGAGGGCAAGTCACTGAGGCAGATCACACAGGGTGGCTCACCGTGGGTAGTCCCTGAGGACAGCTTGCAGAGAGAAGGTCTCCGAGGGCAGGTCACATGGGTATGTCACTGAGAGCAGGGGTCATGGGGCAGCTTAGCGTCTGCTGGTCACAGCGGGCACGTGGCAGACGGCAGAAATGAGGGCTGGTCTCAGACAGCAGGTCAGAGAAGGTACGTCACTGAAGCCAGTTCACCTAGGGAAGACACAGGGGGACAAGTCCCAGAGAGCAGGACTGGAGGTAGTTCCCAGAGGACAAGTCCGAGGCCAGGTTACTTGAGGGGAAGTGACACGGGGCGGGTCCACTGAAGCAGGTCTCAGAGGGCAAGGTCAGTGGCAGTCACAGAGCGGTGGTCACAGTTGCTACGTCACAGAAGCAGCTCACAGAGGGCAGTCGCAGAGTACAAGTCCCTGAGGGGTGGTCGCAGGGCACATGTCGCCAAGGCCCGGTCCCAGAGGGCCGGCACTGATGGCAGGATGAGGGAAGTTCACTAGCGCCGGTCTCTGAAGGAGGTTCCAGAAGTCACAGAGGGTCAGGCACTAAGTGAGGTCCCATAGGGTGCATCACAGAAGGCAGGTCACTGAAGGCCGGCCACACAGGCAGGTCATACAAGGCATGTCACCGAAGGAGGTAATATGGGGCCGATCACAAATCCCAGGCGAAGGAAGCAAGGCCTTAGGGCAGATCACAGAGGTCGGGTCACAGATGGCAGAACTGAGGACAGGACACACAGATCACATCACCGAGGGTAGGTCACAGAGGGCTGGTCCTGGTGGAAGTACTGAGTGAAGGTCACTAGAGCAAGTCACTGAGCGAGGTCACAGAGGGCAAGTCACAGGCGGCAGGTCACAAAAGACAGAGGACAGAGGGCAGGTCGTGAAGGAGGTCACAGATGTGCGGGGGAGCATACAGGGCAAGACACTGAGGGAGGTCAACGAGAGCATGTGACTGAGGCAGTCACAGAGGGCCGGCATCACAGGGCAGGTCACTGAAGGCAGGTGATGATTGAGGGCTGGTTACTGATGGCCGGTCACAGAGGGCTGGTCACTGATGGCAGGACTGAGGGAAGGTCACTAGGGTAGGTCACTGAGGGAGGTGATGGGGGAGGACAAAGAGGGCAGGGCAGTGAGTGAGGACATAGGGCCAAGTCACGGAGGGTAGGTCACCAGGGTCAGTCACACAAGTCATGTCACTGAGGGAGGTAATGGGGAGCAGATCACAAATACCACATGAAGGAAGCCAGAACTTAGAGCAGGTCACAGATGCCTGGTCACAGTGGACAGTCACTGAGTACAGGGCACAGACGGATGGTCCCAGAGGGCAGTTCACAGAGAGCAGGTCACAGACAGCGGTCGTAGCCTGTTACTGAGGGAGGTCATAGAATGCAGGTCAAGGAGGGCAGGTCACAGGAGGCTAGTCAAAGAATGAAGCTTTCAGAGGGCAGGTCACAGACAGCAGGTCACTAGGGAAGGTCACTGGAGCCAGGTCACGGAGGGCACGTCTCACTGGGCATGTCCCAGGGGCCAGGTAAGAGACGGCAGGACACGGAACGCAGGGGACTGAGGCAGGTCACACAGAGCTGCTCACCGATGGCAGGACTGAGGGAAGGTCACTAATGCAGCTCACTGAGACAGGACACAGTAGTGAAGTCACAGAGGGCCAGGCACTTAGGTCACACAGCGCAGGTCACAAAGGACCTAGAGCAGTGGGCAGGACTGAGGGAAGGTCACTAGGGCCAGTCACTGAGTGACGTCACAGAGGGCAAGTCACAGGGGCAAGTCTCTGAGGAAGGACTCAGACAGCATGTTCCTAAGGATAGTCACAGAGGGAAGTTATCAGAGGGCAAGTCACTGAGGCAGATCACACAGGGTGGCTCACCGTGGGTAGTCCCTGAGGACAGCTTGCAGAGAGAAGGTCTCCGAGGGCAGGTCACATGGGTATGTCACTGAGAGCAGGGGTCATGGGGCAGCTTAGCGTCTGCTGGTCACAGCGGGCACGTGGCAGACGGCAGAAATGAGGGCTGGTCTCAGACAGCAGGTCAGAGAAGGTACGTCACTGAAGCCAGTTCACCTAGGGAAGACACAGGGGGACAAGTCCCAGAGAGCAGGACTGGAGGTAGTTCCCAGAGGACAAGTCCGAGGCCAGGTTACTTGAGGGGAAGTGACACGGGGCGGGTCCACTGAAGCAGGTCTCAGAGGGCAAGGTCAGTGGCAGTCACAGAGCGGTGGTCACAGTTGCTACGTCACAGAAGCAGCTCACAGAGGGCAGTCGCAGAGTACAAGTCCCTGAGGGGTGGTCGCAGGGCACATGTCGCCAAGGCCCGGTCCCAGAGGGCCGGCACTGATGGCAGGATGAGGGAAGTTCACTAGCGCCGGTCTCTGAAGGAGGTTCCAGAAGTCACAGAGGGTCAGGCACTAAGTGAGGTCCCATAGGGTGCATCACAGAAGGCAGGTCACTGAAGGCCGGCCACACAGGCAGGTCATACAAGGCATGTCACCGAAGGAGGTAATATGGGGCCGATCACAAATCCCAGGCGAAGGAAGCAAGGCCTTAGGGCAGATCACAGAGGTCGGGTCACAGATGGCAGAACTGAGGACAGGACACACAGATCACATCACCCAGGGTAGGTCACAGAGGGCTGGTCCTGGTGGAAGTACTGAGTGAAGGTCACTAGAGCAAGTCACTGAGCGAGGTCACAGAGGGCAAGTCACAGGCGGCAGGTCACAAAAGACAGAGGACAGAGGGCAGGTCGTGAAGGAGGTCACAGATGTGAGGGGGAGCATACAGGGCAAGACACTGAGGGAGGTCAACGAGAGCATGTGACTGAGGCAGTCACAGAGGGCCGGCATCACAGGGCAGGTCACTGAAGGCAGGTGATGATTGAGGGCTGGTTACTGATGGCCGGTCACAGAGGGCTGGTCACTGATGGCAGGACTGAGGGAAGGTCACTAGGGTAGGTCACTGAGGGAGGTGATGGGGGAGGACAAAGAGGGCAGGGCAGTGAGTGAGGACATAGGGCCAAGTCACGGAGGGTAGGTCACCAGGGTCAGTCACACAAGTCATGTCACTGAGGGAGGTAATGGGGAGCAGATCACAAATACCACATGAAGGAAGCCAGAACTTAGAGCAGGTCACAGATGCCTGGTCACAGTGGACAGTCACTGAGTACAGGGCACAGACGGATGGTCCCAGAGGGCAGTTCACAGAGAGCAGGTCACAGACAGCGGTCGTAGCCTGTTACTGAGGGAGGTCATAGAATGCAGGTCAAGGAGGGCAGGTCACAGGAGGCTAGTCAAAGAATGAAGCTTTCAGAGGGCAGGTCACAGACAGCAGGTCACTAGGGAAGGTCACTGGAGCCAGGTCACGGAGGGCACGTCTCACTGGGCATGTCCCAGGGGCCAGGTAAGAGACGGCAGGACACGGAACGCAGGGGACTGAGGCAGGTCACACAGAGCTGCTCACCGATGGCAGGACTGAGGGAAGGTCACTAATGCAGCTCACTGAGACAGGACACAGTAGTGAAGTCACAGAGGGCCAGGCACTTAGGTCACACAGCGCAGGTCACAAAGGACCTAGAGCAGTGGGCAGGACTGAGGGAAGGTCACTAGGGCCAGTCACTGAGTGACGTCACAGAGGGCAAGTCACAGGGGCAAGTCTCTGAGGAAGGACTCAGACAGCATGTTCCTAAGGATAGTCACAGAGGGAAGTTATCAGAGGGCAAGTCACTGAGGCAGATCACACAGGGTGGCTCACCGTGGGTAGTCCCTGAGGACAGCTTGCAGAGAGAAGGTCTCCGAGGGCAGGTCACATGGGTATGTCACTGAGAGCAGGGGTCATGGGGCAGCTTAGCGTCTGCTGGTCACAGCGGGCACGTGGCAGACGGCAGAAATGAGGGCTGGTCTCAGACAGCAGGTCAGAGAAGGTACGTCACTGAAGCCAGTTCACCTAGGGAAGACACAGGGGGACAAGTCCCAGAGAGCAGGACTGGAGGTAGTTCCCAGAGGACAAGTCCGAGGCCAGGTTACTTGAGGGGAAGTGACACGGGGCGGGTCCACTGAAGCAGGTCTCAGAGGGCAAGGTCAGTGGCAGTCACAGAGCGGTGGTCACAGTTGCTACGTCACAGAAGCAGCTCACAGAGGGCAGTCGCAGAGTACAAGTCCCTGAGGGGTGGTCGCAGGGCACATGTCGCCAAGGCCCGGTCCCAGAGGGCCGGCACTGATGGCAGGATGAGGGAAGTTCACTAGCGCCGGTCTCTGAAGGAGGTTCCAGAAGTCACAGAGGGTCAGGCACTAAGTGAGGTCCCATAGGGTGCATCACAGAAGGCAGGTCACTGAAGGCCGGCCACACAGGCAGGTCATACAAGGCATGTCACCGAAGGAGGTAATATGGGGCCGATCACAAATCCCAGGCGAAGGAAGCAAGGCCTTAGGGCAGATCACAGAGGTCGGGTCACAGATGGCAGAACTGAGGACAGGACACACAGATCACATCACGGAGGGTAGGTCACAGAGGGCTGGTCCTGGTGGAAGTACTGAGTGAAGGTCACTAGAGCAAGTCACTGAGCGAGGTCACAGAGGGCAAGTCACAGGCGGCAGGTCACAAAAGACAGAGGACAGAGGGCAGGTCGTGAAGGAGGTCACAGATGTGAGGGGGAGCATACAGGGCAAGACACTGAGGGAGGTCAACGAGAGCATGTGACTGAGGCAGTCACAGAGGGCCGGCATCACAGGGCAGGTCACTGAAGGCAGGTGATGATTGAGGGCTGGTTACTGATGGCCGGTCACAGAGGGCTGGTCACTGATGGCAGGACTGAGGGAAGGTCACTAGGGTAGGTCACTGAGGGAGGTGATGGGGGAGGACAAAGAGGGCAGGGCAGTGAGTGAGGACATAGGGCCAAGTCACGGAGGGTAGGTCACCAGGGTCAGTCACACAAGTCATGTCACTGAGGGAGGTAATGGGGAGCAGATCACAAATACCACATGAAGGAAGCCAGAACTTAGAGCAGGTCACAGATGCCTGGTCACAGTGGACAGTCACTGAGTACAGGGCACAGACGGATGGTCCCAGAGGGCAGTTCACAGAGAGCAGGTCACAGACAGCGGTCGTAGCCTGTTACTGAGGGAGGTCATAGAATGCAGGTCAAGGAGGGCAGGTCACAGGAGGCTAGTCAAAGAATGAAGCTTTCAGAGGGCAGGTCACAGACAGCAGGTCACTAGGGAAGGTCACTGGAGCCAGGTCACGGAGGGCACGTCTCACTGGGCATGTCCCAGGGGCCAGGTAAGAGACGGCAGGACACGGAACGCAGGGGACTGAGGCAGGTCACACAGAGCTGCTCACCGATGGCAGGACTGAGGGAAGGTCACTAATGCAGCTCACTGAGACAGGACACAGTAGTGAAGTCACAGAGGGCCAGGCACTTAGGTCACACAGCGCAGGTCACAAAGGACCTAGAGCAGTGGGCAGGACTGAGGGAAGGTCACTAGGGCCAGTCACTGAGTGACGTCACAGAGGGCAAGTCACAGGGGCAAGTCTCTGAGGAAGGACTCAGACAGCATGTTCCTAAGGATAGTCACAGAGGGAAGTTATCAGAGGGCAAGTCACTGAGGCAGATCACACAGGGTGGCTCACCGTGGGTAGTCCCTGAGGACAGCTTGCAGAGAGAAGGTCTCCGAGGGCAGGTCACATGGGTATGTCACTGAGAGCAGGGGTCATGGGGCAGCTTAGCGTCTGCTGGTCACAGCGGGCACGTGGCAGACGGCAGAAATGAGGGCTGGTCTCAGACAGCAGGTCAGAGAAGGTACGTCACTGAAGCCAGTTCACCTAGGGAAGACACAGGGGGACAAGTCCCAGAGAGCAGGACTGGAGGTAGTTCCCAGAGGACAAGTCCGAGGCCAGGTTACTTGAGGGGAAGTGACACGGGGCGGGTCCACTGAAGCAGGTCTCAGAGGGCAAGGTCAGTGGCAGTCACAGAGCGGTGGTCACAGTTGCTACGTCACAGAAGCAGCTCACAGAGGGCAGTCGCAGAGTACAAGTCCCTGAGGGGTGGTCGCAGGGCACATGTCGCCAAGGCCCGGTCCCAGAGGGCCGGCACTGATGGCAGGATGAGGGAAGTTCACTAGCGCCGGTCTCTGAAGGAGGTTCCAGAAGTCACAGAGGGTCAGGCACTAAGTGAGGTCCCATAGGGTGCATCACAGAAGGCAGGTCACTGAAGGCCGGCCACACAGGCAGGTCATACAAGGCATGTCACCGAAGGAGGTAATATGGGGCCGATCACAAATCCCAGGCGAAGGAAGCAAGGCCTTAGGGCAGATCACAGAGGTCGGGTCACAGATGGCAGAACTGAGGACAGGACACACAGATCACATCACCGAGGGTAGGTCACAGAGGGCTGGTCCTGGTGGAAGTACTGAGTGAAGGTCACTAGAGCAAGTCACTGAGCGAGGTCACAGAGGGCAAGTCACAGGCGGCAGGTCACAAAAGACAGAGGACAGAGGGCAGGTCGTGAAGGAGGTCACAGATGTGAGGGGGAGCATACAGGGCAAGACACTGAGGGAGGTCAACGAGAGCATGTGACTGAGGCAGTCACAGAGGGCCGGCATCACAGGGCAGGTCACTGAAGGCAGGTGATGATTGAGGGCTGGTTACTGATGGCCGGTCACAGAGGGCTGGTCACTGATGGCAGGACTGAGGGAAGGTCACTAGGGTAGGTCACTGAGGGAGGTGATGGGGGAGGACAAAGAGGGCAGGGCAGTGAGTGAGGACATAGGGCCAAGTCACGGAGGGTAGGTCACCAGGGTCAGTCACACAAGTCATGTCACTGAGGGAGGTAATGGGGAGCAGATCACAAATACCACATGAAGGAAGCCAGAACTTAGAGCAGGTCACAGATGCCTGGTCACAGTGGACAGTCACTGAGTACAGGGCACAGACGGATGGTCCCAGAGGGCAGTTCACAGAGAGCAGGTCACAGACAGCGGTCGTAGCCTGTTACTGAGGGAGGTCATAGAATGCAGGTCAAGGAGGGCAGGTCACAGGAGGCTAGTCAAAGAATGAAGCTTTCAGAGGGCAGGTCACAGACAGCAGGTCACTAGGGAAGGTCACTGGAGCCAGGTCACGGAGGGCACGTCTCACTGGGCATGTCCCAGGGGCCAGGTAAGAGACGGCAGGACACGGAACGCAGGGGACTGAGGCAGGTCACACAGAGCTGCTCACCGATGGCAGGACTGAGGGAAGGTCACTAATGCAGCTCACTGAGACAGGACACAGTAGTGAAGTCACAGAGGGCCAGGCACTTAGGTCACACAGCGCAGGTCACAAAGGACCTAGAGCAGTGGGCAGGACTGAGGGAAGGTCACTAGGGCCAGTCACTGAGTGACGTCACAGAGGGCAAGTCACAGGGGCAAGTCTCTGAGGAAGGACTCAGACAGCATGTTCCTAAGGATAGTCACAGAGGGAAGTTATCAGAGGGCAAGTCACTGAGGCAGATCACACAGGGTGGCTCACCGTGGGTAGTCCCTGAGGACAGCTTGCAGAGAGAAGGTCTCCGAGGGCAGGTCACATGGGTATGTCACTGAGAGCAGGGGTCATGGGGCAGCTTAGCGTCTGCTGGTCACAGAGGGCACGTGGCAGACGGCAGAAATGAGGGCTGGTCTCAGACAGCAGGTCAGAGAAGGTACGTCACTGAAGCCAGTTCACCTAGGGAAGACACAGGGGGACAAGTCCCAGAGAGCAGGACTGGAGGTAGTTCCCAGAGGACAAGTCCGAGGCCAGGTTACTTGAGGGGAAGTGACACGGGGCGGGTCCACTGAAGCAGGTCTCAGAGGGCAAGGTCAGTGGCAGTCACAGAGCGGTGGTCACAGTTGCTACGTCACAGAAGCAGCTCACAGAGGGCAGTCGCAGAGTACAAGTCCCTGAGGGGTGGTCGCAGGGCACATGTCGCCAAGGCCCGGTCCCAGAGGGCCGGCACTGATGGCAGGATGAGGGAAGTTCACTAGCGCCGGTCTCTGAAGGAGGTTCCAGAAGTCACAGAGGGTCAGGCACTAAGTGAGGTCCCATAGGGTGCATCACAGAAGGCAGGTCACTGAAGGCCGGCCACACAGGCAGGTCATACAAGGCATGTCACCGAAGGAGGTAATATGGGGCAGATCACAAATCCCAGGCGAAGGAAGCAAGGCCTTAGGGCAGATCACAGAGGTCGGGTCACAGATGGCAGAACTGAGGACAGGACACAGAGATCACATCACTGAGGGTAGGTCACAGAGGGCTGGTCCTGGTGGAAGTACTGAGTGAAGGTCACTAGAGCAAGTCACTGAGCGAGGTCACAGAGGGCAAGTCACAGGCGGCAGGTCACAAAAGACAGAGGACAGAGGGCAGGTCGTGAAGGAGGTCACAGATGTGAGGGGGAGCATACAGGGCAAGACACTGAGGGAGGTCAACGAGAGCATGTGACTGAGGCAGTCACAGAGGGCCGGCATCACAGGGCAGGTCACTGAAGGCAGGTGATGATTGAGGGCTGGTTACTGATGGCTGGTCACAGAGGGCTGGTCACTGATGGCGGGACTAAGGGAAGGTCACTAGGGTAGGTCACTGAGGGAGGTGATGGGGGAGGACAAAGAGGGCAGGGCAGTGAGTGAGGACATAGGGCCAAGTCACGGAGGGTAGGTCACCAGGGTCAGTCACACAAGTCATGTCACTGAGGGAGGTAATGGGGAGCAGATCACAAATACCACATGAAGGAAGCCCGAACTTAGAGCAGGTCACAGATGCCTGGTCACAGTGGACAGTCACTGAGTACAGGGCACAGACGGATGGTCCCAGAGGGCAGTTCACAGAGAGCAGGTCACAGACAGCGGTCGTAGCCTGTTACTGAGGGAGGTCATAGAATGCAGGTCAAGGAGGGCAGGTCACAGGAGGCTAGTCAAAGAATGAAGCTTTCAGAGGGCAGGTCACAGACAGCAGGTCACTAGGGAAGGTCACTGGAGCCAGGTCACGGAGGGCACGTCTCACTGGGCATGTCCCAGGGGCCAGGTAAGAGACGGCAGGACACGGAACGCAGGGGACTGAGGCAGGTCACACAGAGCTGCTCACCGATGGCAGGACTGAGGGAAGGTCACTAATGCAGCTCACTGAGACAGGACACAGTAGTGAAGTCACAGAGGGCCAGGCACTTAGGTCATACAGCGCAGGTCACAAAGGACCTATATCAATGGGCAGGACTGAGGGAAGGTCACTAGGGCCACCCACTGAGTAAGGTCACAGAGGGCAAGTCACAGGGGCAAGTCTCTGAGGGAGGACTCAGACAGCATGTTCCTAAGGATAGTCACAGAGGGAAGTTATCAGAGGGCAAGTCACTGAGGCAGATCACACAGGGTGGCTCACCGTGGGTAGTCCCTGAGGACAGCTTGCAGAGAGAAGGTCTCCGAGGGCAGATCACATGGGTATGTCACTGAGAGCAGGGGTCATGGGGCAGCTTAGCGTCTGCTGGTCACAGAGGGCACGTGGCAGAGGGAAGAAATGAGGGCTGGTCTCATACAGCAGGTCAGAGAAGGTACGTCACTGAAGCCAGGTCACCTAGGGAAGACACAGGGGGACAAGTAACAGAGGGCAGGACGGAAGGTAGGTCCCAGAGGACAAGTCCGAGGCCAGGTTACTTGAGGGGAAGTGACACGGGGCGGGTCCACTGAAGCAGGTCTCAGAGGGCAAGGTCAGTGGCAGTCACAGAGCGGTGGTCACAGTTGCTACGTCACAGAAGCAGCTCACAGAGGGCAGTCGCAGAGTACAAGTCCCTGAGGGGTGGTCGCAGGGCACATGTCGCCAAGGCCCGGTCCCAGAGGGCCGGCACTGATGGCAGGATGAGGGAAGTTCACTAGCGCCGGTCTCTGAAGGAGGTTCCAGAAGTCACAGAGGGTCAGGCACTAAGTGAGGTCCCATAGGGTGCATCATAGAAGGCAGGTCACTGTAGGCCGGCCACACAGGCAGGTCATACAAGGCATGTCACCGAAGGAGGTAATATGGGGCAGATCACAAATCCCAGCGAAGGAAGCAAGGCCTTAGGGCAGATCACAGAGGTCGGGTCACAGATGGCAGAACTGAGGACAGGACACACAGATCACATCACCGAGGGTAGGTCACAGAGGGCTGGTCCTGGTGGAAGTACTGAGTGAAGGTCACTAGAGCAAGTCACTGAGCGAGGTCACAGAGGGCAAGTCACAGGCGGCAGGTCACAAAAGACAGAGGACAGAGGGCAGGTCGTGAAGGAGGTCACAGATGTGAGGGGGAGCATACAGGGTAAGACACTGAGGGAGGTCAACGAGAGCATGTGACTGAGGCAGTCACAGAGGGCCGGCATCACAGGGCAGGTCACTGAAGGCAGGTGATGATTGAGGGCTGGTTACTGATGGCTGGTCACAGAGGGCTGGTAACTGATGGCAGGACTGAGGGAAGGTCACTAGGGTAGGTCACTGAGGGAGGTGATGGGGGAAGACAAAGAGGGCAGGGCAGTGAGTGAGGACATAGGGCCAAGTCACGGAGGGTAGGTCACCAGGGTCAGTCACACAAGTCATGTCACTGAGGGAGGTAATGGGGAGCAGATCACAAATACCACATGAAGGAAGCCAGAACTTAGAGCAGGTCACAGATGCCTGGTCACAGTGGACAGTCACTGAGTACAGGGCACAGACGGATGGTCCCAGAGGGCAGTTCACAGAGAGCAGGTCACAGACAGCGGTCGTAGCCTGTTACAGAGGGAGGTCATAGAATGCTGGTAACGAAGGGCAGGTCACAGGAGGCTAGTCAAAGAATGAAGCTTTCAGAGGGCAGGTCACAGACAGCAGGTCACTAGGGAAGGTCACTGGAGCCAGGTCACGGCGGGCACGTCTCACTGGGCATGTCCCAGGGGGCAGGTAAGAGACGGCAGGACACGGAACGCAGGGGACTGAGGCAGGTCACACAGAGCTGCTCACCGATGGCACGACTGAGGGAAGGTCACTAATGCAGCTCACTGAGACAGGACACAGTAGTGAAGTCACAGAGGGCCAGGCACTTAGGTCACACAGCGCAGGTCACAAAGGACCTATAGCAGTGGGCAGGACTGAGGGAAGGTCACTAGGGCCAGTCACTGAGTGACGTCACAGAGGGCAAGTCACAGGGGCAAGTCTCTGAGGGAGGACTCAGACAGCATGTTCCTAAGGATAGTCACAGAGGGAAGTTATCAGAGGGCAACTCACTGAGGCAGATCACACAGGGTGGCTCACCGTGGGTAGTCCCTGAGGACAGCTTGCAGAAAGAAGGTCTCCGAGGGCAGGTCACATGGGTATGTCACTGAGAGCAGGGGTCATGGGGCAGCTTAGCATCCGCTGGTCACAGAGGGCACGTGGCAGAGGGCAGAAATGAGGGCTGGTCTCAGACAGCAGGTCAGAGAAGGTACGTCACTGAAGCCAGGTCACCTAGGGAAGACACAGGGGGACAAGTCCCAGAGGGCAGGACTGGAGGTAGGTCCCAGAGGACAAGTCCGAGGCCAGGTTACTTGAGGGGAAGTGACACGGGGCGGGTCCACTGAAGCAGGTCTCAGAGGGCAAGGTCAGTGGCAGTCACAGAGCGGTGGTCACAGTTGCTACGTCAAAGAAGCAGCTCACAGAGGGCAGTCGCAGAGTACAAGTCCCTGAGGGGTGGTCGCAGGGCACATGTCGCCAAGGCCCGGTCCCAGAGGGCCGGCACTGATGGCAGGATGAGGGAAGTTCACTAGCGCCGGTCTCTGAAGGAGGTTCCAGAAGTCACAGAGGGTCAGGCATTAAGTGAGGTCCCATAGGGTGGATCACAGAAGGCAGGTCACTGAAGGCCGGCCACACAGGCAGGTCATACAAGGCATGTCACCGAAGGAGGTAATATGGGGCAGATCACAAATCCCAGGCGAAGGAAGCAAGGCCTTAGGGCAGATCACAGAGGTCGGGTCACAGATGGCAGAACTGAGGACAGGACACACAGATCACATCACCGAGGGTAGGTCACAGAGGGCTGGTCCTGGTGGAAGTACTGAGTGAAGGTCACTAGAGCAAGTCACTGAGCGAGGTCACAGAGGGCAAGTCACAGGCGGCAGGTCACAAAAGACAGAGGACAGAGGGCAGGTCCTGAAGGAGGTCACAGATGTGAGGGGGAGCATACAGGGCAAGACACTGAGGGAGGTCAACGAGAGCATGTGACTGAGGCAGTCAAGAGGGCCGGCATCACAGGGCAGGTCACTGAAGGCAGGTGATGATTGAGGGCTGGTTACTGATGGCTGGTCACAGAGGGCTGGTCACTGATGGCGGGACTGAGGGAAGGTCACTAGGGTAGGTCACTGAGGGAGGTGATGGGGGAGGACAAAGAGGGCAGGGCAGTGAGTGAGGACATAGGGCCAAGTCACGGAGGGTAGGTCACCAGGGCCAGTCACACAAGTCATGTCACTGAGGGAGGTAATGGGGAACAGATCACAAATACCACATGAAGGAAGCCAGAACTTAGAGCAGGTCACAGATGCCTGGTCACAGTGGACAGTCACTGAGTACAGGGCACAGACGGATGGTCCCAGAGGGCAGTTCACAGAGAGCAGGTCACAGACAGCGGTCGTAGCCTGTTACTGAGGGAGGTCATAGAATGCAGGTCAAGGAGGGCAGGTCACAGGAGGCTAGTCAAAGAATGAAGCTTTCAGAGGGCAGGTCACAGACAGCAGGTCACTAGGGAAGGTCACTGGAGCCAGGTCACAGAGGGCACGTCTCACTGGGCATGTCCCAGGGGGCAGGTAAGAGACGGCAGGACACGGAACGCAGGGGACTGAGGCAGGTCACACAGAGCTGCTCACCGATGGCACGACTGAGGGAAGGTCACTAATGCAGCTCACTGAGACAGGACACAGTAGTGAAGTCACAGAGGGCCAGGCACGTAGGTCACACAGCGCAGGTCACAAAGGACCTATAGCAGTGGGCAGGACTGAGGGAAGGTCACTAGGGCCAGTCACTGAGTGACGTCACAGAGGGCAAGTCACAGGGGCAAGTCTCTGAGGAAGGACTCAGACAGCATGTTCCTAAGGATAGTCACAGAGGGAAGTTATCAGAGGGCAAGTCACTGAGGCAGATCACACAAGGTGGCTCACCGTGGGTAGTCCCTGAGGACAGCTTGCAGAGAGAAGGTCTCCGAGGGCAGGTCACATGGGTATGTCACTGAGAGCAGGGGTCATGGGGCAGCTTAGCGTCTGCTGGTCACAGAGGGCACGTGGCAGAGGGCAGAAATGAGGGCTGGTCTCAGACAGCAGGTCAGAGAAGGTACGTCACTGAAGCCAGTTCACCTAGGGAAGACACAGGGGGACAAGTCCCAGAGAACAGGACTGGAGGTAGGTCCCAGAGGACAAGTCTGAGGCCAGGTTACTTGAGGGGAAGTGACACGGGGCGGGTCCACTGAAGCAGGTCTCAGAGGGCAAGGTCAGTGGCAGTCACAGAGCGGTGGTCACAGTTGCTACGTCACAGAAGCAGCTCACAGAGGGCAGTCGCAGAGTACAAGTCCCTGAGGGGTGGTCGCAGGGCACATGTCGCCAAGGCCCGGTCCCAGAGGGCCGGCACTGATGGCAGGATGAGGGAAGTTCACTAGCGCCGGTCTCTGAAGGAGGTTCCAGAAGTCACAGAGGGTCAGGCACTAAGTGAGGTCCCATAGGGTGCATCACAGAAGGCAGGTCACTGAAGGCCGGCCACACAGGCAGGTCATACAAGGCATGTCACCGAAGGAGGTAATATGGGGCCGATCACAAATCCCAGGCGAAGGAAGCAAGGCCTTAGGGCAGATCACAGAGGTCGGGTCACAGATGGCAGAACTGAGGACAGGACACACAGATCACATCACCCAGGGTAGGTCACAGAGGGCTGGTCCTGGTGGAAGTACTGAGTGAAGGTCACTAGAGCAAGTCACTGAGCGAGGTCACAGAGGGCAAGTCACAGGCGGCAGGTCACAAAAGACAGAGGACAGAGGGCAGGTCGTGAAGGAGGTCACAGATGTGAGGGGGAGCATACAGGGCAAGACACTGAGGGAGGTCAACGAGAGCATGTGACTGAGGCAGTCAAGAGGGCCGGCATCACAGGGCAGGTCACTGAAGGCAGGTGATGATTGAGGGCTGGTTACTGATGGCTGGTCACAGAGGGCTGGTCACTGATGGCGGGACTGAGGGAAGGTCACTAGGGTAGGTCACTGAGGGAGGTGATGGGGGAGGACAAAGAGGGCAGGGCAGTGAGTGAGGACATAGGGCCAAGTCACGGAGGGTAGGTCACCAGGGCCAGTCACACAAGTCATGTCACTGAGGGAGGTAATGGGGAGCAGATCACAAATACCACATGAAGGAAGCCAGAACTTAGAGCAGGTCACAGATGCCTGGTCACAGTGGACAGTCACTGAGTACAGGGCACAGACGGATGGTCCCAGAGGGCAGTTCACAGAGAGCAGGTCACAGACAGCGGTCGTAGCCTGTTACTGAGGGAGGTCATAGAATGCAGGTCAAGGAGGGCAGGTCACAGGAGGCTAGTCAAAGAATGAAGCTTTCAGAGGGCAGGTCACAGACAGCAGGTCACTAGGGAAGGTCACTGGAGCCAGGTCACGGAGGGCACGTCTCACTGGGCATGTCCCAGGGGGCAGGTAAGAGACGGCAGGACACGGAACGCAGGGGACTGAGGCAGGTCACACAGAGCTGCTCACCGATGGCAGGACTGAAGGAAGGTCACTAATGCAGCTCACTGAGACAGGACACAGTAGTGAAGTCACAGAGGGCCAGGCACGTAGGTCACACAGCACAGGTCACAAAGGACCTATAGCAGTGGACAGGACTGAGGGAAGGTCACTAGGGCCAGTCACTGAGTGACATCACAGAGGGCAAGTCACAGGGGCAAGTCTCTGAGGAAGGACTCAGACAGCATGTTCCTAAGGATAGTCACAGAGGGAAGTTATCAGAGGGCAAGTCACTGAGGCAGATCACACAGGGTGGCTCACCGTGGGTAGTCCCTGAGGACAGCTTGCAGAGAGAAGGTCTCCGAGGGCAGGTCACATGGGTATGTCACTGAGAGCAGGGGTCATGGGGCAGCTTAGCGTCTGCTGGTCACAGAGGGCACGTGGCAGAGGGCAGAAATGAGGGCTGGTCTCAGACAGCAGGTCAGAGAAGGTACGTCACTGAAGCCAGTTCACCTAGGGAAGACACAGGGGGACAAGTCCCAGAGAACAGGACTGGAGGTAGGTCCCAGAGGACAAGTCCGAGGCCAGGTTACTTGAGGGGAAGTGACACGGGGCGGGTCCACTGAAGCAGGTCTCAGAGGGCAAGGTCAGTGGCAGTCACAGAGCGGTGGTCACAGTTGCTACGTCACAGAAGCAGCTCACAGAGGGCAGTCGCAGAGTACAAGTCCCTGAGGGGTGGTCGCAGGGCACATGTCGCCAAGGCCCGGTCCCAGAGGGCCGGCACTGATGGCAGGATGAGGGAAGTTCACTAGCGCCGGTCTCTGAAGGAGGTTCCAGAAGTCACAGAGGGTCAGGCACTAAGTGAGGTCCCATAGGGTGCATCACAGAAGGCAGGTCACTGAAGGCCGGCCACACAGGCAGGTCATACAAGGCATGTCACCGAAGGAGGTAATATGGGGCAGATCACAAATCCCAGGCGAAGGAAGCAAGGCCTTAGGGCAGATCACAGAGGTCGGGTCACAGATGGCAGAACTGAGGACAGGACACACAGATCACATCACCCAGGGTAGGTCACAGAGGGCTGGTCCTGGTGGAAGTACTGAGTGAAGGTCACTAGAGCAAGTCACTGAGCGAGGTCACAGAGGGCAAGTCACAGGCGGCAGGTCACAAAAGACAGAGGACAGAGGGCAGGTCCTGAAGGAGGTCACAGATGTGAGGGGGAGCATACAGGGCAAGACACTGAGGGAGGTCAACGAGAGCATGTGACTGAGGCAGTCACAGAGGGCCGGCATCACAGGGCAGGTCACTGAAGGCAGGTGATGATTGAGGGCTGGTTACTGATGGCTGGTCACAGAGGGCTGGTCACTGATGGCACGACTGAGGGAAGGTCACTAGGGTAGGTCACTGAGGGAGGTGATGGGGGAGGACAAAGAGGGCAGGGCAGTGAGTGAGGACATAGGGCCAAGTCACGGAGGGTAGGTCACCAGGGTCCGTCACACAAGTCATGTCACTGAGGGAGGTAATGGGGAGCAGATCACAAATACCACATGAAGGAAGCCAGAACTTAGAGCAGGTCACAGATGCCTGGTCACAGTGGACAGTCACTGAGTACAGGGCACAGACGGATGGTCCCAGAGGGCAGTTCACAGAGAGCAGGTCACAGACAGCGGTCGTAGCCTGTTACAGAGGGAGGTCATAGAATGCTGGTAACGAAGGGCAGGTCACGGGAGGCTAGTCAAAGAATGAAGCTTTCAGAGGGCAGGTCACAGACAGCAGGTCACTAGGGAAGGTCACTGGAGCCAGGTCACGGCGGGCACGTCTCACTGGGCATGTCCCAGGGGGCAGGTAAGAGACGGCAGGACACGGAACGCAGGGGACTGAGGCAGGTCACACAGAGCTGCTCACCGATGGCACGACTGAGGGAAGGTCACTAATGCAGCTCACTGAGACAGGACACAGTAGTGAAGTCACAGAGGGCCAGGCACTTAGGTCACACAGCGCAGGTCACAAAGGACCTATAGCAGTGGGCAGGACTGAGGGAAGGTCACTAGGGCCAGTCACTGAGTGACGTCACAGAGGGCAAGTCACAGGGGCAAGTCTCTGAGGGAGGACTCAGACAGCATGTTCCTAAGGATAGTCACAGAGGGAAGTTATCAGAGGGCAACTCACTGAGGCAGATCACACAGGGTGGCTCACCGTGGGTAGTCCCTGAGGACAGCTTGCAGAAAGAAGGTCTCCGAGGGCAGGTCACATGGGTATGTCACTGAGAGCAGGGGTCATGGGGCAGCTTAGCATCCGCTGGTCACAGAGGGCACGTGGCAGAGGGCAGAAATGAGGGCTGGTCTCAGACAGCAGGTCAGAGAAGGTACGTCACTGAAGCCAGGTCACCTAGGGAAGACACAGGGGGACAAGTCCCAGAGGGCAGGACTGGAGGTAGGTCCCAGAGGACAAGTCCGAGGCCAGGTTACTTGAGGGGAAGTGACACGGGGCGGGTCCACTGAAGCAGGTCTCAGAGGGCAAGGTCAGTGGCAGTCACAGAGCGGTGGTCACAGTTGCTACGTCAAAGAAGCAGCTCACAGAGGGCAGTCGCAGAGTACAAGTCCCTGAGGGGTGGTCGCAGGGCACATGTCGCCAAGGCCCGGTCCCAGAGGGCCGGCACTGATGGCAGGATGAGGGAAGTTCACTAGCGCCGGTCTCTGAAGGAGGTTCCAGAAGTCACAGAGGGTCAGGCATTAAGTGAGGTCCCATAGGGTGGATCACAGAAGGCAGGTCACTGAAGGCCGGCCACACAGGCAGGTCATACAAGGCATGTCACCGAAGGAGGTAATATGGGGCAGATCACAAATCCCAGGCGAAGGAAGCAAGGCCTTAGGGCAGATCACAGAGGTCGGGTCACAGATGGCAGAACTGAGGACAGGACACACAGATCACATCACCGAGGGTAGGTCACAGAGGGCTGGTCCTGGTGGAAGTACTGAGTGAAGGTCACTAGAGCAAGTCACTGAGCGAGGTCACAGAGGGCAAGTCACAGGCGGCAGGTCACAAAAGACAGAGGACAGAGGGCAGGTCCTGAAGGAGGTCACAGATGTGAGGGGGAGCATACAGGGCAAGACACTGAGGGAGGTCAACGAGAGCATGTGACTGAGGCAGTCAAGAGGGCCGGCATCACAGGGCAGGTCACTGAAGGCAGGTGATGATTGAGGGCTGGTTACTGATGGCTGGTCACAGAGGGCTGGTCACTGATGGCGGGACTGAGGGAAGGTCACTAGGGTAGGTCACTGAGGGAGGTGATGGGGGAGGACAAAGAGGGCAGGGCAGTGAGTGAGGACATAGGGCCAAGTCACGGAGGGTAGGTCACCAGGGCCAGTCACACAAGTCATGTCACTGAGGGAGGTAATGGGGAACAGATCACAAATACCACATGAAGGAAGCCAGAACTTAGAGCAGGTCACAGATGCCTGGTCACAGTGGACAGTCACTGAGTACAGGGCACAGACGGATGGTCCCAGAGGGCAGTTCACAGAGAGCAGGTCACAGACAGCGGTCGTAGCCTGTTACTGAGGGAGGTCATAGAATGCAGGTCAAGGAGGGCAGGTCACAGGAGGCTAGTCAAAGAATGAAGCTTTCAGAGGGCAGGTCACAGACAGCAGGTCACTAGGGAAGGTCACTGGAGCCAGGTCACAGAGGGCACGTCTCACTGGGCATGTCCCAGGGGGCAGGTAAGAGACGGCAGGACACGGAACGCAGGGGACTGAGGCAGGTCACACAGAGCTGCTCACCGATGGCACGACTGAGGGAAGGTCACTAATGCAGCTCACTGAGACAGGACACAGTAGTGAAGTCACAGAGGGCCAGGCACGTAGGTCACACAGCGCAGGTCACAAAGGACCTATAGCAGTGGGCAGGACTGAGGGAAGGTCACTAGGGCCAGTCACTGAGTGACGTCACAGAGGGCAAGTCACAGGGGCAAGTCTCTGAGGAAGGACTCAGACAGCATGTTCCTAAGGATAGTCACAGAGGGAAGTTATCAGAGGGCAAGTCACTGAGGCAGATCACACAAGGTGGCTCACCGTGGGTAGTCCCTGAGGACAGCTTGCAGAGAGAAGGTCTCCGAGGGCAGGTCACATGGGTATGTCACTGAGAGCAGGGGTCATGGGGCAGCTTAGTGTCTGCTGGTCACAGAGGGCACGTGGCAGAGGGCAGAAATGAGGGCTGGTCTCAGACAGCAGGTCAGAGAAGGTACGTCACTGAAGCCAGTTCACCTAGGGAAGACACAGGGGGACAAGTCCCAGAGAACAGGACTGGAGGTAGGTCCCAGAGGACAAGTCTGAGGCCAGGTTACTTGAGGGGAAGTGACACGGGGCGGGTCCACTGAAGCAGGTCTCAGAGGGCAAGGTCAGTGGCAGTCACAGAGCGGTGGTCACAGTTGCTACGTCACAGAAGCAGCTCACAGAGGGCAGTCGCAGAGTACAAGTCCCTGAGGGGTGGTCGCAGGGCACATGTCGCCAAGGCCCGGTCCCAGAGGGCCGGCACTGATGGCAGGATGAGGGAAGTTCACTAGCGCCGGTCTCTGAAGGAGGTTCCAGAAGTCACAGAGGGTCAGGCACTAAGTGAGGTCCCATAGGGTGCATCACAGAAGGCAGGTCACTGAAGGCCGGCCACACAGGCAGGTCATACAAGGCATGTCACCGAAGGAGGTAATATGGGGCCGATCACAAATCCCAGGCGAAGGAAGCAAGGCCTTAGGGCAGATCACAGAGGTCGGGTCACAGATGGCAGAACTGAGGACAGGACACACAGATCACATCACGGAGGGTAGGTCACAGAGGGCTGGTCCTGGTGGAAGTACTGAGTGAAGGTCACTAGAGCAAGTCACTGAGCGAGGTCACAGAGGGCAAGTCACAGGCGGCAGGTCACAAAAGACAGAGGACAGAGGGCAGGTCGTGAAGGAGGTCACAGATGTGAGGGGGAGCATACAGGGCAAGACACTGAGGGAGGTCAACGAGAGCATGTGACTGAGGCAGTCACAGAGGGCCGGCATCACAGGGCAGGTCACTGAAGGCAGGTGATGATTGAGGGCTGGTTACTGATGGCTGGTCACAGAGGGCTGGTCACTGATGGCGGGACTGAGGGAAGGTCACTAGGGTAGGTCACTGAGGGAGGTGATGGGGGAGGACAAAGAGGGCAGGGCAGTGAGTGAGGACATAGGGCCAAGTCACGGAGGGTAGGTCACCAGGGCCAGTCACACAAGTCATGTCACTGAGGGAGGTAATGGGGAGCAGATCACAAATACCACATGAAGGAAGCCAGAACTTAGAGCAGGTCACAGATGCCTGGTCACAGTGGACAGTCACTGAGTACAGGGCACAGACGGATGGTCCCAGAGGGCAGTTCACAGAGAGCAGGTCACAGACAGCGGTCGTAGCCTGTTACTGAGGGAGGTCATAGAATGCAGGTCAAGGAGGGCAGGTCACAGGAGGCTAGTCAAAGAATGAAGCTTTCAGAGGGCAGGTCACAGACAGCAGGTCACTAGGGAAGGTCACTGGAGCCAGGTCACGGAGGGCACGTCTCACTGGGCATGTCCCAGGGGGCAGGTAAGAGACGGCAGGACACGGAACGCAGGGGACTGAGGCAGGTCACACAGAGCTGCTCACCGATGGCAGGACTGAAGGAAGGTCACTAATGCAGCTCACTGAGACAGGACACAGTAGTGAAGTCACAGAGGGCCAGGCACGTAGGTCACACAGCACAGGTCACAAAGGACCTATAGCAGTGGACAGGACTGAGGGAAGGTCACTAGGGCCAGTCACTGAGTGACATCACAGAGGGCAAGTCACAGGGGCAAGTCTCTGAGGAAGGACTCAGACAGCATGTTCCTAAGGATAGTCACAGAGGGAAGTTATCAGAGGGCAAGTCACTGAGGCAGATCACACAGGGTGGCTCACCGTGGGTAGTCCCTGAGGACAGCTTGCAGAGAGAAGGTCTCCGAGGGCAGGTCACATGGGTATGTCACTGAGAGCAGGGGTCATGGGGCAGCTTAGCGTCTGCTGGTCACAGAGGGCACGTGGCAGAGGGCAGAAATGAGGGCTGGTCTCAGACAGCAGGTCAGAGAAGGTACGTCACTGAAGCCAGTTCACCTAGGGAAGACACAGGGGGACAAGTCCCAGAGAACAGGACTGGAGGTAGGTCCCAGAGGACAAGTCCGAGGCCAGGTTACTTGAGGGGAAGTGACACGGGGCGGGTCCACTGAAGCAGGTCTCAGAGGGCAAGGTCAGTGGCAGTCACAGAGCGGTGGTCACAGTTGCTACGTCACAGAAGCAGCTCACAGAGGGCAGTCGCAGAGTACAAGTCCCTGAGGGGTGGTCGCAGGGCACATGTCGCCAAGGCCCGGTCCCAGAGGGCCGGCACTGATGGCAGGATGAGGGAAGTTCACTAGCGCCGGTCTCTGAAGGAGGTTCCAGAAGTCACAGAGGGTCAGGCACTAAGTGAGGTCCCATAGGGTGCATCACAGAAGGCAGGTCACTGAAGGCCGGCCACACAGGCAGGTCATACAAGGCATGTCACCGAAGGAGGTAATATGGGGCAGATCACAAATCCCAGGCGAAGGAAGCAAGGCCTTAGGGCAGATCACAGAGGTCGGGTCACAGATGGCAGAACTGAGGACAGGACACACAGATCACATCACCCAGGGTAGGTCACAGAGGGCTGGTCCTGGTGGAAGTACTGAGTGAAGGTCACTAGAGCAAGTCACTGAGCGAGGTCACAGAGGGCAAGTCACAGGCGGCAGGTCACAAAAGACAGAGGACAGAGGGCAGGTCCTGAAGGAGGTCACAGATGTGAGGGGGAGCATACAGGGCAAGACACTGAGGGAGGTCAACGAGAGCATGTGACTGAGGCAGTCACAGAGGGCCGGCATCACAGGGCAGGTCACTGAAGGCAGGTGATGATTGAGGGCTGGTTACTGATGGCTGGTCACAGAGGGCTGGTCACTGATGGCACGACTGAGGGAAGGTCACTAGGGTAGGTCACTAAGGGAGGTGATGGGGGAGGACAAAGAGGGCAGGGCAGTGAGTGAGGACATAGGGCCAAGTCACGGAGGGTAGGTCACCAGGGTCCGTCACACAAGTCATGTCACTGAGGGAGGTAATGGGGAGCAGATCACAAATACCACATGAAGGAAGCCAGAACTTAGAGCAGGTCACAGATGCCTGGTCACAGTGGACAGTCACTGAGTACAGGGCACAGACGGATGGTCCCAGAGGGCAGTTCACAGAGAGCAGGTCACAGACAGCGGTCGTAGCCTGTTACAGAGGGAGGTCATAGAATGCTGGTAACGAAGGGCAGGTCACGGGAGGCTAGTCAAAGAATGAAGCTTTCAGAGGGCAGGTCACAGACAGCAGGTCACTAGGGAAGGTCACTGGAGCCAGGTCACGGCGGGCACGTCTCACTGGGCATGTCCCAGGGGGCAGGTAAGAGACGGCAGGACACGGAACGCAGGGGACTGAGGCAGGTCACACAGAGCTGCTCACCGATGGCACGACTGAGGGAAGGTCACTAATGCAGCTCACTGAGACAGGACACAGTAGTGAAGTCACAGAGGGCCAGGCACTTAGGTCACACAGCGCAGGTCACAAAGGACCTATAGCAGTGGGCAGGACTGAGGGAAGGTCACTAGGGCCAGTCACTGAGTGACGTCACAGAGGGCAAGTCACAGGGGCAAGTCTCTGAGGGAGGACTCAGACAGCATGTTCCTAAGGATAGTCACAGAGGGAAGTTATCAGAGGGCAACTCACTGAGGCAGATCACACAGGGTGGCTCACCGTGGGTAGTCCCTGAGGACAGCTTGCAGAAAGAAGGTCTCCGAGGGCAGGTCACATGGGTATGTCACTGAGAGCAGGGGTCATGGGGCAGCTTAGCATCCGCTGGTCACAGAGGGCACGTGGCAGAGGGCAGAAATGAGGGCTGGTCTCAGACAGCAGGTCAGAGAAGGTACGTCACTGAAGCCAGGTCACCTAGGGAAGACACAGGGGGACAAGTCCCAGAGGGCAGGACTGGAGGTAGGTCCCAGAGGACAAGTCCGAGGCCAGGTTACTTGAGGGGAAGTGACACGGGGCGGGTCCACTGAAGCAGGTCTCAGAGGGCAAGGTCAGTGGCAGTCACAGAGCGGTGGTCACAGTTGCTACGTCAAAGAAGCAGCTCACAGAGGGCAGTCGCAGAGTACAAGTCCCTGAGGGGTGGTCGCAGGGCACATGTCGCCAAGGCCCGGTCCCAGAGGGCCGGCACTGATGGCAGGATGAGGGAAGTTCACTAGCGCCGGTCTCTGAAGGAGGTTCCAGAAGTCACAGAGGGTCAGGCACTAAGTGAGGTCCCATAGGGTTGATCACAGAAGGCAGGTCACTGAAGGCCGGCCACACAGGCAGGTCATACAAGGCATGTCACCGAAGGAGGTAATATGGGGCAGATCACAAATCCCAGGCGAAGGAAGCAAGGCCTTAGGGCAGATCACAGAGGTCGGGTCACAGATGGCAGAACTGAGGACAGGACACACAGATCACATCATCGAGGGTAGGTCACAGAGGGCTGGTCCTGGTGGAAGTACTGAGTGAAGGTCACTAGAGCAAGTCACTGAGCGAGGTCACAGAGGGCAAGTCACAGGCGGCAGGTCACAAAAGACAGAGGACAGAGGGCTGGTCGTGAAGGAGGTCACAGATGTGAGGGGGAGCATACAGGGCAAGACACTGAGGGAGGTCAACGAGAGCATGTGACTGAGGCAGTCAAGAGGGCCGGCATCACAGGGCAGGTCACTGAAGGCAGGTGATGATTGAGGGCTGGTTACTGATGGCTGGTCACAGAGGGCTGGTCACTGATGGGGGGACTGAGGGAAGGTCACTAGGGTAGGTCACTGAGGGAGGTGATGGGGGAGGACAAAGAGGGCAGGGCAGTGAGTGAGGACATAGGGCCAAGTCACGGAGGGTAGGTCACCAGGGCCAGTCACACAAGTCATGTCACTGAGGGAGGTAATGGGGAGCAGATCACAAATACCACATGAAGGAAGCCAGAACTTAGAGCAGGTCACAGATGCATGGTCACAGTGGACAGTCACTGAGTACAGGGCACAGACGGATGGTCCCAGAGGGCAGTTCACAGAGAGCAGGTCACAGACAGCGGTCGTAGCCTGTTACTGAGGGAGGTCATAGAATGCAGGTCAAGGAGGGCAGGTCACGGGAGGCTAGTCAAAGAATGAAGCTTTCAGAGGGCAGGTCACAGACATCAGGTCACTAGGGAAGGTCACTGGAGCCAGGTCACGGAGGGCACGTCTCACTGGGCATGTCCCAGGGGGCAGGTAAGAGACAGCAGGACACGGAACGCAGGGGATTGAGGCAGGTCACACAGAGCTGCTCACCGATGGCACTACTGAGGGAAGGTCACTAATGCAGCTCACTGAGACAGGACACAGTAGTGAAGTCACAGAGGGCCAGGCACTTAGGTCACACAGCGCAGGTCACAAAGGACCTATAGCAGTGGGCAGGACTGAGGGAAGGTCACTAGGGCCAGTCACTGAGTGACGTCACAGAGGGCAAGTCACAGGGGCAAGTCTCTGAGGGAGGACTCAGACAGCATGTTCCTAAGGATAGTCACAGAGGGAAGTTATCAGAGGGCAAGTCACTGAGGCAGATCACACAGGGTGGCTCACCGTGGGTAGTCCCTGAGGACACCTTGCAGAGAGAAGGTCTCCGAGGGCAGGTCACATGGGTATGTCACTGAGAGCAGGGGTCATGGGGCAGCTTAGCGTCCGCTGGTCACAGAGGGCACGTGGCAGAGGGCAGAAATGAGGGCTGGTATCAGACAGCAGGTCAGAGAAGGTAGGTCACTGAAGCCAGGTCACCTAGGGAAGACACAGGGGGACAAGTCCCAGAGGGCAGGACTGGAGGTAGGTCCCAGAGGACAAGTCCGAGGCCAGGTTACTTGAGGGGAAGTGACACGGGGCGGGTCCACTGAAGCAGGTCTCAGAGGGCAAGGTCAGTGGCGGTCACAGAGCGGTGGTCACAGTTGCTACGTCACAGAAGCAGCTCACAGAGGGCAGTCGCAGAGTACAAGTCCCTGAGGGGTGGTCGCAGGGCACATGTCGCCAAGGCCCGGTCCCAGAGGGCCGGCACTGATGGCAGGATGAGGGAAGTTCACTAGCGCCGGTCTCTGAAGGAGGTTCCAGAAATCACAGAGGGTCAGGCACTAAGTGAGGTCCCATAGGGTTGATCACAGAAGGCAGGTCACTGAAGGCCGGCCACACAGGCAGGTCATACAAGGCATGTCACCGAAGGAGGTAATATGGGGCAGATCACAAATCCCAGGCGAAGCAAGCAAGGCCTTAGGGCAGATCACAGAGGTCGGGTCACAGATGGCAGAACTGAGGACAGGACACACAGATCACATCATCGAGGGTAGGTCACAGAGGGCTGGTCCTGGTGGAAGTACTGAGTGAAGGTCACTAGAGCAAGTCACTGAGCGAGGTCACAGAGGGCAAGTCACAGGCGTCAGGTCACAAAAGACAGAGGACAGAGGGCAGGTCCTGAAGGAGGTCACAGATGTGAGGGGGAGCATACAGGGCAAGACACTGAGGGAGGTCAACGAGAGCATGTGACTGAGGCAGTCAAGAGGGCCGGCATCACAGGGCAGGTCACTGAAGGCAGGTGATGATTGAGGGCTGGTTACTGATGGCTGGTCACAGAGGGCTGGTCACTGATGGCGGGACTGAGGGAAGGTCACTAGGGTAGGTCACTGAGGGAGGTGATGGGGGAGGACAAAGAGGGCAGGGCAGTGAGTGAGGACATAGGGCCAAGTCACGGAGGGTAGGTCACCAGCGCCAGTCACACAAGTCATGTCACTGAGGGAGGTAATGGGGAACAGATCACAAATACCACATGAAGGAAGCCAGAACTTAGAGCAGGTCACAGATGCCTGGTCACAGTGGACAGTCACTGAGTACAGGGCACAGACGGATGGTCCCAGAGGGCAGTTCACAGAGAGCAGGTCACAGACAGCGGTCGTAGCCTGTTACTGAGGGAGGTCATAGAATGCAGGTCAAGGAGGGCAGGTCACAGGAGGCTAGTCAAAGAATGAAGCTTTCAGAGGGCAGGTCACAGACAGCAGGTCACTAGGGAAGGTCACTGGAGCCAGGTCACGGAGGGCACGTCTCACTGGGCATGTCCCAGGGGGCAGGTAAGAGACGGCAGGACACGGAACGCAGGGGACTGAGGCAGGTCACACAGAGCTGCTCACCGATGGCACGACTGAGGGAAGGTCACTAATGCAGCTCACTGAGACAGGACACAGTAGTGAAGTCACAGAGGGCCAGGCACGTAGGTCACACAGCGCAGGTCACAAAGGACCTATAGCAGTGGGCAGGACTGAGGGAAGGTCACTAGGGCCAGTCACTGAGTGACGTCACAGAGGGCAAGTCACAGGGGCAAGTCTCTGAGGAAGGACTCAGACAGCATGTTCCTAAGGATAGTCACAGAGGGAAGTTATCAGAGGGCAAGTCACTGAGGCAGATCACACAAGGTGGCTCACCGTGGGTAGTCCCTGAGGACAGCTTGCAGAGAGAAGGTCTCCGAGGGCAGGTCACATGGGTATGTCACTGAGAGCAGGGGTCATGGGGTAGCTTAGCGTCTGCTGGTCACAGAGGGCACGTGGCAGAGGGCAGAAATGAGGGCTGGTCTCAGACAGCAGGTCAGAGAAGGTACGTCACTGAAGCCAGGTCACCTAGGGAAGACACAGGGGGACAAGTCCCAGAGAACAGGACTGGAGGTAGGTCCCAGAGGACAAGTCCGAGGCCAGGTTACTTGAGGGGAAGTGACACGGGGCGGGTCCACTGAAGCAGGTCTCAGAGGGCAAGGTCAGTGGCAGTCACAGAGCGGTGGTCACAGTTGCTACGTCACAGAAGCAGCTCACAGAGGGCAGTCGCAGAGTACAAGTCCCTGAGGGGTGGTCGCAGGGCACATGTCGCCAAGGCCCGGTCCCAGAGGGCCGGCACTGATGGCAGGATGAGGGAAGTTCACTAGCGCCGGTCTCTGAAGGAGGTTCCAGAAGTCACAGAGGGTCAGGCACTAAGTGAGGTCCCATAGGGTGCATCACAGAAGGCAGGTCACTGAAGGCCGGCCACACAGGCAGGTCATACAAGGCATGTCACCGAAGGAGGTAATATGGGGCAGATCACAAATCCCAGGCGAAGGAAGCAAGGCCTTAGGGCAGATCACAGAGGTCGGGTCACAGATGGCAGAACTGAGGACAGGACACACAGATCACATCACCGAGGGTAGGTCACAGAGGGCTGGTCCTGGTGGAAGTACTGAGTGAAGGTCACTAGAGCAAGTCACTGAGCGAGGTCACAGAGGGCAAGTCACAGGCGGCAGGTCACAAAAGACAGAGGACAGAGGGCAGGTCCTGAAGGAGGTCACAGATGTGAGGGGGAGCATACAGGACAAGACACTGAGGGAGGTCAACGAGAGCATGTGACTGAGGCAGTCACAGAGGGCCGGCATCACAGGGCAGGTCACTGAAGGCAGGTGATGATTGAGGGCTGGTTACTGATGGCTGGTCACAGAGGGCTGGTCACTGATGGCACGACTGAGGGAAGGTCACTAGGGTAGGTCACTGAGGGAGGTGATGGGGGAGGACAAAGAGGGCAGGGCAGTGAGTGAGGACATAGGGCCAAGTCACGGAGGGTAGGTCACCAGGGTCAGTCACACAAGTCATGTCACTGAGGGAGGTAATGGGGAGCAGATCACAAATACCACATGAAGGAAGCCAGAACTTAGAGCAGGTCACAGATGCCTGGTCACAGTGGACAGTCACTGAGTACAGGGCACAGACGGATGGTCCCAGAGGGCAGTTCACAGAGAGCAGGTCACAGACAGCGGTCGTAGCCTGTTACAGAGGGAGGTCATAGAATGCTGGTAACGAAGGGCAGGTCACGGGAGGCTAGTCAAAGAATGAAGCTTTCAGAGGGCAGGTCACAGACAGCAGGTCACTAGGGAAGGTCACTGGAGCCAGGTCACGGCGGGCACGTCTCACTGGGCATGTCCCAGGGGGCAGGTAAGAGACGGCAGGACACGGAACGCAGGGGACTGAGGCAGGTCACACAGAGCTGCTCACCGATGGCACGACTGAGGGAAGGTCACTAATGCAGCTCACTGAGACAGGACACAGTAGTGAAGTCACAGAGGGCCAGGCACTTAGGTCACACAGCGCAGGTCACAAAGGACCTATAGCAGTGGGCAGGACTGAGGGAAGGTCACTAGGGCCAGTCACTGAGTGACGTCACAGAGGGCAAGTCACAGGGGCAAGTCTCTGAGGGAGGACTCAGACAGCATGTTCCTAAGGATAGTCACAGAGGGAAGTTATCAGAGGGCAACTCACTGAGGCAGATCACACAGGGTGGCTCACCGTGGGTAGTCCCTGAGGACAGCTTGCAGAAAGAAGGTCTCCGAGGGCAGGTCACATGGGTATGTCACTGAGAGCAGGGGTCATGGGGCAGCTTAGCATCCGCTGGTCACAGAGGGCACGTGGCAGAGGGCAGAAATGAGGGCTGGTCTCAGACAGCAGGTCAGAGAAGGTACGTCACTGAAGCCAGGTCACCTAGGGAAGACACAGGGGGACAAGTCCCAGAGGGCAGGACTGGAGGTAGGTCCCAGAGGACAAGTCCGAGGCCAGGTTACTTGAGGGGAAGTGACACGGGGCGGGTCCACTGAAGCAGGTCTCAGAGGGCAAGGTCAGTGGCAGTCACAGAGCGGTGGTCACAGTTGCTACGTCAAAGAAGCAGCTCACAGAGGGCAGTCGCAGAGTACAAGTCCCTGAGGGGTGGTCGCAGGGCACATGTCGCCAAGGCCCGGTCCCAGAGGGCCGGCACTGATGGCAGGATGAGGGAAGTTCACTAGCGCCGGTCTCTGAAGGAGGTTCCAGAAGTCACAGAGGGTCAGGCACTAAGTGAGGTCCCATAGGGTGGATCACAGAAGGCAGGTCACTGAAGGCCGGCCACACAGGCAGGTCATACAAGGCATGTCACCGAAGGAGGTAATATGGGGCAGATCACAAATCCCAGGCGAAGGAAGCAAGGCCTTAGGGCAGATCACAGAGGTCGGGTCACAGATGGCAGAACTGAGGACAGGACACACAGATCACATCACCGAGGGTAGGTCACAGAGGGCTGGTCCTGGTGGAAGTACTGAGTGAAGGTCACTAGAGCAAGTCACTGAGCGAGGTCACAGAGGGCAAGTCACAGGCGGCAGGTCACAAAAGACAGAGGACAGAGGGCTGGTCGTGAAGGAGGTCACAGATGTGAGGGGGAGCATACAGGGCAAGACACTGAGGGAGGTCAACGAGAGCATGTGACTGAGGCAGTCAAGAGGGCCGGCATCACAGGGCAGGTCACTGAAGGCAGGTGATGATTGAGGGCTGGTTACTGATGGCTGGTCACAGAGGGCTGGTCACTGATGGGGGGACTGAGGGAAGGTCACTAGGGTAGGTCACTGAGGGAGGTGATGGGGGAGGACAAAGAGGGCAGGGCAATGAGTGAGGACATAGGGCCAAGTCACGGAGGGTAGGTCACCAGGGCCAGTCACACAAGTCATGTCACTGAGGGAGGTAATGGGGAGCAGATCACAAATACCACATGAAGGAAGCCAGAACTTAGAGCAGGTCACAGATGCATGGTCACAGTGGACAGTCACTGAGTACAGGGCACAGACGGATGGTCCCAGAGGGCAGTTCACAGAGAGCAGGTCACAGACAGCGGTCGTAGCCTGTTACTGAGGGAGGTCATAGAATGCAGGTCAAGGAGGGCAGGTCACGGGAGGCTAGTCAAAGAATGAAGCTTTCAGAGGGCAGGTCACAGACATCAGGTCACTAGGGAAGGTCACTGGAGCCAGGTCACGGAGGGCACGTCTCACTGGGCATGTCCCAGGGGGCAGGTAAGAGACAGCAGGACACGGAACGCAGGGGATTGAGGCAGGTCACACAGAGCTGCTCACCGATGGCACTACTGAGGGAAGGTCACTAATGCAGCTCACTGAGACAGGACACAGTAGTGAAGTCACAGAGGGCCAGGCACTTAGGTCACACAGCGCAGGTCACAAAGGACCTATAGCAGTGGGCAGGACTGAGGGAAGGTCACTAGGGCCAGTCACTGAGTGACGTCACAGAGGGCAAGTCACAGGGGCAAGTCTCTGAGGAAGGACTCAGACAGCATGTTCCTAAGGATAGTCACAGAGGGAAGTTATCAGAGGGCAAGTCACTGAGGCAGATCACACAGGGTGGCTCACCGTGGGTAGTCCCTGAGGACACCTTGCAGAGAGAAGGTGTCCGAGGGCAGGTCACATGGGTATGTCACTGAGAGCAGGGGTCATGGGGCAGCTTAGCGTCCGCTGGTCACAGAGGGCACGTGGCAGAGGGCAGAAATGAGGGCTGGTCTCAGACAGCAGGTCAGAGAAGGTACGTCACTGAAGCCAGGTCACCTAGGGAAGACACAGGGGGACAAGTCCCAGAGAACAGGACTGGAGGTAGGTCCCAGAGGACAAGTCCGAGGCCAGGTTACTTGAGGGGAAGTGACACGGGGCGGGTCCACTGAAGCAGGTCTCAGAGGGCAAGGTCAGTGGCGGTCACAGAGCGGTGGTCACAGTTGCTACGTCACAGAAGCAGCTCACAGAGGGCAGTCGCAGAGTACAAGTCCCTGAGGGGTGGTCGCAGGGCACATGTCGCCAAGGCCCGGTCCCAGAGGGCCGGCACTGATGGCAGGATGAGGGAAGTTCACTAGCGCCGGTCTCTGAAGGAGGTTCCAGAAATCACAGAGGGTCAGGCACTAAGTGAGGTCCCATAGGGTTGATCACAGAAGGCAGGTCACTGAAGGCCGGCCACACAGGCAGGTCATACAAGGCATGTCACCGAAGGAGGTAATATGGGGCCGATCACAAATCCCAGGCGAAGCAAGCAAGGCCTTAGGGCAGATCACAGAGGTCGGGTCACAGATGGCAGAACTGAGGACAGGACACACAGATCACATCATCGAGGGTAGGTCACAGAGGGCTGGTCCTGGTGGAAGTACTGAGTGAAGGTCACTAGAGCAAGTCACTGAGCGAGGTCACAGAGGGCAAGTCACAGGCGGCAGGTCACAAAAGACAGAGGACAGAGGGCAGGTCCTGAAGGAGGTCACAGATGTGAGGGGGAGCATACAGGGCAAGACACTGAGGGAGGTCAACGAGAGCATGTGACTGAGGCAGTCAAGAGGGCCGGCATCACAGGGCAGGTCACTGAAGGCAGGTGATGATTGAGGGCTGGTTACTGATGGCTGGTCACAGAGGGCTGGTCACTGATGGCGGGACTGAGGGAAGGTCACTAGGGTAGGTCACTGAGGGAGGTGATGGGGGAGGACAAAGAGGGCAGGGCAGTGAGTGAGGACATAGGGACAAGTCACGGAGGGTAGGTCACCAGGGCCAGTCACACAAGTCATGTCACTGAGGGAGGTAATGGGGAACAGATCACAAATACCACATGAAGGAAGCCAGAACTTAGAGCAGGTCACAGATGCCTGGTCACAGTGGACAGTCACTGAGTACAGGGCACAGACGGATGGTCCCAGAGGGCAGTTCACAGAGAGCAGGTCACAGACAGCGGTCGTAGCCTGTTACTGAGGGAGGTCATAGAATGCAGGTCAAGGAGGGCAGGTCACAGGAGGCTAGTCAAAGAATGAAGCTTTCAGAGGGCAGGTCACAGACAGCAGGTCACTAGGGAAGGTCACTGGAGCCAGGTCACAGAGGGCACGTCTCACTGGGCATGTCCCAGGGGGCAGGTAAGAGACGGCAGGACACGGAACGCAGGGGACTGAGGCAGGTCACACAGAGCTGCTCACCGATGGCAGGACTGAGGGAAGGTCACTAATGCAGCTCACTGAGACAGGACACAGTAGTGAAGTCACAGAGGGCCAGGCACGTAGGTCACACAGCGCAGGTCACAAAGGACCTATAGCAGTGGGCAGGACTGAGGGAAGGTCACTAGGGCCAGTCACTGAGTGACGTCACAGAGGGCAAGTCACAGGGGCAAGTCTCTGAGGAAGGACTCAGACAGCATGTTCCTAAGGATAGTCACAGAGGGAAGTTATCAGAGGGCAAGTCACTGAGGCAGATCACACAAGGTGGCTCACCGTGGGTAGTCCCTGAGGACAGCTTGCAGAGAGAAGGTCTCCGAGGGCAGGTCACATGGGTATGTCACTGAGAGCAGGGGTCATGGGGCAGCTTAGCGTCTGCTGGTCACAGAGGGCACGTGGCAGAGGGCAGAAATGAGGGCTGGTCTCAGACAGCAGGTCAGAGAAGGTACGTCACTGAAGCCAGTTCACCTAGGGAAGACACAGGGGGACAAGTCCCAGAGAACAGGACTGGAGGTAGGTCCCAGAGGACAAGTCCGAGGCCAGGTTACTTGAGGGGAAGTGACACGGGGCGGGTCCACTGAAGCAGGTCTCAGAGGGCAAGGTCAGTGGCAGTCACAGAGCGGTGGTCACAGTTGCTACGTCACAGAAGCAGCTCACAGAGGGCAGTCGCAGAGTACAAGTCCCTGAGGGGTGGTCGCAGGGCACATGTCGCCAAGGCCCGGTCCCAGAGGGCCGGCACTGATGGCAGGATGAGGGAAGTTCACTAGCGCCGGTCTCTGAAGGAGGTTCCAGAAGTCACAGAGGGTCAGGCACTAAGTGAGGTCCCATAGGGTGCATCACAGAAGGCAGGTCACTGAAGGCCGGCCACACAGGCAGGTCATACAAGGCATGTCACCGAAGGAGGTAATATGGGGCCGATCACAAATCCCAGGCGAAGGAAGCAAGGCCTTAGGGCAGATCACAGAGGTCGGGTCACAGATGGCAGAACTGAGGACAGGACACACAGATCACATCACGGAGGGTAGGTCACAGAGGGCTGGTCCTGGTGGAAGTACTGAGTGAAGGTCACTAGAGCAAGTCACTGAGCGAGGTCACAGAGGGCAAGTCACAGGCGGCAGGTCACAAAAGACAGAGGACAGAGGGCAGGTCCTGAAGGAGGTCACAGATGTGAGGGGGAGCATACAGGGCAAGACACTGAGGGAGGTCAACGAGAGCATGTGACTGAGGCAGTCAAGAGGGCCGGCATCACAGGGCAGGTCACTGAAGGCAGGTGATGATTGAGGGCTGGTTACTGATGGCTGGTCACAGAGGGCTGGTCACTGATGGCGGGACTGAGGGAAGGTCACTAGGGTAGGTCACTGAGGGAGGTGATGGGGGAGGACAAAGAGGGCAGGGCAGTGAGTGAGGACATAGGGCCAAGTCACGGAGGGTAGGTCACCAGGGCCAGTCACACAAGTCATGTCACTGAGGGAGGTAATGGGGAGCAGATCACAAATACCACATGAAGGAAGCCAGAACTTAGAGCAGGTCACAGATGCCTGGTCACAGTGGACAGTCACTGAGTACAGGGCACAGACGGATGGTCCCAGAGGGCAGTTCACAGAGAGCAGGTCACAGACAGCGGTCGTAGCCTGTTACTGAGGGAGGTCATAGAATGCAGGTCAAGGAGGGCAGGTCACAGGAGGCTAGTCAAAGAATGAAGCTTTCAGAGGGCAGGTCACAGACAGCAGGTCACTAGGGAAGGTCACTGGAGCCAGGTCACGGAGGGCACGTCTCACTGGGCATGTCCCAGGGGGCAGGTAAGAGACGGCAGGACACGGAACGCAGGGGACTGAGGCAGGTCACACAGAGCTGCTCACCGATTGCAGGACTGAAGGAAGGTCACTAATGCAGCTCACTGAGACAGGACACAGTAGTGAAGTCACAGAGGGCCAGGCACGTAGGTCACACAGCACAGGTCACAAAGGACCTATAGCAGTGGACAGGACTGAGGGAAGGTCACTAGGGCCAGTCACTGAGTGACATCACAGAGGGCAAGTCACAGGGGCAAGTCTCTGAGGAAGGACTCAGACAGCATGTTCCTAAGGATAGTCACAGAGGGAAGTTATCAGAGGGCAAGTCACTGAGGCAGATCACACAGGGTGGCTCACCGTGGGTAGTCCCTGAGGACAGCTTGCAGAGAGAAGGTCTCCGAGGGCAGGTCACATGGGTATGTCACTGAGAGCAGGGGTCATGGGGCAGCTTAGCGTCTGCTGGTCACAGAGGGCACGTGGCAGAGGGCAGAAATGAGGGCTGGTCTCAGACAGCAGGTCAGAGAAGGTACGTCACTGAAGCCAGTTCACCTAGGGAAGACACAGGGGGACAAGTCCCAGAGAACAGGACTGGAGGTAGGTCCCAGAGGACAAGTCCGAGGCCAGGTTACTTGAGGGGAAGTGACACGGGGCGGGTCCACTGAAGCAGGTCTCAGAGGGCAAGGTCAGTGGCAGTCACAGAGCGGTGGTCACAGTTGCTACGTCACAGAAGCAGCTCACAGAGGGCAGTCGCAGAGTACAAGTCCCTGAGGGGTGGTCGCAGGGCACATGTCGCCAAGGCCCGGTCCCAGAGGGCCGGCACTGATGGCAGGATGAGGGAAGTTCACTAGCGCCGGTCTCTGAAGGAGGTTCCAGAAGTCACAGAGGGTCAGGCACTAAGTGAGGTCCCATAGGGTGCATCACAGAAGGCAGGTCACTGAAGGCCGGCCACACAGGCAGGTCATACAAGGCATGTCACCGAAGGAGGTAATATGGGGCAGATCACAAATCCCAGGCGAAGGAAGCAAGGCCTTAGGGCAGATCACAGAGGTCGGGTCACAGATGGCAGAACTGAGGACAGGACACACAGATCACATCACCCAGGGTAGGTCACAGAGGGCTGGTCCTGGTGGAAGTACTGAGTGAAGGTCACTAGAGCAAGTCACTGAGCGAGGTCACAGAGGGCAAGTCACAGGCGGCAGGTCACAAAAGACAGAGGACAGAGGGCAGGTCCTGAAGGAGGTCACAGATGTGAGGGGGAGCATACAGGGCAAGACACTGAGGGAGGTCAACGAGAGCATGTGACTGAGGCAGTCACAGAGGGCCGGCATCACAGGGCAGGTCACTGAAGGCAGGTGATGATTGAGGGCTGGTTACTGATGCCTGGTCACAGAGGGCTGGTCACTGATGGCGGGACTGAGGGAAGGTCACTAGGGTAGGTCACTGAGGGAGGTGATGGGGGAGGACAAAGAGGGCAGGGCAGTGAGTGAGGACATAGGGCCAAGTCACGGAGGGTAGGTCACCAGGGCCAGTCACACAAGTCATGTCAATGAGGGAGGTAATGGGGAGCAGATCACAAATACCACATGAAGGAAGCCAGAACTTAGAGCAGGTCACAGATGCCTGGCCACAGTGGACAGTCACTGAGTACAGGGCACAGACGGATGGTCCCAGAGGTCAGTTCACAGAGAGCAGGTCACAGACAGCGGTCATAGCCTGTTACTGAGGGAGGTCATAGAATGCAGGTCAAGGAGGGCAGGTCACAGGAGGCTAGTCAAAGAATGAAGCTTTCAGAGGGCAGGTCACAGACAGCAGGTCACTAGGGAAGGTCACTGGAGCCAGGTCACGGAGGGCACGTCTCACTGGGCATGTCCCAGGGGGCAGGTAAGAGACGGCAGGACACGGAACGCAGGGGATTGAGGCAGGTCACACAGAGCTGCTCACCGATGGCACTACTGAGGGATGGTCACTAATGCAGCTCACTGAGACAGGACACAGTAGTGAAGTCACAGAGGGCCAGGCACTTAGGTCACACAGCGCAGGTCACAAAGGACCTACAGCAGTGGGCAGGACTGAGGGAAGGTCACTAGGGCCAGTCACTGAGTGACGTCACAGAGGGCAAGTCACAGGGGCAAGTCTCTGAGGGAGGACTCAGACAGCATGTTCCTAAAGACAGTCACAGAGGGAAGATATCAGAGGGCAAGTCACTGAGGCAGATCACACAGGGTGGCTCACCGTGGGTAGTCCCTGAGGACAGCTTGCAGAGAGAAGGTCTCTTAGGGCAGGTCACATGGGTATGTCACTGAGAGCAGGGGTCATGGGGCAGCTTAGCGTCTGCTGGTCACAGAGGGCACGTGGCAGAGGGCAGAAATGAGGGCTGGTCTCAGACAGCAGGTCAGAGAAGGTACGTCACTGAAGCCAGGTCACCTAGGGAAGACACAGGGGGACAAGTCCCAGAGGGCAGGACTGGAGGTAGGTCCCAGAGTACAAGTCCGAGGCCAGGTTACTTGAGGGGAAGTGACACGGGGCGGGTCCACTGAAGCAGGTCTCAGAGGGCAAGGTCAGTGGCAGTCACAGAGCGGTGGTCACAGTTGCTACGTCACAGAACCAGCTCACAGAGGGCAGTCGCAGAGTACAAGTACCTGAGGGGTGGTCGCAGGGCACATGTCGCCAAGGCCCGGTCCCAGAGGGCCGGCACTGATGGCAGGATGAGGGAAGTTCACTAGCGCCGGTCTCTGAAGGAGGTTCCAGAAGTCACAGAGGGTCAGGCACTAAGTGAGGTCCCATAGGGTGCATCACAGAAGGCAGGTCACTGAAGGCCGGCCACACAGGCAGGTCATACAAGGCATGTCACCGAAGGAGGTAATATGGGGCAGATCACAAATCCCAAGCGAAGGAAGCAAGGCCTTAGGGCAGATCACAGAGGTCGGGTCACAGATGGCAGAACTGAGGACAGGACACACAGATCACATCATCGAGGGTAGGTCACAGAGGGCTGGTCCTGGTGGAAGTACTGAGTGAAGGTCACTAGAGCAAGTCACTGAGCGAGGTCACAGAGGGCAAGTCACAGGCGGCAGGTGACAAAAGACAGAGGACAGAGGGCAGGTCGTGAAGGAGGTCACAGATGTGAGGGGGAGCATACAGGGCAAGACACTGAGGGAGGTCAACGAGAGCATGTGACTGAGGCAGTCACAGAGGGCCGGCATCACAGGGCAGGTCACTGAAGGCAGGTGATGATTGAGGGCTGGTTACTGATGGCTGGTCACAGAGGGCTGGTCACTGATGGCAGGACTGAGGGAAGGTCACTAGGGTAGGTCACTGAGGGAGGTGATGGGGGAGGACAAAGAGGGCAGGGCAGTGAGTGAGGACATAGGGCCAAGTCACGGAGGGTAGGTCACCAGTGTCCGTCACACAAGTCATGTCACTGAGGGAGGTAATGGGGAGCAGATCACAAATACCACATGAAGGAAGCCAGAACTTAGAGCAGGTCACAGATGCCTGGTCACAGTGGACAGTCACTGAGTACAGGGCACAGACGGATAGTCCCAGAGGGCAGTTCACAGAGAGCAGGTCACAGACAGCGGTCGTAGCCTGTTACAGAGGGAGGTCATAGAATGCTGGTAACGAAGGGCAGGTCACGGGAGGCTAGTCAAAGAATGAAGCTTTCAGAGGGCAGGTCACAGACAGCAGGTCACTAGGGAAGGTCACTGGAGCCAGATCACGGTGGGCACGTCTCACTGGGCATGTCCCAGGGGGCAGGTAAGAGACGGCAGGACACGGAACGCAGGGGACTGAGGCAGGTCACACAGAGCTGCTCACCGATGGCAGGACTGAGGGAAGGTCACTAATGCAGCTCACTGAGACAGGACACAGTAGTGAAGTCACAGAGGGCCAGGCACTTAGGTCACACAGCGCAGGTCACAAAGGAACTACAGCAGTGGGCAGGACTGAGGGAAGGTCACTAGGGCCAGTCACTGAGTGACATCACAGAGGGCAAGTCACAGGGGCAAGTCTCTGAGGGAGGACTCAGACAGCATGTTCCTAAGGATAGTCACAGAGGGAAGTTATCAGAGGGCAAGTCACTGAGGCAGATCACACAGGGTGGCTCACCGTGGGTAGTCCCTGAGGACAGCTTGCAGAGAGAAGGTCTCCGAGGGCAGGTCACATGGGTATGTCACTGAGAGCAGGGGTCATGGGGCAGCTTAGCGTCCGCTGGTCACAGAGGGCACGTGGCAGAGGGCAGAAATGAGGGCTGGTCTCAGACAGCAGGTCAGAGAAGGTAGGTCACTGAAGCCAGGTCACCTAGGGAAGACACAGGGGGAAAAGTCCCAGAGGGCAGGACTGGAGGTAGGTCCCAGAGGACAAGTCCGAGGCCAGGTTACTTGAGGGGAAGTGACACGGGGCGGGTCCACTGAAGCAGGTCTCAGAGGGCAAGGTCAGTGGCAGTCACAGAGCGGTGGTCACAGTTGCTACGTCACAGAAGCAGCTCACAGAGGGCAGTCGCAGAGTACAAGTCCCTGAGGGGTGGTCGCAGGGCACATGTCGCCAAGGCCCGGTCCCAGAGGGCCGGCACTGATGGCAGGATGAGGGAAGTTCACTAGCGCCGGTCTCTGAAGGAGGTTCCAGAAGTCACAGAGGGTCAGGCACTAAGTGAGGTCCCATAGGGTGGATCACAGAAGGCAGGTCACTGAAGGCCGGCCACACAGGCAGGTCATACAAGGCATGTCACCGAAGGAGGTAATATGGGGCCGATCACAAATCCCAGGCGAAGGAAGCAAGGCCTTAGGGCAGATCACAGAGGTCGGGTCACAGATGGCAGAACTGAGGACAGGACACACAGATCACATCACCGAGGGTAGGTCACAGAGGGCTGGTCCTGGTGGAAGTACTGAGTGAAGGTAACTAGAGCAAGTCACTGAGCGAGGTCACAGAGGGCAAGTCACAGGCGGCAGGTCACAAAAGACAGAGGACAGAGGGCTGGTCGTGAAGGAGGTCACAGATGTGAGGGGGAGCATACAGGGCAAGACACTGAGGGAGGTCAACGAGAGCATGTGACTGAGGCAGTCAAGAGGGCCGGCATCACAGGGCAGGTCACTGAAGGCAGGTGATGATTGAGGGCTGGTTACTGATGGCTGGTCACAGAGGGCTGGTCACTGATGGGGGGACTGAGGGAAGGTCACTAGGGTAGGTCACTGAGGGAGGTGATGGGGGAGAACAAAGAGGGCAGGGCAATGAGTGAGGACATAGGGCCAAGTCACGGAGGGTAGGTCACCAGGGCCAGTCACACAAGTCATGTCACTGAGGGAGGTAATGGGGAGCAGATCACAAATACCACATGAAGGAAGCCAGAACTTAGAGCAGGTCACAGATGCATGGTCACAGTGGACAGTCACTGAGTACAGGGCACAGACGGATGGTCCCAGAGGGCAGTTCACAGAGAGCAGGTCACAGACAGCGGTCGTAGCCTGTTACTGAGGGAGGTCATAGAATGCAGGTCAAGGAGGGCAGGTCACGGGAGGCTAGTCAAAGAATGAAGCTTTCAGAGGGCAGGTCACAGACATCAGGTCACTAGGGAAGGTCACTGGAGCCAGGTCACGGAGGGCACGTCTCACTGGGCATGTCCCAGGGGGCAGGTAAGAGACAGCAGGACACGGAACGCAGGGGATTGAGGCAGGTCACACAGAGCTGCTCACCGATGGCACTACTGAGGGAAGGTCACTAATGCAGCTCACTGAGACAGGACACAGTAGTGAAGTCACAGAGGGCCAGGCACTTAGGTCACACAGCGCAGGTCACAAAGGACCTATAGCAGTGGGCAGGACTGAGGGAAGGTCACTAGGGCCAGTCACTGAGTGACGTCACAGAGGGCAAGTCACAGGGGCAAGTCTCTGAGGAAGGACTCAGACAGCATGTTCCTAAGGATAGTCACAGAGGGAAGTTATCAGAGGGCAAGTCACTGAGGCAGATCACACAGGGTGGCTCACCGTGGGTAGTCCCTGAGGACACCTTGCAGAGAGAAGGTGTCCGAGGGCAGGTCACATGGGTATGTCACTGAGAGCAGGGGTCATGGGGCAGCTTAGCGTCCGCTGGTCACAGAGGGCACGTGGCAGAGGGCAGAAATGAGGGCTGGTATCAGACAGCAGGTCAGAGAAGGTAGGTCACTGAAGCCAGGTCACCTAGGGAAGACACAGGGGGACAAGTCCCAGAGGGCAGGACTGGAGGTAGGTCCCAGAGGACAAGTCCGAGGCCAGGTTACTTGAGGGGAAGTGACACGGGGCGGGTCCACTGAAGCAGGTCTCAGAGGGCAAGGTCAGTGGCGGTCACAGAGCGGTGGTCACAGTTGCTACGTCACAGAAGCAGCTCACAGAGGGCAGTCGCAGAGTACAAGTCCCTGAGGGGTGGTCGCAGGGCACATGTCGCCAAGGCCCGGTCCCAGAGGGCCGGCACTGATGGCAGGATGAGGGAAGTTCACTAGCGCCGGTCTCTGAAGGAGGTTCCAGAAATCACAGAGGGTCAGGCACTAAGTGAGGTCCCATAGGGTTGATCACAGAAGGCAGGTCACTGAAGGCCGGCCACACAGGCAGGTCATACAAGGCATGTCACCGAAGGAGGTAATATGGGGCAGATCACAAATCCCAGGCGAAGCAAGCAAGGCCTTAGGGCAGATCACAGAGGTCGGGTCACAGATGGCAGAACTGAGGACAGGACACACAGATCACATCATCGAGGGTAGGTCACAGAGGGCTGGTCCTGGTGGAAGTACTGAGTGAAGGTCACTAGAGCAAGTCACTGAGCGAGGTCACAGAGGGCAAGTCACAGGCGGCAGGTCACAAAAGACAGAGGACAGAGGGCAGGTCCTGAAGGAGGTCACAGATGTGAGGGGGAGCATACAGGGCAAGACACTGAGGGAGGTCAACGAGAGCATGTGACTGAGGCAGTCAAGAGGGCCGGCATCACAGGGCAGGTCACTGAAGGCAGGTGATGATTGAGGGCTGGTTACTGATGGCTGGTCACAGAGGGCTGGTCACTGATGGCGGGACTGAGGGAAGGTCACTAGGGTAGGTCACTGAGGGAGGTGATGGGGGAGGACAAAGAGGGCAGGGCAGTGAGTGAGGACATAGGGCCAAGTCACGGAGGGTAGGTCACCAGGGCCAGTCACACAAGTCATGTCACTGAGGGAGGTAATGGGGAACAGATCACAAATACCACATGAAGGAAGCCAGAACTTAGAGCAGGTCACAGATGCCTGGTCACAGTGGACAGTCACTGAGTACAGGGCACAGACGGATGGTCCCAGAGGGCAGTTCACAGAGAGCAGGTCACAGACAGAGGTCGTAGCCTGTTACTGAGGGAGGTCATAGAATACAGGTCAAGGAGGGCAGGTCACAGGAGGCTAGTCAAAGAATGAAGCTTTCAGAGGGCAGGTCACAGACAGCAGGTCACTAGGGAAGGTCACTGGAGCCAGGTCACAGAGGGCACGTCTCACTGGGCATGTCCCAGGGGGCAGGTAAGAGACGGCAGGACACGGAACGCAGGGGACTGAGGCAGGTCACACAGAGCTGCTCACCGATGGCAGGACTGAGGGAAGGTCACTAATGCAGCTCACTGAGACAGGACACAGTAGTGAAGTCACAGAGGGCCAGGCACGTAGGTCACACAGCGCAGGTCACAAAGGACCTATAGCAGTGGGCAGGACTGAGGGAAGGTCACTAGGGCCAGTCACTGAGTGACGTCACAGAGGGCAAGTCACAGGGGCAAGTCTCTGAGGAAGGACTCAGACAGCATGTTCCTAAGGATAGTCACAGAGGGAAGTTATCAGAGGGCAAGTCACTGAGGCAGATCACACAAGGTGGCTCACCGTGGGTAGTCCCTGAGGACAGCTTGCAGAGAGAAGGTCTCCGAGGGCAGGTCACATGGGTATGTCACTGAGAGCAGGGGTCATGGGGCAGCTTAGCGTCTGCTGGTCACAGAGGGCACGTGGCAGAGGGCAGAAATGAGGGCTGGTCTCAGACAGCAGGTCAGAGAAGGTACGTCACTGAAGCCAGTTCACCTAGGGAAGACACAGGGGGACAAGTCCCAGAGAACAGGACTGGAGGTAGGTCCCAGAGGACAAGTCCGAGGCCAGGTTACTTGAGGGGAAGTGACACGGGGCGGGTCCACTGAAGCAGGTCTCAGAGGGCAAGGTCAGTGGCAGTCACAGAGCGGTGGTCACAGTTGCTACGTCACAGAAGCAGCTCACAGAGGGCAGTCGCAGAGTACAAGTCCCTGAGGGGTGGTCGCAGGGCACATGTCGCCAAGGCCCGGTCCCAGAGGGCCGGCACTGATGGCAGGATGAGGGAAGTTCACTAGCGCCGGTCTCTGAAGGAGGTTCCAGAAGTCACAGAGGGTCAGGCACTAAGTGAGGTCCCATAGGGTGCATCACAGAAGGCAGGTCACTGAAGGCCGGCCACACAGGCAGGTCATACAAGGCATGTCACCGAAGGAGGTAATATGGGGCCGATCACAAATCCCAGGCGAAGGAAGCAAGGCCTTAGGGCAGATCACAGAGGTCGGGTCACAGATGGCAGAACTGAGGACAGGACACACAGATCACATCACGGAGGGTAGGTCACAGAGGGCTGGTCCTGGTGGAAGTACTGAGTGAAGGTCACTAGAGCAAGTCACTGAGCGAGGTCACAGAGGGCAAGTCACAGGCGGCAGGTCACAAAAGACAGAGGACAGAGGGCAGGTCGTGAAGGAGGTCACAGATGTGAGGGGGAGCATACAGGGCAAGACACTGAGGGAGGTCAACGAGAGCATGTGACTGAGGCAGTCAAGAGGGCCGGCATCACAGGGCAGGTCACTGAAGGCAGGTGATGATTGAGGGCTGGTTACTGATGGCTGGTCACAGAGGGCTGGTCACTGATGGCGGGACTGAGGGAAGGTCACTAGGGTAGGTCACTGAGGGAGGTGATGGGGGAGGACAAAGAGGGCAGGGCAGTGAGTGAGGACATAGGGCCAAGTCACGGAGGGTAGGTCACCAGGGCCAGTCACACAAGTCATGTCACTGAGGGAGGTAATGGGGAGCAGATCACAAATACCACATGAAGGAAGCCAGAACTTAGAGCAGGTCACAGATGCCTGGTCACAGTGGACAGTCACTGAGTACAGGGCACAGACGGATGGTCCCAGAGGGCAGTTCACAGAGAGCAGGTCACAGACAGCGGTCGTAGCCTGTTACTGAGGGAGGTCATAGAATGCAGGTCAAGGAGGGCAGGTCACAGGAGGCTAGTCAAAGAATGAAGCTTTCAGAGGGCAGGTCACAGACAGCAGGTCACTAGGGAAGGTCACTGGAGCCAGGTCACGGAGGGCACGTCTCACTGGGCATGTCCCAGGGGGCAGGTAAGAGACGGCAGGACACGGAACGCAGGGGACTGAGGCAGGTCACACAGAGCTGCTCACCGATTGCAGGACTGAAGGAAGGTCACTAATGCAGCTCACTGAGACAGGACACAGTAGTGAAGTCACAGAGGGCCAGGCACGTAGGTCACACAGCACAGGTCACAAAGGACCTATAGCAGTGGACAGGACTGAGGGAAGGTCACTAGGGCCAGTCACTGAGTGACATCACAGAGGGCAAGTCACAGGGGCAAGTCTCTGAGGAAGGACTCAGACAGCATGTTCCTAAGGATAGTCACAGAGGGAAGTTATCAGAGGGCAAGTCACTGAGGCAGATCACACAGGGTGGCTCACCGTGGGTAGTCCCTGAGGACAGCTTGCAGAGAGAAGGTCTCCGAGGGCAGGTCACATGGGTATGTCACTGAGAGCAGGGGTCATGGGGCAGCTTAGCGTCTGCTGGTCACAGAGGGCACGTGGCAGAGGGCAGAAATGAGGGCTGGTCTCAGACAGCAGGTCAGAGAAGGTACGTCACTGAAGCCAGTTCACCTAGGGAAGACACAGGGGGACAAGTCCCAGAGAACAGGACTGGAGGTAGGTCCCAGAGGACAAGTCCGAGGCCAGGTTACTTGAGGGGAAGTGACACGGGGCGGGTCCACTGAAGCAGGTCTCAGAGGGCAAGGTCAGTGGCAGTCACAGAGCGGTGGTCACAGTTGCTACGTCACAGAAGCAGCTCACAGAGGGCAGTCGCAGAGTACAAGTCCCTGAGGGGTGGTCGCAGGGCACATGTCGCCAAGGCCCGGTCCCAGAGGGCCGGCACTGATGGCAGGATGAGGGAAGTTCACTAGCGCCGGTCTCTGAAGGAGGTTCCAGAAGTCACAGAGGGTCAGGCACTAAGTGAGGTCCCATAGGGTGCATCACAGAAGGCAGGTCACTGAAGGCCGGCCACACAGGCAGGTCATACAAGGCATGTCACCGAAGGAGGTAATATGGGGCAGATCACAAATCCCAGGCGAAGGAAGCAAGGCCTTAGGGCAGATCACAGAGGTCGGGTCACAGATGGCAGAACTGAGGACAGGACACACAGATCACATCACCCAGGGTAGGTCACAGAGGGCTGGTCCTGGTGGAAGTACTGAGTGAAGGTCACTAGAGCAAGTCACTGAGCGAGGTCACAGAGGGCAAGTCACAGGCGGCAGGTCACAAAAGACAGAGGACAGAGGGCAGGTCCTGAAGGAGGTCACAGATGTGAGGGGGAGCATACAGGGCAAGACACTGAGGGAGGTCAACGAGAGCATGTGACTGAGGCAGTCACAGAGGGCCGGCATCACAGGGCAGGTCACTGAAGGCAGGTGATGATTGAGGGCTGGTTACTGATGGCTGGTCACAGAGGGCTGGTCACTGATGGCGGGACTGAGGGAAGGTCACTAGGGTAGGTCACTGAGGGAGGTGATGGGGGAGGACAAAGAGGGCAGGGCAGTGAGTGAGGACATAGGGCCAAGTCACGGAGGGTAGGTCACCAGGGCCAGTCACACAAGTCATGTCAATGAGGGAGGTAATGGGGAGCAGATCACAAATACCACATGAAGGAAGCCAGAACTTAGAGCAGGTCACAGATGCCTGGCCACAGTGGACAGTCACTGAGTACAGGGCACAGACGGATGGTCCCAGAGGTCAGTTCACAGAGAGCAGGTCACAGACAGCGGTCATAGCCTGTTACTGAGGGAGGTCATAGAATGCAGGTCAAGGAGGGCAGGTCACAGGAGGCTAGTCAAAGAATGAAGCTTTCAGAGGGCAGGTCACAGACAGCAGGTCACTAGGGAAGGTCACTGGAGCCAGGTCACGGAGGGCACGTCTCACTGGGCATGTCCCAGGGGGCAGGTAAGAGACGGCAGGACACGGAACGCAGGGGATTGAGGCAGGTCACACAGAGCTGCTCACCGATGGCACTACTGAGGGATGGTCACTAATGCAGCTCACTGAGACAGGACACAGTAGTGAAGTCACAGAGGGCCAGGCACTTAGGTCACACAGCGCAGGTCACAAAGGACCTAGAGCAGTGGGCAGGACTGAGGGAAGGTCACTAGGGCCAGTCACTGAGTGACGTCACAGAGGGCAAGTCACAGGGGCAAGTCTCTGAGGGAGGACTCAGACAGCATGTTCCTAAAGACAGTCACAGAGGGAAGATATCAGAGGGCAAGTCACTGAGGCAGATCACACAGGGTGGCTCACCGTGGGTAGTCCCTGAGGACAGCTTGCAGAGAGAAGGTCTCCGAGGGCAGGTCACATGGGTATGTCACTGAGAGCAGGGGTCATGGGGCAGCTTAGCGTCTGCTGGTCACAGAGGGCACGTGGCAGAGGGCAGAAATGAGGGCTGGTCTCAGACAGCAGGTCAGAGAAGGTACGTCACTGAAGCCAGGTCACCTAGGGAAGACACAGGGGGACAAGTCCCAGAGGGCAGGACTGGAGGTAGGTCCCAGAGTACAAGTCCGAGGCCAGGTTACTTGAGGGGAAGTGACACGGGGCGGGTCCACTGAAGCAGGTCTCAGAGGGCAAGGTCAGTGGCAGTCACAGAGCGGTGGTCACAGTTGCTACGTCACAGAAGCAGCTCACAGAGGGCAGTCGCAGAGTACAAGTACCTGAGGGGTGGTCGCAGGGCACATGTCGCCAAGGCCCGGTCCCAGAGGGCCGGCACTGATGGCAGGATGAGGGAAGTTCACTAGCGCCGGTCTCTGAAGGAGGTTCCAGAAGTCACAGAGGGTCAGGCACTAAGTGAGGTCCCATAGGGTGCATCACAGAAGGCAGGTCACTGAAGGCCGGCCACACAGGCAGGTCATACAAGGCATGTCACCGAAGGAGGTAATATGGGGCAGATCACAAATCCCAGGCGAAGGAAGCAAGGCCTTAGGGCAGATCACAGAGGTTGGGTCACAGATGGCAGAACTGAGGACAGGACACACAGATCACATCATCGAGGGTAGGTCACAGAGGGCTGGTCCTGGTGGAAGTACTGAGTGAAGGTCACTAGAGTAAGTCACTGAGCGAGGTCACAGAGGGCAAGTCACAGGCGGCAGGTAACAAAAGACAGAGGACAGAGGGCAGGTCGTGAAGGAGGTCACAGATGTGAGGGGGAGCATACAGGGCAAGACACTGAGGGAGGTCAACGAGAGCATGTGACTGAGGCAGTCACAGAGGGCCGGCATCACAGGGCAGGTCACTGAAGGCAGGTGATGATTGAGGGCTGGTTACTGATGGCTGGTCACAGAGGGCTGGTCACTGATGGCAGGACTGAGGGAAGGTCACTAGGGCCAGTCACTGAGTGACGTCACAGAGGGCAAGTCACAGGGGCAAGTCTCTGAGGGAGGACTCAGACAGCATGTTCCTAAGGATAGTCACAGAGGGAAGTTATCAGAGGGCAACTCACTGAGGCAGATCACACAGGGTGGCTCACCGTGGGTAGTCCCTGAGGACAGCTTGCAGAGAGAAGGTCTCCGAGGGCAGGTCACATGGGTATGTCACTGAGAGCAGGGGTCATGGGGCAGCTTAGCGTCCGCTGGTCACAGAAGGCACGTGGCAGAGGGCAGAAATGAGGGCTGGTCTCAGACAGCAGGTCAGAGAAGGTACGTCACTGAAGCCAGGTCACCTAGGGAAGACACAGGGGGACAAGTCCCAGAGGGCAGGACTGGAGGTAGGTCCCAGAGGACAAGTCCGTGGCCAGGTTACTTGAGGGGAAGTGACACGGGGCGGGTCCACTGAAGCAGGTCTCAGAGGGCAAGGTCAGTGGCGGTCACAGAGCGGTGGTCACAGTTGCTACGTCACAGAAGCAGCTCACAGAGGGCAGTCGCAGAGTACAAGTCCCTGAGGGGTGGTCGCAGGGCACATGTCGCCAAGGCCCGGTCCCAGAGGGCCGGCACTGATGGCAGGATGAGGGAAGTTCACTAGCGCCGGTCTCTGAAGGAGGTTCCAGAAGTCACAGAGGGTCAGGCACTAAGTGAGGTCCCATAGGGTGCATCACAGAAGGCAGGTCACTGAAGGCCGGCCACACAGGCAGGTCATACAAGGCATGTCACCGAAGGAGGTAATATGGGGCAGATCACAAATCCCAGGCGAAGGAAGCAAGGCCTTAGGGCAGATCACAGAGGTCCGGTCACAGATGGCAGAACTGAGGACAGGACACACAGATCACATCACCGAGGGTAGGTCACAGAGGGCTGGTCCTGGTGGAAGTACTGAGTGAAGGTCACTAGAGCAAGTCACTGAGCAAGGTCACAGAGGGCAAGTCACAGGCGGCAGGTCACAAAAGACAGAGGACAGAGAGCAGGTCGTGAAGGAGGTCAGAGATATGAGGGGGAGCATACAGGGCAAGACACTGAGGGAGGTCAACGAGAGCATGTGACTGAGGCAGTCACAGAGGGCCGGCATCACAGGGCAGGTCACTGAAGGCAGGTGATGATTGAGGGCTGGTTACTGATGGCTGGTCACAGAGGGCTGGTCACTGATGGCAGGACTGAGGGAAGGTCACTAGGGTAGGTCACTGAGGGAGGTGATGGGGGAGGACAAAGAGGGCAGGGCAGTGAGTGAGGACATAGGGCCAAGTCACGGAGGGTAGGTCACCAGGGTCCGTCACACAAGTCATGTCACTGAGGGAGGTAATGGGGAGCAGATCACAAATACCACATGAAGGAAGCCAGAACTTAGAGCAGGTCACAGATGCCTGGTCACAGTGGACAGTCACTGAGTACAGGGCACAGACGGATAGTCCCAGAGGGCAGTTCACAGAGAGCAGGTCACAGACAGCGGTCGTAGCCTGTTACAGAGGGAGGTCATAGAATGCTGGTAACGAAGGGCAGGTCACGGGAGGCTAGTCAAAGAATGAAGCTTTCAGAGGGCAGGTCACAGACAGCAGGTCACTAGGGAAGGTCACTGGAGCCAGGTCACGGTGGGCACGTCTCACTGGGCATGTCCCAGGGGGCAGGTAAGAGACGGCAGGACACGGAACGCAGGGGACTGAGGCAGGTCACACAGAGCGGCTCACCGATGGCAGGACTGAGGGAAGGTCACTAATGCAGCTCACTGAGACAGGACACAGTAGTGAAGTCACAGAGGGCCAGGCACTTAGGTCACACAGCGCAGGTCACAAAGGAACTACAGCAGTGGGCAGGACTGAGGGAAGGTCACTAGGGCCAGTCACTGAGTGACATCACAGAGGGCAAGTCACAGGGGCAAGTCTCTGAGGGAGGACTCAGACAGCATGTTCCTAAGGATAGTCACAGAGGGAAGTTATCAGAGGGCAAGTCACTGAGGCAGATCACACAGGGTGGCTCACCGTGGGTAGTCCCTGAGGACAGCTTGCAGAGAGAAGGTCTCCGAGGGCAGGTCACATGGGTATGTCACTGAGAGCAGGGGTCATGGGGCAGCTTAGCGTCCGCTGGTCACAGAGGGCACGTGGCAGAGGGCAGAAATGAGGGCTGGTCTCAGACAGCAGGTCAGAGAAGGTAGGTCACTGAAGCCAGGTCACCTAGGGAAGACACAGGGGGAAAAGTCCCAGAGGGCAGGACTGGAGGTAGGTCCCAGAGGACAAGTCCGAGGCCAGGTTACTTGAGGGGAAGTGACACGGGGCGGGTCCACTGAAGCAGGTCTCAGAGGGCAAGGTCAGTGGCAGTCACAGAGCGGTGGTCACAGTTGCTACGTCACAGAAGCAGCTCACAGAGGGCAGTCGCAGAGTACAAGTCCCTGAGGGGTGGTCGCAGGGCACATGTCGCCAAGGCCCGGTCCCAGAGGGCCGGCACTGATGGCAGGATGAGGGAAGTTCACTAGCGCCGGTCTCTGAAGGAGGTTCCAGAAGTCACAGAGGGTCAGGCACTAAGTGAGGTCCCATAGGGTGGATCACAGAAGGCAGGTCACTGAAGGCCGGCCACACAGGCAGGTCATACAAGGCATGTCACCGAAGGAGGTAATATGGGGCAGATCACAAATCCCAGGCGAAGGAAGCAAGGCCTTAGGGCAGATCACAGAGGTCGGGTCACAGATGGCAGAACTGAGGACAGGACACACAGATCACATCACCGAGGGTAGGTCACAGAGGGCTGGTCCTGGTGGAAGTACTGAGTGAAGGTCACTAGAGCAAGTCACTGAGCGAGGTCACAGAGGGCAAGTCACAGGCGGCAGGTCACAAAAGACAGAGGACAGAGGGCTGGTCGTGAAGGAGGTCACAGATGTGAGGGGGAGCATACAGGGCAAGACACTGAGGGAGGTCAACGAGAGCATGTGACTGAGGCAGTCAAGAGGGCCGGCATCACAGGGCAGGTCACTGAAGGCAGGTGATGATTGAGGGCTGGTTACTGATGGCTGGTCACAGAGGGCTGGTCACTGATGGGGGGACTGAGGGAAGGTCACTAGGGTAGGTCACTGAGGGAGGTGATGGGGGAGAACAAAGAGGGCAGGGCAATGAGTGAGGACATAGGGCCAAGTCACGGAGGGTAGGTCACCAGGGCCAGTCACACAAGTCATGTCACTGAGGGAGGTAATGGGGAGCAGATCACAAATACCACATGAAGGAAGCCAGAACTTAGAGCAGGTCACAGATGCATGGTCACAGTGGACAGTCACTGAGTACAGGGCACAGACGGATGGTCCCAGAGGGCAGTTCACAGAGAGCAGGTCACAGACAGCGGTCGTAGCCTGTTACTGAGGGAGGTCATAGAATGCAGGTCAAGGAGGGCAGGTCACGGGAGGCTAGTCAAAGAATGAAGCTTTCAGAGGGCAGGTCACAGACATCAGGTCACTAGGGAAGGTCACTGGAGCCAGGTCACGGAGGGCACGTCTCACTGGGCATGTCCCAGGGGGCAGGTAAGAGACAGCAGGACACGGAACGCAGGGGATTGAGGCAGGTCACACAGAGCTGCTCACCGATGGCACGACTGAGGGAAGGTCACTAATGCAGCTCACTGAGACAGGACACAGTAGTGAAGTCACAGAGGGCCAGGCACTTAGGTCACACAGCGCAGGTCACAAAGGACCTATAGCAGTGGGCAGGACTGAGGGAAGGTCACTAGGGCCAGTCACTGAGTGACGTCACAGAGGGCAAGTCACAGGGGCAAGTCTCTGAGGAAGGACTCAGACAGCATGTTCCTAAGGATAGTCACAGAGGGAAGTTATCAGAGGGCAAGTCACTGAGGCAGATCACACAGGGTGGCTCACCGTGGGTAGTCCCTGAGGACACCTTGCAGAGAGAAGGTGTCCGAGGGCAGGTCACATGGGTATGTCACTGAGAGCAGGGGTCATGGGGCAGCTTAGCGTCCGCTGGTCACAGAGGGCACGTGGCAGAGGGCAGAAATGAGGGCTGGTATCAGACAGCAGGTCAGAGAAGGTAGGTCACTGAAGCCAGGTCACCTAGGGAAGACACAGGGGGACAAGTCCCAGAGGGCAGGACTGGAGGTAGGTCCCAGAGGACAAGTCCGAGGCCAGGTTACTTGAGGGGAAGTGACACGGGGCGGGTCCACTGAAGCAGGTCTCAGAGGGCAAGGTCAGTGGCGGTCACAGAGCGGTGGTCACAGTTGCTACGTCACAGAAGCAGCTCACAGAGGGCAGTCGCAGAGTACAAGTCCCTGAGGGGTGGTCGCAGGGCACATGTCGCCAAGGCCCGGTCCCAGAGGGCCGGCACTGATGGCAGGATGAGGGAAGTTCACTAGCGCCGGTCTCTGAAGGAGGTTCCAGAAATCACAGAGGGTCAGGCACTAAGTGAGGTCCCATAGGGTTGATCACAGAAGGCAGGTCACTGAAGGCCGGCCACACAGGCAGGTCATACAAGGCATGTCACCGAAGGAGGTAATATGGGGCAGATCACAAATCCCAGGCGAAGCAAGCAAGGCCTTAGGGCAGATCACAGAGGTCGGGTCACAGATGGCAGAACTGAGGACAGGACACACAGATCACATCATCGAGGGTAGGTCACAGAGGGCTGGTCCTGGTGGAAGTACTGAGTGAAGGTCACTAGAGCAAGTCACTGAGCGAGGTCACAGAGGGCAAGTCACAGGCGGCAGGTCACAAAAGACAGAGGACAGAGGGCAGGTCCTGAAGGAGGTCACAGATGTGAGGGGGAGCATACAGGGCAAGACACTGAGGGAGGTCAACGAGAGCATGTGACTGAGGCAGTCAAGAGGGCCGGCATCACAGGGCAGGTCACTGAAGGCAGGTGATGATTGAGGGCTGGTTACTGATGGCTGGTCACAGAGGGCTGGTCACTGATGGCGGGACTGAGGGAAGGTCACTAGGGTAGGTCACTGAGGGAGGTGATGGGGGAGGACAAAGAGGGCAGGGCAGTGAGTGAGGACATAGGGCCAAGTCACGGAGGGTAGGTCACCAGGGCCAGTCACACAAGTCATGTCACTGAGGGAGGTAATGGGGAACAGATCACAAATACCACATGAAGGAAGCCAGAACTTAGAGCAGGTCACAGATGCCTGGTCACAGTGGACAGTCACTGAGTACAGGGCACAGACGGATGGTCCCAGAGGGCAGTTCACAGAGAGCAGGTCACAGACAGAGGTCGTAGCCTGTTACTGAGGGAGGTCATAGAATACAGGTCAAGGAGGGCAGGTCACAGGAGGCTAGTCAAAGAATGAAGCTTTCAGAGGGCAGGTCACAGACAGCAGGTCACTAGGGAAGGTCACTGGAGCCAGGTCACAGAGGGCACGTCTCACTGGGCATGTCCCAGGGGGCAGGTAAGAGACGGCAGGACACGGAACGCAGGGGACTGAGGCAGGTCACACAGAGCTGCTCACCGATGGCAGGACTGAGGGAAGGTCACTAATGCAGCTCACTGAGACAGGACACAGTAGTGAAGTCACAGAGGGCCAGGCACGTAGGTCACACAGCGCAGGTCACAAAGGACCTATAGCAGTGGGCAGGACTGAGGGAAGGTCACTAGGGCCAGTCACTGAGTGACATCACAGAGGGCAAGTCACAGGGGCAAGTCTCTGAGGAAGGACTCAGACAGCATGTTCCTAAGGATAGTCACAGAGGGAAGTTATCAGAGGGCAAGTCACTGAGGCAGAACACAGGGTGGCTCACCGTGGGTAGTCCCTGAGGACAGCTTGCAGAGAGAAGGTCTCCGAGGGCAGGTCACATGGGTATGTCACTGAGAGCAGGGGTCATGGGGCAGCTTAGCATCCGCTGGTCACAGAGGGCACGTGGCAGAGGGCAGAAATGAGGGCTGGTCTCAGACAGCAGGTCAGAGAAGGTACGTCACTGAAGCCAGGTCACCTAGGGAAGACACAGGGGGACAAGTCCCAGAGGGCAGGACTGGAGGTAGGTCCCAGAGGACAAGTCCGAGGCCAGGTTACTTGAGGGGAAGTGACACGGGGCGGGTCCACTGAAGCAGGTCTCAGAGGGCAAGGTCAGTGGCGGTCACAGAGCGGTGGTCACAGTTGCTACGTCACAGAAGCAGCTCACAGAGGGCAGTCGCAGAGTACAAGTCCCTGAGGGGTGGTCGCAGGGCACATGTCGCCAAGGCCCGGTCCCAGAGGGCCGGCACTGATGGCAGGATGAGGGAAGTTCACTAGCGCCGGTCTCTGAAGGAGGTTCCAGAAATCACAGAGGGTCAGGCACTAAGTGAGGTCCCATAGGGTTGATCACAGAAGGCAGGTCACTGAAGGCCGGCCACACAGGCAGGTCATACAAGGCATGTCACCGAAGGAGGTAATATGGGGCAGATCACAAATCCCAGGCGAAGCAAGCAAGGCCTTAGGGCAGATCACAGAGGTCGGGTCACAGATGGCAGAACTGAGGACAGGACACACAGATCACATCATCGAGGGTAGGTCACAGAGGGCTGGTCCTGGTGGAAGTACTGAGTGAAGGTCACTAGAGCAAGTCACTGAGCGAGGTCACAGAGGGCAAGTCACAGGCGGCAGGTCACAAAAGACAGAGGACAGAGGGCAGGTCCTGAAGGAGGTCACAGATGTGAGGGGGAGCATACAGGGCAAGACACTGAGGGAGGTCAACGAGAGCATGTGACTGAGGCAGTCAAGAGGGCCGGCATCACAGGGCAGGTCACTGAAGGCAGGTGATGATTGAGGGCTGGTTACTGATGGCTGGTCACAGAGGGCTGGTCACTGATGGCGGGACTGAGGGAAGGTCACTAGGGTAGGTCACTGAGGGAGGTGATGGGGGAGGACAAAGAGGGCAGGGCAGTGAGTGAGGACATAGGGCCAAGTCACGGAGGGTAGGTCACCAGGGCCAGTCACACAAGTCATGTCACTGAGGGAGGTAATGGGGAACAGATCACAAATACCACATGAAGGAAGCCAGAACTTAGAGCAGGTCACAGATGCCTGGTCACAGTGGACAGTCACTGAGTACAGGGCACAGACGGATGGTCCCAGAGGGCAGTTCACAGAGAGCAGGTCACAGACAGCGGTCGTAGCCTGTTACTGAGGGAGGTCATAGAATGCAGGTCAAGGAGGGCAGGTCACAGGAGGCTAGTCAAAGAATGAAGCTTTCAGAGGGCAGGTCACAGACAGCAGGTCACTAGGGAAGGTCACTGGAGCCAGGTCACGGAGGGCACGTCTCACTGGGCATGTCCCAGGGGGCAGGTAAGAGACGGCAGGACACGGAACGCAGGGGACTGAGGCAGGTCACACAGAGCTGCTCACCGATGGCACGACTGAGGGAAGGTCACTAATGCAGCTCACTGAGACAGGACACAGTAGTGAAGTCACAGAGGGCCAGGCACGTAGGTCACACAGCGCAGGTCACAAAGGACCTATAGCAGTGGGCAGGACTGAGGGAAGGTCACTAGGGCCAGTCACTGAGTGACGTCACAGAGGGCAAGTCACAGGGGCAAGTCTCTGAGGAAGGACTCAGACAGCATGTTCCTAAGGATAGTCACAGAGGGAAGTTATCAGAGGGCAAGTCACTGAGGCAGATCACACAAGGTGGCTCACCGTGGGTAGTCCCTGAGGACAGCTTGCAGAGAGAAGGTCTCCGAGGGCAGGTCACATGGGTATGTCACTGAGAGCAGGGGTCATGGGGCAGCTTAGCGTCTGCTGGTCACAGAGGGCACGTGGCAGAGGGCAGAAATGAGGGCTGGTCTCAGACAGCAGGTCAGAGAAGGTACGTCACTGAAGCCAGTTCACCTAGGGAAGACACAGGGGGACAAGTCCCAGAGAACAGGACTGGAGGTAGGTCCCAGAGGACAAGTCCGAGGCCAGGTTACTTGAGGGGAAGTGACACGGGGCGGGTCCACTGAAGCAGGTCTCAGAGGGCAAGGTCAGTGGCAGTCACAGAGCGGTGGTCACAGTTGCTACGTCACAGAAGCAGCTCACAGAGGGCAGTCGCAGAGTACAAGTCCCTGAGGGGTGGTCGCAGGGCACATGTCGCCAAGGCCCGGTCCCAGAGGGCCGGCACTGATGGCAGGATGAGGGAAGTTCACTAGCGCCGGTCTCTGAAGGAGGTTCCAGAAGTCACAGAGGGTCAGGCACTAAGTGAGGTCCCATAGGGTGCATCACAGAAGGCAGGTCACTGAAGGCCGGCCACACAGGCAGGTCATACAAGGCATGTCACCGAAGGAGGTAATATGGGGCCGATCACAAATCCCAGGCGAAGGAAGCAAGGCCTTAGGGCAGATCACAGAGGTCGGGTCACAGATGGCAGAACTGAGGACAGGACACACAGATCACATCACGGAGGGTAGGTCACAGAGGGCTGGTCCTGGTGGAAGTACTGAGTGAAGGTCACTAGAGCAAGTCACTGAGCGAGGTCACAGAGGGCAAGTCACAGGCGGCAGGTCACAAAAGACAGAGGACAGAGGGCAGGTCGTGAAGGAGGTCACAGATGTGAGGGTGAGCATACAGGGCAAGACACTGAGGGAGGTCAACGAGAGCATGTGACTGAGGCAGTCAAGAGGGCCGGCATCACAGGGCAGGTCACTGAAGGCAGGTGATGATTGAGGGCTGGTTACTGATGGCTGGTCACAGAGGGCTGGTCACTGATGGCGGGACTGAGGGAAGGTCACTAGGGTAGGTCACTGAGGGAGGTGATGGGGGAGGACAAAGAGGGCAGGGCAGTGAGTGAGGACATAGGGCCAAGTCACGGAGGGTAGGTCACCAGGGCCAGTCACACAAGTCATGTCACTGAGGGAGGTAATGGGGAGCAGATCACAAATACCACATGAAGGAAGCCAGAACTTAGAGCAGGTCACAGATGCCTGGTCACAGTGGACAGTCACTGAGTACAGGGCACAGACGGATGGTCCCAGAGGGCAGTTCACAGAGAGCAGGTCACAGACAGCGGTCGTAGCCTGTTACTGAGGGAGGTCATAGAATGCAGGTCAAGGAGGGCAGGTCACAGGAGGCTAGTCAAAGAATGAAGCTTTCAGAGGGCAGGTCACAGACAGCAGGTCACTAGGGAAGGTCACTGGAGCCAGGTCACGGAGGGCACGTCTCACTGGGCATGTCCCAGGGGGCAGGTAAGAGACGGCAGGACACGGAACGCAGGGGACTGAGGCAGGTCACACAGAGCTGCTCACCGATGGCAGGACTGAAGGAAGGTCACTAATGCAGCTCACTGAGACAGGACACAGTAGTGAAGTCACAGAGGGCCAGGCACGTAGGTCACACAGCACAGGTCACAAAGGACCTATAGCAGTGGACAGGACTGAGGGAAGGTCACTAGGGCCAGTCACTGAGTGACATCACAGAGGGCAAGTCACAGGGGCAAGTCTCTGAGGAAGGACTCAGACAGCATGTTCCTAAGGATAGTCACAGAGGGAAGTTATCAGAGGGCAAGTCACTGAGGCAGAAATGAGGGCTGGTCTCAGACAGCAGGTCAGAGAAGGTACGTCACTGAAGCCAGTTCACCTAGGGAAGACACAGGGGGACAAGTCCCAGAGAACAGGACTGGAGGTAGGTCCCAGAGGACAAGTCCGAGGCCAGGTTACTTGAGGGGAAGTGACACGGGGCGGGTCCACTGAAGCAGGTCTCAGAGGGCAAGGTCAGTGGCAGTCACAGAGCGGTGGTCACAGTTGCTACGTCACAGAAGCAGCTCACAGAGGGCAGTCGCAGAGTACAAGTCCCTGAGGGGTGGTCGCAGGGCACATGTCGCCAAGGCCCGGTCCCAGAGGGCCGGCACTGATGGCAGGATGAGGGAAGTTCACTAGCGCCGGTCTCTGAAGGAGGTTCCAGAAGTCACAGAGGGTCAGGCACTAAGTGAGGTCCCATAGGGTGCATCACAGAAGGCAGGTCACTGAAGGCCGGCCACACAGGCAGGTCATACAAGGCATGTCACCGAAGGAGGTAATATGGGGCAGATCACAAATCCCAGGCGAAGGAAGCAAGGCCTTAGGGCAGATCACAGAGGTCGGGTCACAGATGGCAGAACTGAGGACAGGACACACAGATCACATCACCCAGGGTAGGTCACAGAGGGCTGGTCCTGGTGGAAGTACTGAGTGAAGGTCACTAGAGCAAGTCACTGAGCGAGGTCACAGAGGGCAAGTCACAGGCGGCAGGTCACAAAAGACAGAGGACAGAGGGCAGGTCCTGAAGGAGGTCACAGATGTGAGGGGGAGCATACAGGGCAAGACACTGAGGGAGGTCAACGAGAGCATGTGACTGAGGCAGTCACAGAGGGCCGGCATCACAGGGCAGGTCACTGAAGGCAGGTGATGATTGAGGGCTGGTTACTGATGGCTGGTCACAGAGGGCTGGTCACTGATGGCACGACTGAGGGAAGGTCACTAGGGTAGGTCACTGAGGGAGGTGATGGGGGAGGACAAAGAGGGCAGGGCAGTGAGTGAGGACATAGGGCCAAGTCACGGAGGGTAGGTCACCAGGGTCCGTCACACAAGTCATGTCACTGAGGGAGGTAATGGGGAGCAGATCACAAATACCACATGAAGGAAGCCAGAACTTAGAGCAGGTCACAGATGCCTGGTCACAGTGGACAGTCACTGAGTACAGGGCACAGACGGATGGTCCCAGAGGGCAGTTCACAGAGAGCAGGTCACAGACAGCGGTCGTAGCCTGTTACAGAGGGAGGTCATAGAATGCTGGTAACGAAGGGCAGGTCACGGGAGGCTAGTCAAAGAATGAAGCTTTCAGAGGGCAGGTCACAGACAGCAGGTCACTAGGGAAGGTCACTGGAGCCAGGTCACGGCGGGCACGTCTCACTGGGCATGTCCCAGGGGGCAGGTAAGAGACGGCAGGACACGGAACGCAGGGGACTGAGGCAGGTCACACAGAGCTGCTCACCGATGGCACGACTGAGGGAAGGTCACTAATGCAGCTCACTGAGACAGGACACAGTAGTGAAGTCACAGAGGGCCAGGCACTTAGGTCACACAGCGCAGGTCACAAAGGACCTATAGCAGTGGGCAGGACTGAGGGAAGGTCACTAGGGCCAGTCACTGAGTGACGTCACAGAGGGCAAGTCACAGGGGCAAGTCTCTGAGGGAGGACTCAGACAGCATGTTCCTAAGGATAGTCACAGAGGGAAGTTATCAGAGGGCAACTCACTGAGGCAGATCACACAGGGTGGCTCACCGTGGGTAGTCCCTGAGGACAGCTTGCAGAAAGAAGGTCTCCGAGGGCAGGTCACATGGGTATGTCACTGAGAGCAGGGGTCATGGGGCAGCTTAGCATCCGCTGGTCACAGAGGGCACGTGGCAGAGGGCAGAAATGAGGGCTGGTCTCAGACAGCAGGTCAGAGAAGGTACGTCACTGAAGCCAGGTCACCTAGGGAAGACACAGGGGGACAAGTCCCAGAGGGCAGGACTGGAGGTAGGTCCCAGAGGACAAGTCCGAGGCCAGGTTACTTGAGGGGAAGTGACACGGGGCGGGTCCACTGAAGCAGGTCTCAGAGGGCAAGGTCAGTGGCAGTCACAGAGCGGTGGTCACAGTTGCTACGTCAAAGAAGCAGCTCACAGAGGGCAGTCGCAGAGTACAAGTCCCTGAGGGGTGGTCGCAGGGCACATGTCGCCAAGGCCCGGTCCCAGAGGGCCGGCACTGATGGCAGGATGAGGGAAGTTCACTAGCGCCGGTCTCTGAAGGAGGTTCCAGAAGTCACAGAGGGTCAGGCACTAAGTGAGGTCCCATAGGGTGGATCACAGAAGGCAGGTCACTGAAGGCCGGCCACACAGGCAGGTCATACAAGGCATGTCACCGAAGGAGGTAATATGGGGCAGATCACAAATCCCAGGCGAAGGAAGCAAGGCCTTAGGGCAGATCACAGAGGTCGGGTCACAGATGGCAGAACTGAGGACAGGACACACAGATCACATCATCGAGGGTAGGTCACAGAGGGCTGGTCCTGGTGGAAGTACTGAGTGAAGGTCACTAGAGCAAGTCACTGAGCGAGGTCACAGAGGGCAAGTCACAGGCGGCAGGTCACAAAAGACAGAGGACAGAGGGCTGGTCGTGAAGGAGGTCACAGATGTGAGGGGGAGCATACAGGGCAAGACACTGAGGGAGGTCAACGAGAGCATGTGACTGAGGCAGTCAAGAGGGCCGGCATCACAGGGCAGGTCACTGAAGGCAGGTGATGATTGAGGGCTGGTTACTGATGGCTGGTCACAGAGGGCTGGTCACTGATGGGGGGACTGAGGGAAGGTCACTAGGGTAGGTCACTGAGGGAGGTGATGGGGGAGGACAAAGAGGGCAGGGCAGTGAGTGAGGACATAGGGCCAAGTCACGGAGGGTAGGTCACCAGGGCCAGTCACACAAGTCATGTCACTGAGGGAGGTAATGGGGAGCAGATCACAAATACCACATGAAGGAAGCCAGAACTTAGAGCAGGTCACAGATGCATGGTCACAGTGGACAGTCACTGAGTACAGGGCACAGACGGATGGTCCCAGAGGGCAGTTCACAGAGAGCAGGTCACAGACAGCGGTCGTAGCCTGTTACTGAGGGAGGTCATAGAATGCAGGTCAAGGAGGGCAGGTCACGGGAGGCTAGTCAAAGAATGAAGCTTTCAGAGGGCAGGTCACAGACATCAGGTCACTAGGGAAGGTCACTGGAGCCAGGTCACGGAGGGCACGTCTCACTGGGCATGTCCCAGGGGGCAGGTAAGAGACAGCAGGACACGGAACGCAGGGGATTGAGGCAGGTCACACAGAGCTGCTCACCGATGGCACTACTGAGGGAAGGTCACTAATGCAGCTCACTGAGACAGGACACAGTAGTGAAGTCACAGAGGGCCAGGCACTTAGGTCACACAGCGCAGGTCACAAAGGACCTATAGCAGTGGGCAGGACTGAGGGAAGGTCACTAGGGCCAGTCACTGAGTGACGTCACAGAGGGCAAGTCACAGGGGCAAGTCTCTGAGGAAGGACTCAGACAGCATGTTCCTAAGGATAGTCACAGAGGGAAGTTATCAGAGGGCAAGTCACTGAGGCAGATCACACAGGGTGGCTCACCGTGGGTAGTCCCTGAGGACACCTTGCAGAGAGAAGGTCTCCGAGGGCAGGTCACATGGGTATGTCACTGAGAGCAGGGGTCATGGGGCAGCTTAGCGTCCGCTGGTCACAGAGGGCACGTGGCAGAGGGCAGAAATGAGGGCTGGTATCAGACAGCAGGTCAGAGAAGGTAGGTCACTGAAGCCAGGTCACCTAGGGAAGACACAGGGGGACAAGTCCCAGAGGGCAGGACTGGAGGTAGGTCCCAGAGGACAAGTCCGAGGCCAGGTTACTTGAGGGGAAGTGACACGGGGCGGGTCCACTGAAGCAGGTCTCAGAGGGCAAGGTCAGTGGCGGTCACAGAGCGGTGGTCACAGTTGCTACGTCACAGAAGCAGCTCACAGAGGGCAGTCGCAGAGTACAAGTCCCTGAGGGGTGGTCGCAGGGCACATGTCGCCAAGGCCCGGTCCCAGAGGGCCGGCACTGATGGCAGGATGAGGGAAGTTCACTAGCGCCGGTCTCTGAAGGAGGTTCCAGAAATCACAGAGGGTCAGGCACTAAGTGAGGTCCCATAGGGTTGATCACAGAAGGCAGGTCACTGAAGGCCGGCCACACAGGCAGGTCATACAAGGCATGTCACCGAAGGAGGTAATATGGGGCAGATCACAAATCCCAGGCGAAGCAAGCAAGGCCTTAGGGCAGATCACAGAGGTCGGGTCACAGATGGCAGAACTGAGGACAGGACACACAGATCACATCATCGAGGGTAGGTCACAGAGGGCTGGTCCTGGTGGAAGTACTGAGTGAAGGTCACTAGAGCAAGTCACTGAGCGAGGTCACAGAGGGCAAGTCACAGGCGGCAGGTCACAAAAGACAGAGGACAGAGGGCAGGTCCTGAAGGAGGTCACAGATGTGAGGGGGAGCATACAGGGCAAGACACTGAGGGAGGTCAACGAGAGCATGTGACTGAGGCAGTCAAGAGGGCCGGCATCACAGGGCAGGTCACTGAAGGCAGGTGATGATTGAGGGCTGGTTACTGATGGCTGGTCACAGAGGGCTGGTCACTGATGGCGGGACTGAGGGAAGGTCACTAGGGTAGGTCACTGAGGGAGGTGATGGGGGAGGACAAAGAGGGCAGGGCAGTGAGTGAGGACATAGGGCCAAGTCACGGAGGGTAGGTCACCAGCGCCAGTCACACAAGTCATGTCACTGAGGGAGGTAATGGGGAACAGATCACAAATACCACATGAAGGAAGCCAGAACTTAGAGCAGGTCACAGATGCCTGGTCACAGTGGACAGTCACTGAGTACAGGGCACAGACGGATGGTCCCAGAGGGCAGTTCACAGAGAGCAGGTCACAGACAGCGGTCGTAGCCTGTTACTGAGGGAGGTCATAGAATGCAGGTCAAGGAGGGCAGGTCACAGGAGGCTAGTCAAAGAATGAAGCTTTCAGAGGGCAGGTCACAGACAGCAGGTCACTAGGGAAGGTCACTGGAGCCAGGTCACGGAGGGCACGTCTCACTGGGCATGTCCCAGGGGGCAGGTAAGAGACGGCAGGACACGGAACGCAGGGGACTGAGGCAGGTCACACAGAGCTGCTCACCGATGGCAGGACTGAGGGAAGGTCACTAATGCAGCTCACTGAGACAGGACACAGTAGTGAAGTCACAGAGGGCCAGGCACGTAGGTCACACAGCGCAGGTCACAAAGGACCTATAGCAGTGGGCAGGACTGAGGGAAGGTCACTAGGGCCAGTCACTGAGTGACGTCACAGAGGGCAAGTCACAGGGGCAAGTCTCTGAGGAAGGACTCAGACAGCATGTTCCTAAGGATAGTCACAGAGGGAAGTTATCAGAGGGCAAGTCACTGAGGCAGATCACACAAGGTGGCTCACCGTGGGTAGTCCCTGAGGACAGCTTGCAGAGAGAAGGTCTCCGAGGGCAGGTCACATGGGTATGTCACTGAGAGCAGGGGTCATGGGGTAGCTTAGCGTCTGCTGGTCACAGAGGGCACGTGGCAGAGGGCAGAAATGAGGGCTGGTCTCAGACAGCAGGTCAGAGAAGGTACGTCACTGAAGCCAGGTCACCTAGGGAAGACACAGGGAGACAAGTCCCAGAGAACAGGACTGGAGGTAGGTCCCAGAGGACAAGTCCGAGGCCAGGTTACTTGAGGGGAAGTGACACGGGGCGGGTCCACTGAAGCAGGTCTCAGAGGGCAAGGTCAGTGGCAGTCACAGAGCGGTGGTCACAGTTGCTACGTCACAGAAGCAGCTCACAGAGGGCAGTCGCAGAGTACAAGTCCCTGAGGGGTGGTCGCAGGGCACATGTCGCCAAGGCCCGGTCCCAGAGGGCCGGCACTGATGGCAGGATGAGGGAAGTTCACTAGCGCCGGTCTCTGAAGGAGGTTCCAGAAGTCACAGAGGGTCAGGCACTAAGTGAGGTCCCATAGGGTGCATCACAGAAGGCAGGTCACTGAAGGCCGGCCACACAGGCAGGTCATACAAGGCATGTCACCGAAGGAGGTAATATGGGGCAGATCACAAATCCCAGGCGAAGGAAGCAAGGCCTTAGGGCAGATCACAGAGGTCGGGTCACAGATGGCAGAACTGAGGACAGGACACACAGATCACATCACGGAGGGTAGGTCACAGAGGGCTGGTCCTGGTGGAAGTACTGAGTGAAGGTCACTAGAGCAAGTCACTGAGCGAGGTCACAGAGGGCAAGTCACAGGCGGCAGGTCACAAAAGACAGAGGACAGAGGGCAGGTCCTGAAGGAGGTCACAGATGTGAGGGGGAGCATACAGGACAAGACACTGAGGGAGGTCAACGAGAGCATGTGACTGAGGCAGTCACAGAGGGCCGGCATCACAGGGCAGGTCACTGAAGGCAGGTGATGATTGAGGGCTGGTTACTGATGGCTGGTCACAGAGGGCTGGTCACTGATGGCACGACTGAGGGAAGGTCACTAGGGTAGGTCACTGAGGGAGGTGATGGGGGAGGACAAAGAGGGCAGGGCAGTGAGTGAGGACATAGGGCCAAGTCACGGAGGGTAGGTCACCAGGGTCAGTCACACAAGTCATGTCACTGAGGGAGGTAATGGGGAGCAGATCACAAATACCACATGAAGGAAGCCAGAACTTAGAGCAGGTCACAGATGCCTGGTCACAGTGGACAGTCACTGAGTACAGGGCACAGACGGATGGTCCCAGAGGGCAGTTCACAGAGAGCAGGTCACAGACAGCGGTCGTAGCCTGTTACAGAGGGAGGTCATAGAATGCTGGTAACGAAGGGCAGGTCACGGGAGGCTAGTCAAAGAATGAAGCTTTCAGAGGGCAGGTCACAGACAGCAGGTCACTAGGGAAGGTCACTGGAGCCAGGTCACGGCGGGCACGTCTCACTGGGCATGTCCCAGGGGGCAGGTAAGAGACGGCAGGACACGGAACGCAGGGGACTGAGGCAGGTCACACAGAGCTGCTCACCGATGGCACGACTGAGGGAAGGTCACTAATGCAGCTCACTGAGACAGGACACAGTAGTGAAGTCACAGAGGGCCAGGCACTTAGGTCACACAGCGCAGGTCACAAAGGACCTATAGCAGTGGGCAGGACTGAGGGAAGGTCACTAGGGCCAGTCACTGAGTGACGTCACAGAGGGCAAGTCACAGGGGCAAGTCTCTGAGGGAGGACTCAGACAGCATGTTCCTAAGGATAGTCACAGAGGGAAGTTATCAGAGGGCAACTCACTGAGGCAGATCACACAGGGTGGCTCACCGTGGGTAGTCCCTGAGGACAGCTTGCAGAAAGAAGGTCTCCGAGGGCAGGTCACATGGGTATGTCACTGAGAGCAGGGGTCATGGGGCAGCTTAGCATCCGCTGGTCACAGAGGGCACGTGGCAGAGGGCAGAAATGAGGGCTGGTCTCAGACAGCAGGTCAGAGAAGGTACGTCACTGAAGCCAGGTCACCTAGGGAAGACACAGGGGGACAAGTCCCAGAGGGCAGGACTGGAGGTAGGTCCCAGAGGACAAGTCCGAGGCCAGGTTACTTGAGGGGAAGTGACACGGGGCGGGTCCACTGAAGCAGGTCTCAGAGGGCAAGGTCAGTGGCAGTCACAGAGCGGTGGTCACAGTTGCTACGTCAAAGAAGCAGCTCACAGAGGGCAGTCGCAGAGTACAAGTCCCTGAGGGGTGGTCGCAGGGCACATGTCGCCAAGGCCCGGTCCCAGAGGGCCGGCACTGATGGCAGGATGAGGGAAGTTCACTAGCGCCGGTCTCTGAAGGAGGTTCCAGAAGTCACAGAGGGTCAGGCACTAAGTGAGGTCCCATAGGGTGGATCACAGAAGGCAGGTCACTGAAGGCCGGCCACACAGGCAGGTCATACAAGGCATGTCACCGAAGGAGGTAATATGGGGCAGATCACAAATCCCAGGCGAAGGAAGCAAGGCCTTAGGGCAGATCACAGAGGTCGGGTCACAGATGGCAGAACTGAGGACAGGACACACAGATCACATCACCGAGGGTAGGTCACAGAGGGCTGGTCCTGGTGGAAGTACTGAGTGAAGGTCACTAGAGCAAGTCACTGAGCGAGGTCACAGAGGGCAAGTCACAGGCGGCAGGTCACAAAAGACAGAGGACAGAGGGCTGGTCGTGAAGGAGGTCACAGATGTGAGGGGGAGCATACAGGGCAAGACACTGAGGGAGGTCAACGAGAGCATGTGACTGAGGCAGTCAAGAGGGCCGGCATCACAGGGCAGGTCACTGAAGGCAGGTGATGATTGAGGGCTGGTTACTGATGGCTGGTCACAGAGGGCTGGTCACTGATGGGGGGACTGAGGGAAGGTCACTAGGGTAGGTCACTGAGGGAGGTGATGGGGGAGGACAAAGAGGGCAGGGCAATGAGTGAGGACATAGGGCCAAGTCACGGAGGGTAGGTCACCAGGGCCAGTCACACAAGTCATGTCACTGAGGGAGGTAATGGGGAGCAGATCACAAATACCACATGAAGGAAGCCAGAACTTAGAGCAGGTCACAGATGCATGGTCACAGTGGACAGTCACTGAGTACAGGGCACAGACGGATGGTCCCAGAGGGCAGTTCACAGAGAGCAGGTCACAGACAGCGGTCGTAGCCTGTTACTGAGGGAGGTCATAGAATGCAGGTCAAGGAGGGCAGGTCACGGGAGGCTAGTCAAAGAATGAAGCTTTCAGAGGGCAGGTCACAGACATCAGGTCACTAGGGAAGGTCACTGGAGCCAGGTCACGGAGGGCACGTCTCACTGGGCATGTCCCAGGGGGCAGGTAAGAGACAGCAGGACACGGAACGCAGGGGATTGAGGCAGGTCACACAGAGCTGCTCACCGATGGCACTACTGAGGGAAGGTCACTAATGCAGCTCACTGAGACAGGACACAGTAGTGAAGTCACAGAGGGCCAGGCACTTAGGTCACACAGCGCAGGTCACAAAGGACCTATAGCAGTGGGCAGGACTGAGGGAAGGTCACTAGGGCCAGTCACTGAGTGACGTCACAGAGGGCAAGTCACAGGGGCAAGTCTCTGAGGGAGGACTCAGACAGCATGTTCCTAAGGATAGTCACAGAGGGAAGTTATCAGAGGGCAACTCACTGAGGCAGATCACACAGGGTGGCTCACCGTGGGTAGTCCCTGAGGACAGCTTGCAGAAAGAAGGTCTCCGAGGGCAGGTCACATGGGTATGTCACTGAGAGCAGGGGTCATGGGGCAGCTTAGCATCCGCTGGTCACAGAGGGCACGTGGCAGAGGGCAGAAATGAGGGCTGGTCTCAGACAGCAGGTCAGAGAAGGTACGTCACTGAAGCCAGGTCACCTAGGGAAGACACAGGGGGACAAGTCCCAGAGGGCAGGACTGGAGGTAGGTCCCAGAGGACAAGTCCGAGGCCAGGTTACTTGAGGGGAAGTGACACGGGGCGGGTCCACTGAAGCAGGTCTCAGAGGGCAAGGTCAGTGGCAGTCACAGAGCGGTGGTCACAGTTGCTACGTCAAAGAAGCAGCTCACAGAGGGCAGTCGCAGAGTACAAGTCCCTGAGGGGTGGTCGCAGGGCACATGTCGCCAAGGCCCGGTCCCAGAGGGCCGGCACTGATGGCAGGATGAGGGAAGTTCACTAGCGCCGGTCTCTGAAGGAGGTTCCAGAAGTCACAGAGGGTCAGGCACTAAGTGAGGTCCCATAGGGTGGATCACAGAAGGCAGGTCACTGAAGGCCGGCCACACAGGCAGGTCATACAAGGCATGTCACCGAAGGAGGTAATATGGGGCAGATCACAAATCCCAGGCGAAGGAAGCAAGGCCTTAGGGCAGATCACAGAGGTCGGGTCACAGATGGCAGAACTGAGGACAGGACACACAGATCACATCATCGAGGGTAGGTCACAGAGGGCTGGTCCTGGTGGAAGTACTGAGTGAAGGTCACTAGAGCAAGTCACTGAGCGAGGTCACAGAGGGCAAGTCACAGGCGGCAGGTCACAAAAGACAGAGGACAGAGGGCTGGTCGTGAAGGAGGTCACAGATGTGAGGGGGAGCATACAGGGCAAGACACTGAGGGAGGTCAACGAGAGCATGTGACTGAGGCAGTCAAGAGGGCCGGCATCACAGGGCAGGTCACTGAAGGCAGGTGATGATTGAGGGCTGGTTACTGATGGCTGGTCACAGAGGGCTGGTCACTGATGGGGGGACTGAGGGAAGGTCACTAGGGTAGGTCACTGAGGGAGGTGATGGGGGAGGACAAAGAGGGCAGGGCAGTGAGTGAGGACATAGGGCCAAGTCACGGAGGGTAGGTCACCAGGGCCAGTCACACAAGTCATGTCACTGAGGGAGGTAATGGGGAGCAGATCACAAATACCACATGAAGGAAGCCAGAACTTAGAGCAGGTCACAGATGCATGGTCACAGTGGACAGTCACTGAGTACAGGGCACAGACGGATGGTCCCAGAGGGCAGTTCACAGAGAGCAGGTCACAGACAGCGGTCGTAGCCTGTTACTGAGGGAGGTCATAGAATGCAGGTCAAGGAGGGCAGGTCACGGGAGGCTAGTCAAAGAATGAAGCTTTCAGAGGGCAGGTCACAGACATCAGGTCACTAGGGAAGGTCACTGGAGCCAGGTCACGGAGGGCACGTCTCACTGGGCATGTCCCAGGGGGCAGGTAAGAGACAGCAGGACACGGAACGCAGGGGATTGAGGCAGGTCACACAGAGCTGCTCACCGATGGCACTACTGAGGGAAGGTCACTAATGCAGCTCACTGAGACAGGACACAGTAGTGAAGTCACAGAGGGCCAGGCACTTAGGTCACACAGCGCAGGTCACAAAGGACCTATAGCAGTGGGCAGGACTGTGGGAAGGTCACTAGGGCCAGTCACTGAGTGAGGTCACAGAGGGCAAGTCACAGGGGCAAGTCTCTGAGGAAGGACTCAGACAGCATGTTCCTAAGGATAGTCACAGAGGGAAGTTATCAGAGGGCAAGTCACTGAGGCAGATCACACAGGGTGGCTCACCGTGGGTAGTCCCTGAGGACACCTTGCAGAGAGAAGGTGTCCGAGGGCAGGTCACATGGGTATGTCACTGAGAGCAGGGGTCATGGGGCAGCTTAGCGTCCGCTGGTCACAGAGGGCACGTGGCAGAGGGCAGAAATGAGGGCTGGTATCAGACAGCAGGTCAGAGAAGGTAGGTCACTGAAGCCAGGTCACCTAGGGAAGACACAGGGGGACAAGTCCCAGAGGGCAGGACTGGAGGTAGGTCCCAGAGGACAAGTCCGAGGCCAGGTTACTTGAGGGGAAGTGACACGGGGCGGGTCCACTGAAGCAGGTCTCAGAGGGCAAGGTCAGTGGCGGTCACAGAGCGGTGGTCACAGTTGCTACGTCACAGAAGCAGCTCACAGAGGGCAGTCGCAGAGTACAAGTCCCTGAGGGGTGGTCGCAGGGCACATGTCGCCAAGGCCCGGTCCCAGAGGGCCGGCACTGATGGCAGGATGAGGGAAGTTCACTAGCGCCGGTCTCTGAAGGAGGTTCCAGAAATCACAGAGGGTCAGGCACTAAGTGAGGTCCCATAGGGTTGATCACAGAAGGCAGGTCACTGAAGGCCGGCCACACAGGCAGGTCATACAAGGCATGTCACCGAAGGAGGTAATATGGGGCAGATCACAAATCCCAGGCGAAGGAAGCAAGGCCTTAGGGCAGATCACAGAGGTCGGGTCACAGATGGCAGAACTGAGGACAGGACACACAGATCACATCATCGAGGGTAGGTCACAGAGGGCTGGTCCTGGTGGAAGTACTGAGTGAAGGTCACTAGAGCAAGTCACTGAGCGAGGTCACAGAGGGCAAGTCACAGGCGGCAGGTCACAAAAGACAGAGGACAGAGGGCAGGTCCTGAAGGAGGTCACAGATGTGAGGGGGAGCATACAGGGCAAGACACTGAGGGAGGTCAACGAGAGCATGTGACTGAGGCAGTCAAGAGGGCCGGCATCACAGGGCAGGTCACTGAAGGCAGGTGATGATTGAGGGCTGGTTACTGATGGCTGGTCACAGAGGGCTGGTCACTGATGGCGGGACTGAGGGAAGGTCACTAGGGTAGGTCACTGAGGGAGGTGATGGGGGAGGACAAAGAGGGCAGGGCAGTGAGTGAGGACATAGGGCCAAGTCACGGAGGGTAGGTCACCAGGGCCAGTCACACAAGTCATGTCACTGAGGGAGGTAATGGGGAACAGATCACAAATACCACATGAAGGAAGCCAGAACTTAGAGCAGGTCACAGATGCCTGGTCACAGTGGACAGTCACTGAGTACAGGGCACAGACGGATGGTACCAGAGGGCAGTTCACAGAGAGCAGGTCACAGACAGCGGTCGTAGCCTGTTACTGAGGGAGGTCATAGAATGCAGGTCAAGGAGGGCAGGTCACAGGAGGCTAGTCAAAGAATGAAGCTTTCAGAGGGCAGGTCACAGACAGCAGGTCACTAGGGAAGGTCACTGGAGCCAGGTCACGGAGGGCACGTCTCACTGGGCATGTCCCAGGGGGCAGGTAAGAGACGGCAGGACACGGAACGCAGGGGATTGAGGCAGGTCACACAGAGCTGCTCACCGATGGCAGGACTGAGGGAAGGTCACTAATGCAGCTCACTGAGACAGGACACAGTAGTGAAGTCACAGAGGGCCAGGCACGTAGGTCACAGAGCGCAGGTCACAAAGGACCTATAGCAGTGGGCAGGACTGAGGGAAGGTCACTAGGGCCAGTCACTGAGTGACGTCACAGAGGGAAGTTATCAGAGGGCAAGTCTCTGAGGCAGATCACACAAGGTGGCTCACCGTGGGTAGTCCCTGAGGACAGCTTGCAGAGAGAAGGACTCCGAGGGCAGGTCACATGGGTATGTCACTGAGAGCAGGGGTCATGGGGCAGCTTAGCGTCTGCTGGTCACAGAGGGCACGTGGCAGAGGGCAGAAATGAGGGCTGGTCTCAGACAGCAGGTCAGAGAAGGTAGGTCACTGAAGCCAGGTCACCTAGGGAAGACACAGGGGGACAAGTCCCAGAGGGCAGGACTGGAGGTAGGTCCCAGAGGACAAGTCCGAGGCCAGGTTACTTGAGGGGAAGTGACACGGGGCGGGTCCACTGAAGCAGGTCTCAGAGGGCAAGGTCAGTGGCAGTCACAGAGCGGTGGTCACAGTTGCTACGTCACAGAAGCAGCTCACAGAGGGCAGTCGCAGAGTACAAGTCCCTGAGGGGTGGTCGCAGGGCACATGTCGCCAAGGCCCGGTCCCAGAGGGCCGGCACTGATGGCAGGATGAGGGAAGTTCACTAGCGCCGGTCTCTGAAGGAGGTTCCAGAAGTCACAGAGGGTCAGGCACTAAGTGAGGTCCCATAGGGTGCATCACAGAAGGCAGGTCACTGAAGGCCGGCCACACAGGCAGGTCATACAAGGCATGTCACCGAAGGAGGTAATATGGGGCCGATCACAAATCCCAGGCGAAGGAAGCAAGGCCTTAGGGCAGATCACAGAGGTCGGGTCACAGATGGCAGAACTGAGGACAGGACACACAGATCACATCACCGAGGGTAGGTCACAGAGGGCTGGTCCTGGTGGAAGTACTGAGTGAAGGTCACTAGAGCAAGTCACTGAGCGAGGTCACAGAGGGCAAGTCACAGGCGGCAGGTCACAAAAGACAGAGGACAGAGGGCTGGTCGTGAAGGAGGTCACAGATGTGAGGGGGAGCATACAGGGCAAGACACTGAGGGAGGTCAACGAGAGCATGTGACTGAGGCAGTCAAGAGGGCCGGCATCACAGGGCAGGTCACTGAAGGCAGGTGATGATTGAGGGCTGGTTACTGATGGCTGGTCACAGAGGGCTGGTCACTGATGGGGGGACTGAGGGAAGGTCACTAGGGTAGGTCACTGAGGGAGGTGATGGGGGAGGACAAAGAGGGCAGGGCAGTGAGTGAGGACATAGGGCCAAGTCACGGAGGGTAGGTCACCAGGGCCAGTCACACAAGTCATGTCACTGAGGGAGGTAATGGGGAGCAGATCACAAATACCACATGAAGGAAGCCAGAACTTAGAGCAGGTCACAGATGCATGGTCACAGTGGACAGTCACTGAGTACAGGGCACAGACGGATGGTCCCAGAGGGCAGTTCACAGAGAGCAGGTCACAGACAGCGGTCGTAGCCTGTTACTTAGGCAGGTCATAGAATGCAGGTCAAGGAGGGCAGGTCACGGGAGGCTAGTCAAAGAATGAAGCTTTCAGAGGGCAGGTCACAGACATCAGGTCACTAGGGAAGGTCACTGGAGCCAGGTCACGGAGGGCACGTCTCACTGGGCATGTCCCAGGGGGCAGGTAAGAGACAGCAGGACACGGAACGCAGGGGATTGAGGCAGGTCACACAGAGCTGCTCACCGATGGCACTACTGAGGGAAGGTCACTAATGCAGCTCACTGAGACAGGACACAGTAGTGAAGTCACAGAGGGCCAGGCACTTAGGTCACACAGCGCAGGTCACAAAGGACCTATAGCAGTGGGCAGGACTGAGGGAAGGTCACTAGGGCCAGTCACTGAGTGAGGTCACAGAGGGCAAGTCACAGGGGCAAGTCTCTGAGGAAGGACTCAGACAGCATGTTCCTAAGGATAGTCACAGAGGGAAGTTATCAGAGGGCAAGTCACTGAGGCAGATCACACAGGGTGGCTCACCGTGGGTAGTCCCTGAGGACACCTTGCAGAGAGAAGGTGTCCGAGGGCAGGTCACATGGGTATGTCACTGAGAGCAGGGGTCATGGGGCAGCTTAGCGTCCGCTGGTCACAGAGGGCACGTGGCAGAGGGCAGAAATGAGGGCTGGTATCAGACAGCAGGTCAGAGAAGGTAGGTCACTGAAGCCAGGTCACCTAGGGAAGACACAGGGGGACAAGTCCCAGAGGGCAGGACTGGAGGTAGGTCCCAGAGGACAAGTCCGAGGCCAGGTTACTTGAGGGGAAGTGACACGGGGCGGGTCCACTGAAGCAGGTCTCAGAGGGCAAGGTCAGTGGCGGTCACAGAGCGGTGGTCACAGTTGCTACGTCACAGAAGCAGCTCACAGAGGGCAGTCGCAGAGTACAAGTCCCTGAGGGGTGGTCGCAGGGCACATGTCGCCAAGGCCCGGTCCCAGAGGGCCGGCACTGATGGCAGGATGAGGGAAGTTCACTAGCGCCGGTCTCTGAAGGAGGTTCCAGAAATCACAGAGGGTCAGGCACTAAGTGAGGTCCCATAGGGTTGATCACAGAAGGCAGGTCACTGAAGGCCGGCCACACAGGCAGGTCATACAAGGCATGTCACCGAAGGAGGTAATATGGGGCAGATCACAAATCCCAGGCGAAGGAAGCAAGGCCTTAGGGCAGATCACAGAGGTCGGGTCACAGATGGCAGAACTGAGGACAGGACACACAGATCACATCATCGAGGGTAGGTCACAGAGGGCTGGTCCTGGTGGAAGTACTGAGTGAAGGTCACTAGAGCAAGTCACTGAGCGAGGTCACAGAGGGCAAGTCACAGGCGGCAGGTCACAAAAGACAGAGGACAGAGGGCAGGTCCTGAAGGAGGTCACAGATGTGAGGGGGAGCATACAGGGCAAGACACTGAGGGAGGTCAACGAGAGCATGTGACTGAGGCAGTCAAGAGGGCCGGCATCACAGGGCAGGTCACTGAAGGCAGGTGATGATTGAGGGCTGGTTACTGATGGCTGGTCACAGAGGGCTGGTCACTGATGGCGGGACTGAGGGAAGGTCACTAGGGTAGGTCACTGAGGGAGGTGATGGGGGAGGACAAAGAGGGCAGGGCAGTGAGTGAGGACATAGGGCCAAGTCACGGAGGGTAGGTCACCAGGGCCAGTCACACAAGTCATGTCACTGAGGGAGGTAATGGGGAACAGATCACAAATACCACATGAAGGAAGCCAGAACTTAGAGCAGGTCACAGATGCCTGGTCACAGTGGACAGTCACTGAGTACAGGGCACAGACGGATGGTACCAGAGGGCAGTTCACAGAGAGCAGGTCACAGACAGCGGTCGTAGCCTGTTACTGAGGGAGGTCATAGAATGCAGGTCAAGGAGGGCAGGTCACAGGAGGCTAGTCAAAGAATGAAGCTTTCAGAGGGCAGGTCACAGACAGCAGGTCACTAGGGAAGGTCACTGGAGCCAGGTCACGGAGGGCACGTCTCACTGGGCATGTCCCAGGGGGCAGGTAAGAGACGGCAGGACACGGAACGCAGGGGATTGAGGCAGGTCACACAGAGCTGCTCACCGATGGCAGGACTGAGGGAAGGTCACTAATGCAGCTCACTGAGACAGGACACAGTAGTGAAGTCACAGAGGGCCAGGCACGTAGGTCACAGAGCGCAGGTCACAAAGGACCTATAGCAGTGGGCAGGACTGAGGGAAGGTCACTAGGGCCAGTCACTGAGTGACGTCACAGAGGGCAAGTCACAGGGGCAAGTCTCTGAGGAAGGACTCAGACAGCATGTTCCTAAGGATAGTCACAGAGGGAAGTTATCAGAGGGCAAGTCAGTGAGGCAGATCACACAAGGTGGCTCACCGTGGGTAGTCCCTGAGGACAGCTTGCAGAGAGAAGGTCTCCGAGGGCAGGTCACATGGGTATGTCACTGAGAGCAGGGGTCATGGGGCAGCTTAGCGTCTGCTGGTCACAGAGGGCACGTGGCAGAGGGCAGAAATGAGGGCTGGTCTCAGACAGCAGGTCAGAGAAGGTAGGTCACTGAAGCCAGGTCACCTAGGGAAGACACAGGGGGACAAGTCCCAGAGGGCAGGACTGGAGGTAGGTCCCAGAGGACAAGTCCGAGGCCAGGTTACTTGAGGGGAAGTGACACGGGGCGGGTCCACTGAAGCAGGTCTCAGAGGGCAAGGTCAGTGGCAGTCACAGAGCGGTGGTCACAGTTGCTACGTCACAGAAGCAGCTCACAGAGGGCAGTCGCAGAGTACAAGTCCCTGAGGGGTGGTCGCAGGGCACATGTCGCCAAGGCCCGGTCCCAGAGGGCCGGCACTGATGGCAGGATGAGGGAAGTTCACTAGCGCCAGTCTCTGAAGGAGGTTCCAGAAGTCACAGAGGGTCAGGCACTAAGTGAGGTCCCATAGGGTGCATCACAGAAGGCAGGTCACTGAAGGCCGGCCACACAGGCAGGTCATACAAGGCATGTCACCGAAGGAGGTAATATGGGGCCGATCACAAATCCCAGGCGAAGGAAGCAAGGCCTTAGGGCAGATCACAGAGGTCGGGTCACAGATGGCAGAACTGAGGACAGGACACACAGATCACATCACCGAGGGTAGGTCACAGAGGGCTGGTCCTGGTGGAAGTACTGAGTGAAGGTCACTAGAGCAAGTCACTGAGCGAGGTCACAGAGGGCAAGTCACAGGCGGCAGGTCACAAAAGACAGAGGACAGAGGGCTGGTCGTGAAGGAGGTCACAGATGTGAGGGGGAGCATACAGGGCAAGACACTGAGGGAGGTCAACGAGAGCATGTGACTGAGGCAGTCAAGAGGGCCGGCATCACAGGGCAGGTCACTGAAGGCAGGTGATGATTGAGGGCTGGTTACTGATGGCTGGTCACAGAGGGCTGGTCACTGATGGGGGGACTGAGGGAAGGTCACTAGGGTAGGTCACTGAGGGAGGTGATGGGGGAGGACAAAGAGGGCAGGGCAGTGAGTGAGGACATAGGGCCAAGTCACGGAGGGTAGGTCACCAGGGCCAGTCACACAAGTCATGTCACTGAGGGAGGTAATGGGGAGCAGATCACAAATACCACATGAAGGAAGCCAGAACTTAGAGCAGGTCACAGATGCATGGTCACAGTGGACAGTCACTGAGTACAGGGCACAGACGGATGGTCCCAGAGGGCAGTTCACAGAGAGCAGGTCACAGACAGCGGTCGTAGCCTGTTACTTAGGGAGGTCATAGAATGCAGGTCAAGGAGGGCAGGTCACGGGAGGCTAGTCAAAGAATGAAGCTTTCAGAGGGCAGGTCACAGACATCAGGTCACTAGGGAAGGTCACTGGAGCCAGGTCACGGAGGGCACGTCTCACTGGGCATGTCCCAGGGGGCAGGTAAGAGACAGCAGGACACGGAACGCAGGGGATTGAGGCAGGTCACACAGAGCTGCTCACCGATGGCACTACTGAGGGAAGGTCACTAATGCAGCTCACTGAGACAGGACACAGTAGTGAAGTCACAGAGGGCCAGGCACTTAGGTCACACAGCGCAGGTCACAAAGGACCTATAGCAGTGGGCAGGACTGAGGGAAGGTCACTAGGGCCAGTCACTGAGTGACGTCACAGAGGGCAAGTCACAGGGGCAAGTCTCTGAGGAAGGACTCAGACAGCATGTTCCTAAGGATAGTCACAGAGGGAAGTTATCAGAGGGCAAGTCACTGAGGCAGATCACACAGGGTGGCTCACCGTGGGTAGTCCCTGAGGACACCTTGCAGAGAGAAGGTGTCCGAGGGCAGGTCACATGGGTATGTCACTGAGAGCAGGGGTCATGGGGCAGCTTAGCGTCCGTTGGTCACAGAGGGCACGTGGCAGAGGGCAGAAATGAGGGCTGGTATCAGACAGCAGGTCAGAGAAGGTAGGTCACTGAAGCCAGGTCACCTAGGGAAGACACAGGGGGACAAGTCCCAGAGGGCAGGACTGGAGGTAGGTCCCAGAGGACAAGTCCGAGGCCAGGTTACTTGAGGGGAAGTGACACGGGGCGGGTCCACTGAAGCAGGTCTCAGAGGGCAAGGTCAGTGGCGGTCACAGAGCGGTGGTCACAGTTGCTACGTCACAGAAGCAGCTCACAGAGGGCAGTCGCAGAGTACAAGTCCCTGAGGGGTGGTCGCAGGGCACATGTCGCCAAGGCCCGGTCCCAGAGGGCCGGCACTGATGGCAGGATGAGGGAAGTTCACTAGCGCCGGTCTCTGAAGGAGGTTCCAGAAATCACAGAGGGTCAGGCACTAAGTGAGGTCCCATAGGGTTGATCACAGAAGGCAGGTCACTGAAGGCCGGCCACACAGGCAGGTCATACAAGGCATGTCACCGAAGGAGGTAATATGGGGCAGATCACAAATCCCAGGCGAAGGAAGCAAGGCCTTAGGGCAGATCACAGAGGTCGGGTCACAGATGGCAGAACTGAGGACAGGACACACAGATCACATCATCGAGGGTAGGTCACAGAGGGCTGGTCCTGGTGGAAGTACTGAGTGAAGGTCACTAGAGCAAGTCACTGAGCGAGGTCACAGAGGGCAAGTCACAGGCGGCAGGTCACAAAAGACAGAGGACAGAGGGCAGGTCCTGAAGGAGGTCACAGATGTGAGGGGGAGCATACAGGGCAAGACACTGAGGGAGGTCAACGAGAGCATGTGACTGAGGCAGTCAAGAGGGCCGGCATCACAGGGCAGGTCACTGAAGGCAGGTGATGATTGAGGGCTGGTTACTGATGGCTGGTCACAGAGGGCTGGTCACTGATGGCGGGACTGAGGGAAGGTCACTAGGGTAGGTCACTGAGGGAGGTGATGGGGGAGGACAAAGAGGGCAGGGCAGTGAGTGAGGACATAGGGCCAAGTCACGGAGGGTAGGTCACCAGGGCCAGTCACACAAGTCATGTCACTGAGGGAGGTAATGGGGAACAGATCACAAATACCACATGAAGGAAGCCAGAACTTAGAGCAGGTCACAGATGCCTGGTCACAGTGGACAGTCACTGAGTACAGGGCACAGACGGATGGTACCAGAGGGCAGTTCACAGAGAGCAGGTCACAGACAGCGGTCGTAGCCTGTTACTGAGGGAGGTCATAGAATGCAGGTCAAGGAGGGCAGGTCACAGGAGGCTAGTCAAAGAATGAAGCTTTCAGAGGGCAGGTCACAGACAGCAGGTCACTAGGGAAGGTCACTGGAGCCAGGTCACGGAGGGCACGTCTCACTGGGCATGTCCGAGGGGCCAGGTAAGAGACGGCAGGACACGGAACGCAGGGGACTGAGGCAGGTCACACAGAGCTGCTCACCGATGGCAGGACTGAGGGAAGGTCACTAATGCAGCTCACTGAGACAGGACACAGTAGTGAAGTCACAGAGGGCCAGGCACTTAGGTCACACAGCGCAGGTCACAAAGGACCTAGAGCAGTGGGCAGGACTGAGGGAAGGTCACTAGGGCCAGTCACTGAGTGACGTCACAGAGGGCAAGTCACAGGGGCAAGTCTCTGAGGAAGGACTCAGACAGCATGTTCCTAAGGATAGTCACAGAGGGAAGTTATCAGAGGGCAAGTCACTGAGGCAGATCACACAGGGTGGCTCACCGTGGGTAGTCCCTGAGGACAGCTTGCAGAGAGAAGGTCTCCGAGGGCAGGTCACATGGGTATGTCACTGAGAGCAGGGGTCATGGGGCAGCTTAGCGTCCGCTGGTCACAGAGGGCACGTGGCAGAGGGCAGAAATGAGGGCTGGTCTCAGACAGCAGGTCAGAGAAGGTAGGTCACTGAAGCCAGGTCACCTAGGGAAGACACAGGGGGACAAGTCCCAGAGGGCAGGACTGGAGGTAGGTCCCAGAGGACAAGTCCGAGGCCAGGTTACTTGAGGGGAAGTGACACGGGGCGGGTCCACTGAAGCAGGTCTCAGAGGGCAAGGTCAGTGGCAGTCACAGAGCGGTGGTCACAGTTGCTACGTCACAGAAGCAGCTCACAGAGGGCAGTCGCAGAGTACAAGTCCCTGAGGGGTGGTCGCAGGGCACATGTCGCCAAGGCCCGGTCCCAGAGGGCCGGCACTGATGGCAGGATGAGGGAAGTTCACTAGCGCCGGTCTCTGAAGGAGGTTCCAGAAGTCACAGAGGGTCAGGCACTAAGTGAGGTCCCATAGGGTGCATCACAGAAGGCAGGTCACTGAAGGCCGGACACACAGGCAGGTCATACAAGGCATGTCACCGAAGGAGGTAATATGGGGCAGATCACAAATCCCAGGCGAAGGAAGCAAGGCCTTAGGGCAGATCACAGAGGTCGGGTCACAGATGGCAGAACTGAGGACAGGACACACAGATCACATCACCCAGGGTAGGTCACAGAGGGCTGGTCCTGGTGGAAGTACTGAGTGAAGGTCACTAGAGCAAGTCACTGAGCGAGGTCACAGAGGGCAAGTCACAGGCGGCAGGTCACAAAAAACAGGGGACAGAGGGCAGGTCGTGAAGGAGGTCACAGATGTGAGGGGGAGCATACAGGGCAAGACACTGAGGGAGGTCAACGAGAGCATGTGACTGAGGCAGTCACAGAGGGCCGGCATCACAGGGCAGGTCAGTGAAGGCAGGTGATGATTGAGGGCTGGTTACTGATGGCTGGTCACAGAGGGCTGGTCACTGATGGCGGGACTGAGGGAAGGTCACTAGGGTAGGTCACTGAGGGAGGTGATGGGGGAGGACAAAGAGGGCAGGGCAGTGAGTGAGGACATAGGGCCAAGTCACGGAGGGTAGGTCACCAGGGCCAGTCACACAAGTCATGTCACTGAGGGAGGTAATGGGGAGCAGATCACAAATACCACATGAAGGAAGCCAGAACTTAGAGCAGGTCACAGATGCCTGGTCACAGTGGACAGTCACTGAGTACAGGGCACAGACGGATGGTACCAGAGGGCAGTTCACAGAGAGCAGGTCACAGACAGCGGTCGTAGCCTGTTACTGAGGGAGTTCATAGAATGCAGGTCAAGGAGGGCAGGTCACAGGAGGCTAGTCAAAGAATTAAGCTTTCAGAGGGCAGGTCACAGACAGCAGGTCACTAGGGAAGGTCACTGGAGCCAGGTCACGGAGGGCACGTCTCACTGGGCATGTCCCAGGGGGCAGGTAAGAGACAGCAGGACACGGAACGCAGGGGACTGAGGCAGGTCACACAGAGCTGCTCACCGATGGCAGGACTGAGGGAAGGTCACTAATGCAGCTCACTGAGACAGGACACAGTAGTGAAGTCACAGAGGGCCAGGCACTTAGGTCACACAGCGCAGGTCACAAAGGACCTAGAGCAGTGGGCAGGACTGAGGGAAGGTCACTAGGGCCAGTCACTGAGTGACGTCACAGAGGGCAAGTCACAGGGGCAAGTCTCTGAGGAAGGACTCAGACAGCATGTTCCTAAGGATAGTCACAGAGGGAAGTTATCAGAGGGCAAGTCACTGAGGCAGATCACACAGGGTGGCTCACCGTGGGTAGTCCCTGAGGACAGCTTGCAGAGAGAAGGTCTCCGAGGGCAGGTCACATGGGTATGTCACTGAGAGCAGGGGTCATGGGGCAGCTTAGCGTCCGCTGGTCACAGAGGGCACGTGGCAGAGGGCAGAAATGAGGGCTGGTCTCAGACAGCAGGTCAGAGAAGGTACGTCACTGAAGCCAGGTCACCTAGGGAAGACACAGGGGGACAAGTCCCAGAGGGCAGGACTGGAGGTAGGTCCCAGAGGACAAGTCCGAGGCCAGGTTACTTGAGGGGAAGTGACACGGGGCGGGTCCACTGAAGCAGGTCTCAGAGGGCAAGGTCAGTGGCAGTCACAGAGCGGTGGTAACAGTTGCTACGTCACAGAAGCAGCTCACAGAGGGCAGTCGCAGAGTACAAGTCCCTGAGGGGTGGTCGCAGGGCACATGTCGCCAAGGTCCGGTCCCAGAGGGCCGGCACTGATGGCAGTATGAGGGAAGTTCACTAGCGCCGGTCTCTGAAGGAGGTTCCAGAAGTCACAGAGGGTCAGGCACTAAGTGAGGTCCCATAGGGTGCATCACAGAAGGCAGGTCATTGAAGGCCGGCCACACAGGCAGGTCATACAAGGCATGTCACCGAAGGAGGTAATATGGGGCAGATCACAAATCCCAGGCGAAGGAAGCAAGGCCTTAGGGCAGATCACAGAGGTCGGGTCACAGATGGCAGAACTGAGGACAGGACACACAGATCACATCACCGAGGGTAGGTCACAGAGGGCTGGTCCTGGTGGAAGTACTGAGTGAAGGTCACTAGAGCAAGTCACTGAGCGAGGTCACAGAGGGCAAGTCACAGACGGCAGGTCACAAAAGACAGAGGACAGAGGGCAGGTCGTGAAGGAGGTCACAGATGTGAGGGGGAGCATACAGGGCAAGACACTGAGGGAGGTCAACGAGAGCATGTGACTGAGGCAGTCACAGAGGGCCGGCATCACAGGGCAGGTCACTGAAGGCAGGTGATGATTGAGGGCTGGTTACTGATGGCTGGTCACAGAGGGCTGGTCACTGATGGCAGGACTGAGGGAAGGTCACTAGGGTAGGTCACTGAGGGAGGTGATGGGGGAGGACAAAGAGGGCAGGGCAGTGAGTGAGGACATAGGGCCAAGTCACGGAGGGTAGGTCACCAGGGTCCGTCACAGAAGTCATGTCACTGAGGGAGGTAATGGGGAGCAGATCACAAATACCACATGAAGGAAGCCAGAACTTAGAGCAGGTCACAGATGCCTGGTCACAGTGGACACTCACTGAGTACAGGGCACAGACGGATGGTCCCAGAGGGCAGTTCACAGAGAGCAGGTCACAGACAGCGGTCGTAGCCTGTTACAGAGGGAGGTCATAGAATGCTGGTAACGAAGGGCAGGTCACGGGAGGCTAGTCAAAGAATGAAGCTTTCAGAGGGCAGGTCACAGACAGCAGGTCACTAGGGAAGGTCACTGGAGCCAGGTCACGGAGGGCACGTCTCACTGGGCATGTCCCAGGGGGCAGGTAAGAGACGGCAGGACACGGAACGCAGGGGACTGAGGCAGGTCACACAGAGCTGCTCACCGATGGCAGGACTGAGGGAAGGTCACTAATGCAGCTCACTGAGACAGGACACAGTAGTGAAGTCACAGAGGGCCAGGCACTTAGGTCACACAGCGCAGGTCACAAAGGACCTAGAGCAGTGGGCAGGACTGAGGGAAGGTCACTAGGGCCAGTCACTGAGTGACGTCACAGAGGGCAAGTCACAGGGGCAAGTCTCTGAGGAAGGACTCAGACAGCATGTTCCTAAGGATAGTCACAGAGGGAAGTTATCAGAGGGCAAGTCACTGAGGCAGATCACACAGGGTGGCTCACCGTGGGTAGTCCCTGAGGACAGCTTGCAGAGAGAAGGTCTCCGAGGGCAGGTTACATGGGTATGTCACTGAGAGCAGGGGTCATGGGGCAGCTTAGCGTCCGCTGGTCACAGAAGGCACGTGGCAGAGGGCAGAAATGAGGGCCGGTCTCAGACAGCAGGTCAGAGAAGGTAGGTCACTGAAGCCAGGTCACCTAGGGAAGACACAGGGGGACAAGTCCCAGAGGGCAGGACTAGAGGTAGGAACCAGAGGACAAGTCCGAGGCCAGGTTACTTGAGGGGAAGTGACACGGGGCGGGTCCACTGAAGCAGGTCTCAGAGGGCAAGGTCAGTGGCAGTCACAGAGCGGTGGTCACAGTTGCTACGTCACAGAAGCAGCTCACAGAGGGCAGTAGCAGAGTACAAGTCCCTGAGGGGTGGTCGCAGTGCACATGTCGCCAAGGCCCGGTCCCAGAGGGCCGGCACTGATGGCAGGATGAGGGAAGTTCACTAGCGCCGGTCTCTGAAGGAGGTTCCAGAAGTCACAGAGGGTCAGGCACTAAGTGAGGTCCCATAGGGTGCATCACAGAAGGCAGGTCACTGAAGGCCGGCCACACAGGCAGGTCATACAAGGCATGTCACCGAAGGAGGTAATATGGGGCAGATCACAAATCCCAGGCGAAGGAAGCAAGGCCTTAGGGCAGATCACAGAAGTCGGGTCACAGATGGCAGAACTGAGGACAGGACACACAGATCACATCACCCAGGGTAGGTCACAGAGGGCTGGTCCTGGTGGAAGTACTGAGTGAAGGTCACTAGAGCAAGTCACTGAGCGAGGTCACAGAGGGCAAGTCACAGGCGGCAGGTCACAAAAGACAGAGGACAGAGGGCAGGTCGTGAAGGAGGTCACAGATGTGAGGGGGAGCATACAGGGCAAGACACTGAGGGAGGTCAACGAGAGCATGTGACTGAGGCAGTCACAGAGGGCCGGCATCACAGGGCAGGTCAGTGAAGGCAGGTGATGATTGAGGGCTGGTTACTGATGGCTGGTCACAGAGGGCTGGTCACTGATGGCGGGACTGAGGGAAGGTCACTAGGGTAGGTCACTGAGGGAGGTGATGGGGGAGGACAAAGAGGGCAGGGCAGTGAGTGAGGACATAGGGCCAAGTCACGGAGGGTAGGTCACCAGGGCCAGTCACACAAGTCATGTCACTGAGGGAGGTAATGGGGAGCAGATCACAAATACCACATGAAGGAAGCCAGAACTTAGAGCAGGTCACAGATGCCTGGTCACAGTGGACAGTCACTGAGTACAGGGCACAGACGGATGGTACCAGAGGGCAGTTCACAGAGAGCAGGTCACAGACAGCGGTCGTAGCCTGTTACTGAGGGAGTTCATAGAATGCAGGTCAAGGAGGGCAGGTCACAGGAGGCTAGTCAAAGAATTAAGCTTTCAGAGGGCAGGTCACAGACAGCAGGTCACTAGGGAAGGTCACTGGAGCCAGGTCACGGAGGGCACGTCTCACTGGGCATGTCCCAGGGGGCTGGTAAGAGACGGCAGGACACAGAACGCAGGGGACTGAGGCAGGTCACACAGAGCTGCTCACCGATGGCAGGACTGAGGGAAGGTCACTAATGCAGCTCACTGAGACAGGACACAGTAGTGAAGTCACAGAGGGCCAGGCACTTAGGTCACACAGCGCAGGTCACAAAGGACCTAGAGCAGTGGGCAGGACTGAGGGAAGGTCACTAGGGCCAGTCACTGAGTGACGTCACAGAGGGCAAGTCACAGGGGCAAGTCTCTGAGGAAGGACTCAGACAGCATGTTCCTAAGGATAGTCACAGAGGGAAGTTATCAGAGGGCAAGTCACTGAGGCAGATCACACAGGGTGGCTCACCGTGGGTAGTCCCTGAGGACAGCTTGCAGAGAGAAGGTCTCCGAGGGCAGGTTACATGGGTATGTCACTGAGAGCAGGGGTCATGGGGCAGCTTAGCGTCCGCTGGTCACAGAAGGCACGTGGCAGAGGGCAGAAATGAGGGCCGGTCTCAGACAGCAGGTCAGAGAAGGTAGGTCACTGAAGCCAGGTCACCTAGGGAAGACACAGGGGGACAAGTCCCAGAGGGCAGGACTAGAGGTAGGAACCAGAGGACAAGTCCGAGGCCAGGTTACTTGAGGGGAAGTGACACGGGGCGGGTCCACTGAAGCAGGTCTCAGAGGGCAAGGTCAGTGGCAGTCACAGAGCGGTGGTCACAGTTGCTACGTCACAGAAGCAGCTCACAGAGGGCAGTAGCAGAGTACAAGTCCCTGAGGGGTGGTCGCAGTGCACATGTCGCCAAGGCCCGGTCCCAGAGGGCCGGCACTGATGGCAGGATGAGGGAAGTTCACTAGCGCCGGTCTCTGAAGGAGGTTCCAGAAGTCACAGAGGGTCAGGCACTAAGTGAGGTCCCATAGGGTGCATCACAGAAGGCAGGTCACTGAAGGCCGGACACACAGGCAGGTCATACAAGGCATGTCACCGAAGGAGGTAATATGGGGCAGATCACAAATCCCAGGCGAAGGAAGCAAGGCCTTAGGGCAGATCACAGAAGTCGGGTCACAGATGGCAGAACTGAGGACAGGACACACAGATCACATCACCCAGGGTAGGTCACAGAGGGCTGGTCCTGGTGGAAGTACTGAGTGAAGGTCACTAGAGCAAGTCACTGAGCGAGGTCACAGAGGGCAAGTCACAGGCGGCAGGTCACAAAAGACAGAGGACAGAGGGCAGGTCGTGAAGGAGGTCACAGATGTGAGGGGGAGCATACAGGGCAAGACACTGAGGGAGGTCAACGAGAGCATGTGACTGAGGCAGTCACAGAGGGCCGGCATCACAGGGCAGGTCAGTGAAGGCAGGTGATGATTGAGGGCTGGTTACTGATGGCTGGTCACAGAGGGCTGGTCACTGATGGCGGGACTGAGGGAAGGTCACTAGGGTAGGTCACTGAGGGAGGTGATGGGGGAGGACAAAGAGGGCAGGGCAGTGAGTGAGGACATAGGGCCAAGTCACGGAGGGTAGGTCACCAGGGCCAGTCACACAAGTCATGTCACTGAGGGAGGTAATGGGGAGCAGATCACAAATACCACATGAAGGAAGCCAGAACTTAGAGCAGGTCACAGATGCCTGGTCACAGTGGACAGTCACTGAGTACAGGGCACAGACGGATGGTACCAGAGGGCAGTTCACAGAGAGCAGGTCACAGACAGCGGTCGTAGCCTGTTACTGAGGGAGTTCATAGAATGCAGGTCAAGGAGGGCAGGTCACAGGAGGCTAGTCAAAGAATTAAGCTTTCAGAGGGCAGGTCACAGACAGCAGGTCACTAGGGAAGGTCACTGGAGCCAGGTCACGGAGGGCACGTCTCACTGGGCATGTCCCAGGGGGCTGGTAAGAGACGGCAGGACACAGAACGCAGGGGACTGAGGCAGGTCACACAGAGCTGCTCACCGATGGCAGGACTGAGGGAAGGTCACTAATGCAGCTCACTGAGACAGGACACAGTAGTGAAGTCACAGAGGGCCAGGCACTTAGGTCACACAGCGCAGGTCACAAAGGACCTAGAGCAGTGGGCAGGACTGAGGGAAGGTCACTAGGGCCAGTCACTGAGTGACGTCACAGAGGGCAAGTCACAGGGGCAAGTCTCTGAGGAAGGACTCAGACAGCATGTTCCTAAGGATAGTCACAGAGGGAAGTTATCAGAGGGCAAGTCACTGAGGCAGATCACACAGGGTGGCTCACCGTGGGTAGTCCCTGAGGACAGCTTGCAGAGAGAAGGTCTCCGAGGGCAGGTCACATGGGTATGTCACTGAGAGCAGGGGTCATGGGGCAGCTTAGCGTCCGCTGGTCACAGAAGGCACGTGGCAGAGTGCAGAAATGAGGGCCGGTCTCAGACAGCAGGTCAGAGAAGGTAGGTCACTGAAGCCAGGTCACCTAGGGAAGACACAGGGGGACAAGTCCCAGAGGGCAGGACTGGAGGTAGGAACCAGAGGACAAGTCCGAGGCCAGGTTACTTGAGGGGAAGTGACACGGGGCGGGTCCACTGAAGCAGGTCTCAGAGGGCAAGGTCAGTGGCAGTCACAGAGCGGTGGTCACAGTTGCTACGTCACAGAAGCAGCTCACAGAGGGCAGTAGCAGAGTACAAGTCCCTGAGGGGTGGTCGCAGTGCACATGTCGCCAAGGCCCGGTCCCAGAGGGCCGGCACTGATGGCAGGATGAGGGAAGTTCACTAGCGCCGGTCTCTGAAGGAGGTTCCAGAAGTCACAGAGGGTCAGGCACTAAGTGAGGTCCCATAGGGTGCATCACAGAAGGCAGGTCACTGAAGGCCGGCCACACAGGCAGGTCATACAAGGCATGTCACCGAAGGAGGTAATATGGGGCAGATCACAAATCCCAGGCGAAGGAAGCAAGGCCTTAGGGCAGATCACAGAGGTCGGGTCACAGATGGCAGAACTGAGGACAGGACACACAGATCACATCACCCAGGGTAGGTCACAGAGGGCTGGTCCTGGTGGAAGTACTGAGTGAAGGTCACTAGAGCAAGTCACTGAGCGAGGTCACAGAGGGCAAGTCACAGGCGGCAGGTCACAAAAGACAGAGGACAGAGGGCAGGTCGTGAAGGAGGTCACAGATGTGAGGGGGAGCATACAGGGCAAGACACTGAGGGAGGTCAACGAGAGCATGTGACTGAGGCAGTCACAGAGGGCCGGCATCACAGGGCAGGTCAGTGAAGGCAGGTGATGATTGAGGGCTGGTTACTGATGGCTGGTCACAGAGGGCTGGTCACTGATGGCGGGACTGAGGGAAGGTCACTAGGGTAGGTCACTGAGGGAGGTGATGGGGGAGGACAAAGAGGGCAGGGCAGTGAGTGAGGACATAGGGCCAAGTCACGGAGGGTAGGTCACCAGGGCCAGTCACACAAGTCATGTCACTGAGGGAGGTAATGGGGAGCAGATCACAAATACCACATGAAGGAAGCCAGAACTTAGAGCAGGTCACAGATGCCTGGTCACAGTGGACAGTCACTGAGTACAGGGCACAGACGGATGGTACCAGAGGGCAGTTCACAGAGAGCAGGTCACAGACAGCGGTCGTAGCCTGTTACTGAGGGAGTTCATAGAATGCAGGTCAAGGAGGGCAGGTCACAGGAGGCTAGTCAAAGAATTAAGCTTTCAGAGGGCAGGTCACAGACAGCAGGTCACTAGGGAAGGTCACTGGAGCCAGGTCACGGAGGGCACGTCTCACTGGGCATGTCCCAGGGGGCAGGTAAGAGACGGCAGGACACGGAACGCAGGGGACTGAGGCAGGTCACACAGAGCTGCTCACCGATGGCAGGACTGAGGGAAGGTCACTAATGCAGCTCACTGAGACAGGACACAGTAGTGAAGTCACAGAGGGCCAGGCACTTAGGTCACACAGCGCAGGTCACAAAGGACCTAGAGCAGTGGGCAGGACTGAGGGAAGGTCACTAGGGCCAGTCACTGAGTGACGTCACAGAGGGCAAGTCACAGGGGCAAGTCTCTGAGGAAGGGCTCAGACAGCATGTTCCTAAGGATAGTCACAGAGGGAAGTTATCAGAGGGCAAGTCACTGAGGCAGATCACACAGGGTGGCTCACCGTGGGTAGTCCCTGAGGACAGCTTGCAGAGAGAAGGTCTCCGAGGGCAGGTCACATGGGTATGTCACTGAGAGCAGGGGTCATGGGGCAGCTTAGCGTCCGCTGGTCACAGAGGGCATGTGGCAGAGGGCAGAAATGAGGGCTGGTCTCAGACAGCAGGTCAGAGAAGGTAGGTCACTGAAGCCAGGTCACCTAGGGAAGACACAGGGGGACAAGTCCCAGAGGGCAGGACTGGAGGTAGGAACCAGAGGACAAGTCCGAGGCCAGGTTACTTGAGGGGAAGTGACACGGGGCGGGTCCACTGAAGCAGGTCTCAGAGGGCAAGGTCAGTGGCGGTCACAGAGCGGTGGTCACAGTTGCTACGTCACAGAAGCAGCTCACAGAGGGCAGTCGCAGAGTACAAGTCCCTGAGGGGTGGTCGCAGGGCACATGTCGCCAAGGCCCGGTCCCAGAGGGCCGGCACTGATGGCAGGATGAGGGAAGTTCACTAGCGCCGGTCTCTGAAGGAGGTTCCAGAAGTCACAGAGGGTCAGGCACTAAGTGAGGTCCCATAGGGTGCATCACAGAAGGCAGGTCACTGAAGGCCGGCCACACAGGCAGGTCATACAAGGCATGTCACCGAAGGAGGTAATATGGGGCAGATCACAAATCCCAGGCGAAGGAAACAAGGCCTTAGGGCAGATCACATAGGTCGGGTCACAGACGGCAGAACTGAGGACAGGACACACAGATCACATCACCGAGGGTAGGTCACAGAGGGCTGGTCCTGGTGAAAGTACTGAGTGAAGGTCACTAGGGCAAGTCACTGAGCGAGGTCACAGAGGGCAAGTCACAGGCGGCAGGTCACAAAAGACAGAGGACAGAGGGCAGGTCGTGAAGGAGGTCACAGATGTGAGGGGGAGCATACAGGGCAAGACACTGAGGGAGGTCAACGAGAGCATGTGACTGAGGCAGTCACAGAGGGCCGGCATCACAGGGCAGGTCACTGAAGGCAGGTGATGATTGAGGGCTGGTTACTGATGGCTGGTCACAGAGGGCTGGTCACTGATGGCGGGACTGAGGGAAGGTCACTAGGGTAGGTCACTGAGGGAGGTGATGGGGGAGGACAAAGAGGGCAGGGCAGTGAGTGAGGACATAGGGCCAAGTCACGGAGGGTAGGTCACCAGGGCCAGTCACACAAGTCATGTCACTGAGGGAGGTAATGGGGAGCAGATCACAAATACCACATGAAGGAAGCCAGAACTTAGAGCAGGTCACAGATGCCTGGTCACAGTGGACAGTCACTGAGTACAGGGCACAGACGGATGGTCCTAGAGGGGCAGTTCACAGAGAGCAGGTCACAGACAGCGGTCGTAGCCTGTTACTGAGGGAGGTCATAGAATGCAGGTCAAGGAGGGCAGGGCACAGGAGGCTAGTCAAAGAATGAAGCTTTCAGAGGGCAGGTAACAGACAGCAGGTCACTAGGGAAGGTCACTGGAGCCAGGTCACGGAGGGCACGTCTCACTAGGCATGTCCCAGGGGGCAGGTAAGAGACGGCAGGACACGGAAGGCAGGTGACTGAGGCAGGTCACACACAGCTGCTCACTGATGGCAGGAATGAAGCAATACTGGGTTGAAATAGCCAACTTGCCTTCATCATGCCATTGACTTCAGAAACACCAGAACGTTCAAGCCAGAGGGAACAAGGATGAAAGGTCCCCATAGTATGCCCTTCTTCACTTAACAGGCACCGATGTCAGTTTCAAGTGCTTTACATGAGAAACGACACGACCTTCTGGCAGTGCACAAAGAGCACACCCACCCAGCTCCAGCTCTCGCGGAACACTGACTGCGTATTTTGCATTCAATTATTACAGAAAAACAGAGAAGCCACCAGATGGTAGAGAAGTAAAAAATCACACTCGATATATAACAACATAAATTAAAAAGGCAGAAAAAGGCGAAATTCTAAAGATTATAAAAAAAGGAACTTACTTTTTTTTTGATGTTATTCCTCGTGTTTATTGTTTTTTACTTTTTGTCTTGAAATGAGTTTGCGCAGCCCTGACGAACCGGTGCGGCGAGTCGTATGGGCATCGTCCCGCAAAGTGAAAGGTCGTCCGTTCCATTCGCGGTCAGGTTCAGTCCCCAGGCGGGTGGCATTCCAGAGGCAATGGGTCGATGGTTCTCTCCCTCTCTCCTTCCTCTCGTCTCTCTCTAAAAATAAATGGAAGTCTTTACAAACCAAGTTTGTGCATTTCAAAAGCTTTCGTAGGCAACCCAAGACAAAGTAGGCATTTACTTAACTTTATTCCCTACTTACACTAAAATAAACAGACCAAAGGCAGGCCTGAATAAAAGACTTCATTATGTCAATTACATTGCTTCAGAGAGTTATATTAATTATGACTCTTTCGTACTGGATCCCAACACCTATCCCTTTTCATCTCCCATACCAACAAATCGGAAAAGCAAAACACAACAAAGAGATAACACCCATAGAGTCTACAAGGAGCTTAGGACCAAGGCATAATTCCATGCCCTGGGTTCTATGGATGGGTATATACACAGTCAGTGTACATCTGTGCATCTTGTCACTTAGAGACACTCGGTTACCTGTCGCCGGTCTGCATGTTCTCTTCCCTCACAAGGCCCACTCCCTCTTTTACATTCCTCAGGAGAGTCTGTTTGTTTTCAAATCCTGAGGGTTTCCTGCATTGTCCTTTTCACCGCTCTGGCACTGACTATCTGAGAACCATGCTAGTGAGAGAAATGCCTTCAGCTTGCCATTTCCTTTGGCTTTTACTTCTGACACTGTTGACAGATGTCCCCCATGGTCCCCAGCCTGGCCCACCTGCACCCAGCCCTCGCTCCCCCTCCCCTGGCCTTCCCCACACTATTGCCTGTGACGGGCTGGGCACATCGCTGCTTTCTCCATCATCACTTACAGCCGGTGCCACCGCCTTCGGGAAAACGCAGTCATTTGCGCCATATTTACAGGTGCCAGAGGCATCTAATCACTCAGCTCAAAGGACTACTGACACCAATGCTGAACTCGTTTACGTGTCAGCTCAGTCATAGGAAGTACGGCATTTTCTTCACTTTGCAAAACGACTCTGATGCTGACAGTCTACACCTGTCAAGAGCCGTGCACAAACAAAGGGCTCTGTACCATTTCGAGATCATCACATTATGCTTTTCATGTTACACTGACTTAGTGAGGTAACTGTTTCCAAAAGTAGTGAAACCAAGGAACTAAGAGGGAGAAACAAGAAGGTGAAACCGGGTTGGGACCCCGAACCCTAACGGTTCTTGTGCAGCAGTTGGGACAACAGATGAAGAGCAAAGGCAGACGTGCGCATCCCTCAATCAGCTAATTTGGTAGACATAGGAATGGAGACATTATCAGAAACTGTTTGCTGAAAGAACAGCTGCCGGTTCAAAGCCAGAGGAGAGCACATAGGAGCTCATTTTCCAAATATGCTCCTTCTTTTGTAGCATGCTGTTTCACTGTGCCCCAAAGATGCACAGAGCTAGAGCAGTAATAACATACGGAAAGGTGAAATCATACCTCCTTTGCTTTTGAAACGAGTTTGGCCTTGATGGAGAGATAAAGTGTGTTCGCGCTCAACAACGGTCTTAAGGGCTGCGAGAAAGCCTTACCTTTTCTAGATGGCTCTTCCTGACGACCGCGGGCTTTTCTAAGCAGGTTTCTGCTACCCGGTCTCCACGAAGCCTCACGCAGTCTGTGGAGGTAAGTTTTAGGTTGGGATCACTGTGTGCACGAAAAGCAAACTCTTACGATGTCTCACTCACTATTGGGACTATACAAAAGTCTCCTAGGGCAGTGAAGCCGGTTCCACTCAGGGGCATAAAAGTTTGCTAAGATCATGGAAGCATCACAAAGTACCTCAATCCTTCTGACCGGCTGAGGTCTTCTACTCCTGTCGGTGCGTATTACTTTGCTTGCAGCTCCCACTCGATCCAATGAAAAACAAACAAAACCAAAACAATGCATGAGAAAATATCCAACAATTCAACTTTTTCAATTATAATAACTATAGAAAGAAAAAAGATTCTATGCCTACATGTATCTACAAAAGGATTATAATTCCTAAGATGCAAACAAAACAGTCTATGAAGGAAAAAGGTAAAGGGGTAATAATCTCGGCATGGCTAACCTTTAAATCTACTTTTTATTTCCTCTGTTCTGTGAGGAAAAAATGGGAAATATTATCGGTACCTCCTGCGCTTTGAGAACCAGCCTGCACACGGACCCGCGGCTTTGACCCCAGTCGTAGGGGGCACACGTTTAGCTTGCAGGTTCTGTCTGGTTCAGCTGCCTGCCTCGCGCAACCAGCGGAGGTTTTCTTTCACATCATGTTTCTCTCCCTCTCTTTCTCCCTGCCTTTGCCCCTCTCTAAAGAAACAAAATGTTTAAAATATGAAACCTTAAAACGTAACAAATAACAAACAAAATATAATAAAAGTGGTGCCCTGCGATGCTCTCTGAAGCTCCATCATCGGCTCTTCATGCTGCTCTACTCGTCTTCAAAGAGCCTTCAGTCGTTCACGGCTTATCCTTGGACGTGCGTCATAAATACTTGCTGAGAGAAAGAGAAAAACAGCAAATAACATACAAGGGAGCTCCGATAAGGCTATCAACTGATTTCTCAACAGAAACATTACAAGCCAGAAGGGAATGGTCAAAAATATTTCAAGCAATGAAAAACAAAGGCCTACAACCAAGAATACTCTACCCAGCAAGGCTCTCATTCAAAATAGAAGGTGAAATAAGGAGTTTCTCAGACAAAGGAAGACTGAAAGAATACATCTCCACAAAACCAGCATTGCAAGAGATGCTAAAGGGAGTGTTCTAAGAAAAAAGAAGAAAAGAACAAGAGAGGAGAGGAACAGAGGTACAAAGGGAAATGAATAAATACACGTCAATAATAACCTTAAATGTAAATGGATTAAATGCTCCAATTAAAAGACATAGGGTAACGGAATGGATAAGAAAACAGGACCCACATGTTTGCTGTCTACAAGAAACACACCTGAAAACAAAAGATTTACACAGACTGAAAGTAAAGGGATATAAAAAAATATTCCAAGCAAACGGACCGGAAAAAAAAGCCGGTGTAGCAGTCCTCATATCAGACAAAACGGATTTCAAAGCAAGGACAATAAAAAGAGACAAAGAAGGACATTTCATAATACTTAAAGGAACAATCCATCAAGAAGATATGACTTTGATAAACATATATGCACCCAACATAGGAGCACCCAAATACATAAAGCAAATACTAGAAGACCACAAAAAGGATATCAACAACAACACACTCATAGTAGGGGACTTCAACACTCCATTATCAACAATAGACAGATCATCAAAGCAAAGAAACACCAAGGATATACAGGCATTGAACAATACACTAAACCACATGGATCTAACTGATATATATAGAACTTTTCACCCCAAAGAAGCAAAATATACATTCTTTTCAAGTGCACATGGGACATTTTCAAAGATAGACCACATGATAGGTCACAAAACAAGCCTCAACAAATTCAAGAAAATTGAAATCATATCAAGCATCTTTTCAGATCACAATGCCTTGAAACTAGAAATGAACCTCAGAGAAAAAAATCAAAGACACCCAAACTCATGGAGATTGAATAACATGCTATTAAATAATGAATGGGTTAACAATGACATCAAAGAAGAAATCAAGCAATTTCTAGGACCTAATGATAATGAGCACACAACAGCCCAAAATCTGTGGGACACAGCAAAAGCAGTCCTGAGAGAGAAGTTCATAGCAATACAGGCATATCTGAAAAGGCTAGAAGAATCTCAAAGAAAAAACCTAACCACAATGCTACAAGAACTAGAACAACAACAACAAACAAAGCCTAGGGCAAGAAGAAGGAATGAAATCATCAAGATCAGAGCAGAACTAAATGACATGGAGACTAAACAAACAATCCAAAAGATCAACAAAACTAGGAGCTGGTTCTTTGAAAAAATAAACAAAATCGACAAGCTTCTAGCCAGTCTAATCAAGAAAAAAAGAGAGAAGACACAAATAAACAAAATCAGAAATGAAAGAGGAGAAATCACGACTGATACCTCAGAAATACAAATGATAGTTAGAAATTACTTCAGACAACTGTATGACAAGAAATTTGACAATCTAGAAGAAATGGACAAATTTCTAGAAACACACAACCTTCTAAAACTGAATCAAGAAGAAGTGGAAAGTCTCAACAAACCAATAACAAAAAAGGAAATTGAAACAGTAATCCAAAATCTCCCTGTACACAAAAGCCCTGGCTGGACCGGATGGCTTCACAGGCGAATTCTACAAAACATTCAGGGAAGAACTAACTCCTATCCTCCTCAAACTGTTCCAAAAAATCCAAGAAAAGGGGAAAATCACAAACTCTTTCTATGAAGCCAGTATTACCCTAATCCCCAAACCAGGTCAAGACACAACAAAGAAAGAAAACTACAGGCCAATATCACTGAGGAACATTGATGCTAAAATCCTCAATAAAATATTGGCAAACAGGATCCAGCAATACATCAAAAAGATCATACATCATGATCAAGTGGGCTTCATTCCAGGGATGCAAGGATGGTTTCATATTTGCAAATCAATAAATATAATACATCACCTAAACAGAATGAAAGACAAAAATCACATGGTCATATCGATAGATGCAGAAAAAGCATCTGATAGAGTACAATACCCATTTATGATGAAAACACTCAGCAAAATGGGAATAAAGGGAGCATATCTTAACATAATTAAGGCTATATATGAGAAGCCTGAGGCCAACATCATACTCAATGGACAAAAACTGAAAGCATTCCCCCTGAACTCAGGAACTAGACAAGGCTGTCCACTCTCTCCACTCCTTTTCAACATAGTGTTGGAAGTCCTAGCCACAGCAATCAGACAAGACAAAGAAATAAAAGGCATCCAAATTGGGAAAGAGGAAGTAAAACTTTCATTATATGCAGATGACATGACAGTATACATAGGAAATCCTATAAACTCCACTAAAAGACTATTCGATATAATAAGTGAATTTGGCAAAATCGCAGGGTACCAAATAAATATACAGAAATCTAAGGCATTTCTGTACACCAACAATAAAATAGCAGAGACAGAGACAAAAAAGAAAATACCATTTACTATAGCAACAAGAAACATAAAGTACCTAGGAGGAAACTTAACCAAAGAGATAAAAGACCTGTACTCTGAAAATTACATAACATTGAAGAAAGAAATTAAGGAAGAAACAAATAAATGGAGGCAAATACCATGTTCTTGGATGGGAAGAATCAACATCATCAAAATGGCCATACTACCCAAAGCAATTTACAGATTCAACGCAATCCCTATTAAAATACCAATGACATATTTCACAGACCTAGAACAAATACTCCATAAATTCATATGGAACCAAAAAAGACCCCGAATAGCAAAAGCAATCTTGAGACAGAAGAACACAGCAGGAGGAATCACCACACCAGATATCAAACAATACTACAAAGCCACTGTAATCAAAACAGTCTGGTACTGGCATAAGAACAGACATATAGATCAATGGAACAGAATAGAGAGTCCAGAAATAAACCCAGGCCTCTATGGTCAACTAATATTTGATAAAGGAGGAAGGAACATAAAACGGAGTGAGAAGAGCCTCTTTAACAAATGGTGCTGGGAGAACTGGATAGGGACCTGCAAAAAAATGAAACTAGACCACCAACTTACACCACACACGAGAATAAACTCAAGATGGATCAAAGACTTAAATGTAAGCCGTGACACCATAAAAGTCCTAGAGGAAAACATAGGCAAGAAAATATCAGATATCTCACGTAACAATCTCTTCACGGATACATCTCCTAAAGCAAGAGAAATAAAGGAAAAAATAAATAAATGGGATTACATCAAACCAAAGAGTTTCTGCTCAGCAAAAGAAAACATCAGCAAGATGAAAAGGAAACCAACCATATGGGAAAACATATTTGCCAATGACATCACAGACAGGGGACTGATTTCCAAAACATATAAAGAGCTGATACGACTCAACATCAAGAAAACAAACAACCCAATTAAAAAATGGGCAAAGGACCTGAACAAACACTTCTCCGAAGAGGACATATAGAAGGTCCACAGACACATGAAAAAATGCTCAACATCATTGGCCATCAGGGAGATGCAAATAAAAACCACAATGAGATACCACCTTACACCTGTCAGAATGGCCATCATCAACAAATCAACAAGCAACAAGTGCTGGCGAGGATGCGGAGAAACGGGAACCCTACTGCACTGTTGGTGGGAATGCAGACTGGTGCAGCCACTATGGAGAACAGTATGGAATTACCTCAAAAGATTAAAAATGGAACTGCCTTTTGAACCAGCGACTCCACTACTAGGATTATACCCGAAGAATCTCGAAACACCAATTCAAAAGAACCTGTGCACCCCTATGTTCATTGCAGCCCTGTTTACAATAGCTAAGTGCTGGAAACAACCTAAGTGCCCATCTGTAGATGAGTGGATCAGAAAACTGTGGTACATCTACACAATGGAATACTATGTAGCAGAAAGAAAGAAGGAACTCCTGCCATTTGCGACAACATGGATGGAACTAGAGAGAATTATGCTTAGTGAAATAAGCCAGGCAAGGAAAAGAAAAATACCATATGATATCACCCAATACAGGAAACTCAAGAACAACACAAACAAAGGAACTAAATAGAACAAAGAGCAGAATAGCAGTCAATAGGGGGGTGGGGAGAGGGAGAGAAGGGGGATAAGTAAGGGAAGGGTTTAGTCAAAGAACCTGTATAAAAGACTCATGGACATGGACAACGGGGAGGGATATGATTGCGGGAGAGGGGGTGGGTTGGGTGGGGGAGAGAAATTAGGGGAAAAGGGGACAACTGTAACTGAAAAACCAAAATTTTAAAAATAAATAAATAAATAAATACTTGCTGAGAGAAAGTGGTTACTATTCTGAAAGAGAAATTAGTTAAAGGTGGAACAGTTTTTAGCATGTTTCGGTTAGGTCTCCAAAATAAACTTCCAAAAAAAAATCAGTCGGTGCCTTTTATAAACACTGACTCATGTCACTATTACGATGAAACATGTTAGAAGTAAATTACTTCTTCCATTTCAACGCCTACAATGTTTTAATTTAAGTTCTAATAGACTCTCTCATGACAGCATAGATTTTTTAAATGTTATAGCATACTCAATGAATGAAAAGCACAAATTATTATTCATTTAGTACTGTAACTCTGGTTTTAGGTCTTTGTGTACTTACCTGTATTTTCATGTTGGTACATAGCAAAACGCAGGTTATCATTTTGAGGGTATAATAAGGTTCATAAGAAAAATTTACCTGAATATAATTTTGAAGTTTATAAATTTAAAACCGAACTAAAACTTCAAAAACTCTTTCAAGTGTTAAATATCTATAACTCAAACATTAAATTGTTCCTCAAAGGATCAGATGGGAATTTTGAGATATTCATGTATCTTATGCATATGAAAATCAAGCATATATTATATCACACCTCTGCAATATTTAAGTTCAATTGTTTACCAAGAAACTTTGATAGTTATACCTTTACTGCAATGTAAGAGGGTATATTAAGATTCCGTTTCTTATTTAAGAGGGCTGATCTCATGCTATCTTTTCATCATAAACTTTTAAAGATTTTACGTATTTATTTTTAGAGAGAGGGAAAGGGAGGGAAAAAGACATGGAAAGAAACATCAATGCGAGAGAGAAACATCGACCGGCCGCTTCTTGCATGCACTCCGACCGGGGACCCAACCTGCAACCCAGGCATGTGTCCTGACCAGGAATCGAACCTGCAACCTGTCGCTTTGTGGGATGACACCCAATCAGTTGAGCCACCCACTTAGGGCTCTTTCCTCATCATTGTTTTTAAAAATCCCGTTTTTCACATTCAGAGCATCAGAGGTTTGGAAAAGGTACTATAGAAAATAGTAAGATGATGGAATAATGATGACTTCCAAAAGTGAAAAAGGTCTTCCTCTACGGTGTTTTATTTCCTGCTGAGTAATACGTAAATCCTTAAGGACAGCACATCCAGGAAAAGGATCTAAAAGTGTAATCATGATAGAGGCCTTTCCATTATCCTCGTTACCTATCACTAAGTATTTCATCAAGTCCGATACCTAAACATAATTTACAAAGAAGAAAACAAGAGCAGAGAAGTGGCTTAATTCTATTTTAACGGACAATAACCAAACACATCATAATAAATGATAACAACTTTGCTAACCTAATTCAGATGAAATATTCCAGTTACTTCTCAGGTACCCTGCTATCACTGTTCCATGCCTTCAAATCATTCAACAGTTAAAAGCGCTTCTACAGAAGAGGCACTCAGGTATAAAAATGCCAATCTTACTGAAATGAAACATTTAATTCAAGTAAGCTCTCCCATGCCATTGTGTGCAAACTCTCTACATTTCACCGTCAAAGACAGAAACTATCAGGTTTTTCATTAGATCAAAAGTTATGAAGTGCTTAGTGATTGAATGTTTACCATAAAGTTAATTGAGAAACTTTTTCCACCATTTTTCAAAGAATACTTTCACTTCAATTATGAATTACACGACTGACACATAAAACACTCAGCTCTTCCCAGAAAGACTTAATATATGTATTTCAAATATCAGTTTGAAGATGATTTACAAAATAACCTGTTCCCGAACCTCCACCTGCTCCTCCGCAAGGGGCAGAGTAGAAGTGTAGCGACAACATCGCCAAGACGCTTTTCTCAAGCATCCTTACCGGACGTCATTGCTGTGCCGCAAACCCTGCTTACCAGGTCACAACAGAGGCAATGGTCACAAACTATGCAACGACACATCAGTAAAATGAGGAGACCTGATACAGAAAAAGCCAGTGAAGTTCTAGGAAACTACTTCGATAGAAACTCCTTCAAACGTCATTGTAATTCAGCAGCTCTAATTCTGATATGGCTTGACACACAAGTCACTTTCATAATCAGTTCCTTAAAGCCAAAACAGAGAAGTGGCATCAGCAACATGGCAGTTCCAATCTCTCCTGGAAAAAACACTGAAAAACAAGCAGGATCCTGACTTTGTTTCTGTTTTTCTTATTTAAAAAGTCCACATGTAAGTGAAATCATACGGTACCTAACGTGGCAAAATTTCATTCTTTTTTTATGGCTGAGTAATATTCCTGTGTGTGTGTGTGTGTGTGTGTGTGTGTGTGTCTGTGTGTGTGTGTGTGTGTGTACCACACCCTCTTAGTCCAGCCATCTACTGATGCACACTTAGGTTGCTTCTAATTCTTGGCTATTGCAAATAATGCTGCAGAGAACATAAAGGAACATAAATCTTTTTTTGGAGTTTTTTCCGATAAATATCCAGAAGTGGAATTGTTGTGTCACGTGGTATTTCTGGTTTGAATTTTTTAAGAAAGCTCCATACTGTTTTCCATAGTAGCTGTGCCAATTTACACTCTTACCCACAGAAACAAACCCATAGAGAACAAACTGACGGTTGCTGGATGGAAGTGGGAGCAAAAGAATGGGTGAAAAACGTGAAAGGGAGTAGGAAGTACAGATTTCCAGTTATAAAAATAGACACAAGGGTGTGAGGTATGGCATTGGGAATATAGTCAATCACTATATTGGACTACGTGGAACTAATATGATATTGTATGTAAAGTGTAATTAAAAAAGAACTTTAAAAACTTCTAATAAAGAATGCAGCAGTTCTGCAGCCTGTCAGGAACAATCTCCGAGAAGAGTAAAAAATGGAGATCATTTCTACTAAACAGTAATTGTTTTCAAACAACTGTATTTTGTTAGAACTTTATAAATGGCCGAAGGTTCACAGCAATCAAGCAAACAGTGAATTTTTTAAAAGGCCACTGGAAAATGGCAGGAAAGCTCTGGGGCGGTTTTCCTTGCCCTTGTGCCACTCCTTCCCCAGCTTGGCTGTAGGCATGAAAACTGCATCCCCCAGTTCCCAGGGTGGGATCCTGGTCCTCAGGTCTGGAGAAAGCAGAGCAAGACCTCTTTGCTAATGATCGTGTAGGCAGGTCTGTGCTAAAGCCATCTGAGAGCTCCCTGAAGGCTGGAAAAGCTACGGGCATTGCTTGAAGCCATTAAGCTGGCCAACAACCCATAGCTGCCTGGACCAAAAGATTCTGGTTGAGGCATAATACCACAGATGGCAAAATGCCTATGGGCGGAAATTGGGGAGAGAACTTTTATTGGGAAATTAGAGCACTCAAAATCACCCATATATTTGGGGAATTCAGAAAGCCACATGCATGCCTCGGGTAAGATGCTTGCTCAAAAATTACCTTTGAAGAAATAAGCTTTCACTTTGGGCTGGTCCCTGGGCTCAGTGCAAACCCGGCTGAGTGCTGAGGGACAGCCCTAACAGTCAATCTTCAAAGACTGAAAAAAGGTTTACTCTCTTGTTTTCTGGCTCCTGGTATTCAAGGAGATCTCTGTCCAAACACTACCCGAACATACGCCGAGGAGCAGTCTTCAGTGACCACGCATAGCAACAAATACATCCTCTAAAAATAGTTCAGTAAACCCCTGAAAAATGGACTACTATAACCTTCGACCATCACAAAAAAAATAAGTCAAACCCTGGACCAGGGGAAGATCTGATTTCCAAAGTTACAGCATAAGAGTAAGACACGCCATTTTCAAGAAGAAAATCACAAGGCATTAGCAAATTTAAAAAGTATGGCCCATTCAGGAATAAATATACTGACTGAAACAATTGCTTAGAGAGCACAAAAAATTAAGACACAGCATACCTAAACTAAAGGGATGAAGAAAAAGCACTTGTGAGAAATAATGTGCGCCAGTAAACACCTACACTAAAAAACTAAAAAACAAAACAAAACAAAACAAAACTTGAACTCTGGCTGCGGTGGCTCAGTTGGCTGGAGCATCATCCCATAACTGAAAGGTCATGAGTTTGATTCCTGGTCAAGGCACACACCTAGGTTGTGGGTCCATTTCTTGGTCAATGCACGTACAAAATGTCAACCAATGGATGCTTCTCCCTCTCTCTCCCTTCCTGTCTTTCTCTAAAAAGCAATACAACAATCATCAAGGGAGGATAGAAAAAAAAAGAAAGAAAGATTAAAAGACTTGAAGAACACTATTAAACACTGAAGAAGAAGTAACCTTGACATCTTTCAAATTCTTCCAAAACAGAAAAGAAGGGAACTCTTCCTAACTCATTCGATGAGATCACCAGTTCTTTTTCCTACCAAGGCCAGATAAAGACACGCCCCCCCCCACAAATAATAATGACCAGGATACATTTTAATGAGCATAGATGAAAAACTTCTCAACGAGATACTAACAAACTGAATCTGAAGCACGTACAAAGGTTTATATACCGTGAGCAAGTAGGATTTATCCTAGGAATGCAAGAAGGTCAATATAAGAAAATCAATCCATACAACAGACACTAATGGAATGAAATCAATTACTGACCACCTCAATAGACACAGAAAAGGCATTTAACAAAATCTAATGCTCTTTCATGATTGAAAAAAAAAGTGAGAAAACCATAAGTAGATTAAAAAACAGAAACAAAACAAAACACTGAGGAAACCATGAACAGACAGGAACTTCCTCAACATAATAAAGGTGTCCTATGAAAACCCCACAGAAAACAACAAAATCAATATTGAAGGACTGAAAGCTTTCCCACCAGGATCAGGAACAAAACAAGGGTTCCTATTTTCACCACTGCTATTCATTATTACCCTAAACTTCTAGCCAGAGCAAGTAGACAGGGAAGAGAAACAAAAAGCATCCAAATCGGAAAGGAAGAAGTAAAATTATATCACTGATGGTATGATTCCATATATCTATACCTATATCTATATCTATATCTATATAGATATATATATAATCTTTCAAAGAATCTACCACAGATCTACTTGTGGCAACAACAAATGAAATGAGCAAATTTGCAGGTCATAAGATCAACATACAAAAATCTGTGTGTTTCTATACACCAGCAGTGACAATCCATGAAGAAAATAAAAGAGCAATTCCATTTCAATGGCATCTCAAAGAACTAAATACTGGAAATAAGCTTAACCAAGGAGATGAAAGTCTTGTACATTGAAAACTATAAAGAATGCAGGAAATCAATTTAAAATGTCCAAATAAATAGAACGGTATTCCGTGTTCATGGGTCAGAAGACAAACGATCGAGATAGCAATACTATCTAAATGAGGACACGTTCGATGCGATTTCAATCACAATGTCATCCCCCTTTTTACATAAATAGAAAAGCTGGTCATCCAATTCACATGGAATTGCAAGGAGCCCAAAATAGCCAAAGCAAAGTCGAAAAACAACAAAATTAAAGGGCTCCCACTTGTGGTAAATATGTGCCCAGAATATGTGAAAAACCTTTCAATTAAAACAACAACAACAAAACAAAAACCGCCCATTTAAGTGGGAAAGACGTCTGAAGATTCTGCCCCAAAGCAAACCTGTGCATGCTAATCAGCACAGGAAAAGAAAATCCTCATTCATCACTAGGAAACCACAAATCCATACCCCAAGGAGATACCAGTGGTTACCTATTAGAAGAGTTGGCATAAAAAACAAACGTTGACACTTGTCAGACCTTTCATGGCACGTGAATAAACAAACTGTGGTGCAGCCATGCGACGAAATACAGGTCAACAAGAAAAAGTAACACACTGCTGATTTAAACAGGAATGGATCTTAAATGAATCATTCTGAGTTCTTCTCAAATATCAATTCTAAACGAGTAATTGGGGCCCTGCAGCCCTACCAGAAGCAGAGGCGGATTGAAGGGTGGGCGCAGTGGGCGCGCACCCTGGGCCCCGACTTCTGAAGGGCCCCGCAAAACCCCAACTTGACACTTTCCTCTAATGACACCAAGTTTGCTTTCATTACTACGCTGCATAAAATATGGGAAATGCGGATTTTTCTTTTCCCTGGCTCTCTCCTTGTTTTTAAGGGGCCCAACCAGTATCTACTTCCCCGTCCGGGGCCTCCACCCTCCTTAATCCGCCTCTGACCAGAAGTCAGGAACTGCAGCGCTGAAGAGGGGAGGAGGCTGTCAGGCTGAAGGCCACTCCGGGGAGCAGGGGTCCTGGCCCGGCTGCCAAACCCAAGCGGCACCTTTGGCATCAGCACCTGGGAGGCTGTGCTCTACTTTTTTGTCCCTTCAAGTCATACAACATGACATAATGTAAGAGGGGAAAGTCGGCCATCACGGGGACGCAGATCCTTACCGTTTGTGCTCCTCTTCCTTGGTTTCTCCAGTTGCCAGCTTCCTCCAGTTGCCAGCTTCCTCCTTTCCCAGAAAGCCCACAAGGATTCCTCCTTCTTAACAGCCTGCACCGCGCCTTCATTTCCAACCTCCTGTTCTCTATGCAGCCTCTCTGACCCCAGCGAAACGAGGGGTAGATCTGAGAATTTCAACTCCCTCTCCTTCATCGTCTGGCCACTGAACGAAGCCTGTGCTGTGACGCTCTCTTGGGTTTCCTGCTTGTCTTTGTTGCGACAGCTCGCAGACAAAAGAGCCTGCGTTGGAGCTCAGAGTTCTTAGTTCTTCAGTAAAAACTGGGTTGACGGCCCCGTGGTTTTCTGGCAACGCGATGGTGGGGCCCTGACAGCAAGGCTTTTCCCACTAGAGCCAGAGAGGGGTCCCAGAGAGGAGAGCTAGGGAGCTGGGGTGGTGTCCATGGGGATCACCCCGCTGTCAGAGGCTGGCCTGGCAGCCAAGGCTGCGGATGTGCTCCGTGATGCGCCCGCACCCACTGCCCCAGGGATTGGTAGGCTGGTGGTCCTCTGACTTCTTGCAGTGTTCCCAGCAGAGGCAGGGCCCTTGGGGGTGGAGGCTGAGAGGGACACCACAGTAGAGGCCACCGTGCTGCTGGTGGTGCCCAGCCCTTGGTTGGAAGCATGGGAGCTCTGCTTGGGTGCAGGTCCGTGGGTGGGCATGACGGCGGGCGCAGCAGCGCCTCCGAGCGTACGCTTTTTCCCAGCCCTGGCGCCAGGGGTCGTGACCAGGGTGCCCTGGCGGGTGCGCTTCCGGGTGTTCTGTCCGGAGCTTCCCCCAGGGTGCTGAGTGGCCGTGCCAGACGGGCCTGGAGCCGATGACGAGGCGGCCAACGCAGGCCTGGGGCCGGCATGCGTTCCCGGGGGGGCCTGGGCGATGCTGCCCAGGGCTGGCTGGCCTACAGTGGAGACTGGGGCCTGGGCTGGGCCTGAGGCTGCCCATTTTCTGCCTCGAGAGCTGGGTGGAGCCCCCGAGGGAAGTGCATAGGGAGCCGGGCTGGTGTCCATGGGGGTCACCCCGCTGTCAGAGGCTGGCCTGGGAGGTGGGCTGGTGTCCATGGGGGTCACCCCGCTGTCAGAGGCTGGCCTGGGAGGTGGGCTGGTGTCCATGGGAATCACCCCGCTGTCAGAGGCTGGCCTGGCAGCCAAGCCTGCAGATGTGCAGGCCGAGGGGCTGGCGCTCAGCACAGAGGTGACTGGAGCACCGGCGGACACAGGGGCACTGAGGGCAGGCACAGGCTGCGGGCAGGAAGGCACAGGCTCTGCTGGGGTCACCCTGTACCCAGGGTCGGGACCTGGTGGCAGGCTTAGAGGGGGCCCTCGCCTGCGCGGGAGCAGGCAGACCTTCCTTTTGTGGCGCCTGGAGGGTGCTGTGTCCCCTCTGGTGGCACCCTGGCCCTGCTCAGGCTGGCTCAGCCTCCGTGGCAGGGCGGCAGCTGAGGAGGGAGTCCCAGGGCGCTGCTGCCTCAGCGTCTTCCCGGCCCTCTGGGGCAGCCCGGCGTGGCAAGGGGCGGCACGCCTCCCCCTCTCCACTGGAGGGCAGCCTCGGGTGGAGCTATAGGAGCTGGTGATAGGGTTCCTCTTCCTGCAAAGGCAGGGGGAGCCCCTCACGGAGGCCTGGGACTTACCGCGCCTTCCGTCTTCCCGGCCCTGCACCTGGAGGGTGCCCTGCAGGGGCCCAGGCCTGAGCACCGAGGCACGGAGGCCTCCCTGGGCCCCCGGGAGCCTGCAGGTAGGCGGGGCTCCCTCACAGCCCTCAGCCTCACTCTCTGGCACAGTGGGCTCCCCCCCTTCCTCATCTACCTCCTCCCTGTGCCCCCCACAGGCCCACTGGTAAAGGGACCTCAGGATCCCGAGCAAACGCCACAGGCTCTGGGGGATCCTCACACAGACACTCACAAAGGCTGCAACACCGCATGTGAGCAGGTGCTGGCGGGCTGGCCCTGCAGGAGGTGGAGGAGCGAGGACCAAGGGAAACTGGCCACCTGGGGGAGCTCTGAGCTGGCCCCCTGGTCCCCAGGACGGGGGTGGGGGGGGGTGGGGGGGTGGGGGCAGAGTGCACTCAGGCAGTTGCCCATTGGGCGCGTCTGGGAGCTCTGTCCGGGAGCACAGAAACCGTCCTCAGCAGCCAGAGAGAGATCGCCAGGAAGTATCCGTTGGGGCTGTTGCCTGGATACACTTGGAACTCCCCCGGAGGGGGGGGCGCGGGGAGGGGGGGCGCGGGGAGAGCCGGCAGGAGGAAGGCGCGCGTGCCAGCTTGCCCAGATTCTGTGGCAAGGGCGCGCCCAGACGCCTCTCGAGGTCGCTTCCGTGCTTCTCCACCTCGAGCTGGGGCACGGGCACCGGCCGCCACGGGCCCTCCGACGGCCTCTCCTACCTCCGCCGCCGCCGCCGCTGGGACCGCCGCCGCTACCACTCCAGCCGCTGCCACCCACCGCTCCTGCCGCTCCCGCGGCTCCCGCCACCGCCGGCCCCGGTCCGATCGCCGGCGCCCCCGCTCCCGCTGCCGCCGGCCCCGGTACCACCGCCGCCGCCCCCGATCCCGCCGCCGCGGACCCCGGTCCCAAAGCCGCCGCCCCCGCTCCAGTCGCCACCGGCGCCGGTCCCAGTGGCGGCGGAGGTAGGAAAGGCCGTCGGAGGGCCAGTGCGGGGTCGATGGCGCCGCCTGTCGGATCAGCGGCGGCGTCTTTGACAGAAGCGGGGACGGCGGCGGAGGTGCTACCGGCGGGAGGGCCCGGAGCGGCGGCGGAGGAGGCGGGAGCGGGGGCGGCGGGAGAGCCGGTGGCCCATAGCACCTCCGCCGCCTCCCCAGCTCCCGCTCCCGGCGCTCCCGGCGCTCCCGGCGCTCCCGCCGCCGCTGCGGCCGCCGAACCGGTCCCACCGCCGCCGTCCCCGCTCACGCCGCCTCCGCCGCCGCTCCGGGCGCTCACACCGACCGCACCTCGGCCGCCGCACCCCCCCTTCCGCTCCCGCCGCCGCCGCCGCCGCCGCCGCCGACCCGGTCCCACCGCCGCCGCCCTCCCCGCTCACGCCGCCGCCGGCCCCGGTCCCGCCGCCGCAACCCCCGATCTCGCCACCACCGGCTCCGGACGCACCGCCGCCGCCCCCGCTCCCGCCGCCGCCGCCGGCCCCGGGTCCCACAGACCCCGCTCCCGCTCCAGCCGCCCCTCCGAAGGCCTCTCCTACCTCCGCCGCCACTGGGACCGCCTCCTCCGCCGCCGCCGCTCCTGCCGCCCCTCCGACAAGTTCTCCTACCTCTTCCGCCGCTGGGACCGGGGCCGGCAGCGGCTGGAGCGGTAGCGGCGGCGGCAGAGGTAGGAGAGGCCGTCGGAGGGCCGGTGGCGGGCAGCGCGGGGTCGGTGGCGCCGCCTGTCGGATCAGCGGCGGCGTCTTTGACAGAAGCGGGGACGGCGGCGGCGGTGCTACCGGCGGGAGGGCCCGGAGCGGCGGCGGCGGAGGCGATGGGAGCGGGGGCGGCGGGAGAGCCGGTGGCCCATAGCACCTCCGCCGCCGCCCCAGCTCCCGCTCCCGGCGCCGCCGCCCCGGTCCCACCGCCGCCGGCCCCGGTCCCACCGCCGCCGTCCCCGCTCACGCCGCTCCGGGCGCTCACACCGACCGCACCTCGGCCGCCGCACCCCCCGTTCCGCTCCCGCCACAGGCGCTCCCGCTCCCGCCGCCCCTCCGACGGCCTCTCCTACCTCCGCCGCCGCTGGGGCCGTCGCCGCCGCCGCTCCCGCTCCGGCCGCTGCCACCCACCGCCTCCGCCACCGCCGCAGCTGGGAGTACTCTGCGGGCCCCACACCAGCCCACCCAACCTGAGGGCTCCATCGCCGCGCCCCACCTTACGCAAGTGACCTTACGCGGCTGCCCTTTGTCCCCGCCCCTGGCTTCCATTGGCCGAGGGCTTTCTTTGGTAGCCGAAGATCGGCGCTGCCATTGGCCGACACGGCCGCCGATCACTTCCCCTCTGCCTTCCTCCTCCCCTGCGCCCGCCCACCAGACTGCCCCGCCCCGGGAGTGCGTAAAGGCTCCGGTGTCATTTGCTGCGGCCGCGGGGCGCCCGGGGCCCGCACTGGTGGTGGGTCCGACCGCAGGGACCCGCAGCGGCCCGGCACCTGAGAGGCGGGCCCGAGCGCAGGAAGGCAGCGGGCCCAGGAGGCCGCGTCCATGGGCCCGCGATGGCCGGGCGGCAGGGACCGCGCGCTCTATGACTTCTCTATATAAGGACTTCCTAGTTACCTTTTGTTACTGGTTTCTAGACTAACTGCGATGACAGCAAGAAACATACTTTATACAGTGTCGAGCTGTTAAAGTTTATTGAAACATGCTTTATAGTTAAATAGGGTCAGTTTAAAAAATGTTCCAAGTGTGCTTTTCTGCTGCCATCTCGTGTATGTCTTCAGCGTAACACCTTAGTGCCGGTCAACGGGAATGTTGTTGGGTATAGTGTCATGTGTACGAACGTTGACTCCAATGTGCTGTTTGTATTAAGTTGTTTATATCCTTACTGATCTTTTGTTGGCTTCTATTGTTTCCCAAAGAAGTGTGTTTATCCCTGGATGAGAGAAGTGTGTTAAATCTATTATGATTATATATCTGACCCTTTCTCTTGATCTCTTTTATAATTCCAGTTTACATTAGGGAGTGCATGCAAATTTGGAACTTCTTGATATGAAGTGCTTTTTATTTCTAGGAATGCTTTTTTATTTTATTTTATTTTTTTTGTTTTTCAATTACACTTCTCCCATTTTCCCCCTATTTTTCTCCCCCACCCAGCCCACCCCTTCTCCCACAAACATCTACCTCCCCGTTGTCCATGTCCATGAGTCATTTATACACGTTCTTCGACTAAACCCTTCCCTTACTTATCCCCCTTCTCTCCCTCCCCCCTCCCCCCTCTTGACTGCTATAGGAATGCTTTTCGCCTTCCAGTTGACTCAATGTTATTATATAGTTTTATTTTTGTTTATGATTGCATAGTATACCTTGTCCCATTTTTTCATGTTCCGTGTCTTTATCCTTTCATATTTTAAGGAGTTGTCAGTGTTTTATATTAGTTATGAGTGGCTCTTAAAACCCATAAAGAATTGGTTTTGATGGGGGAGTATGATGTAGGGGTCAACTCTTTTTTCACATTCAGTTTTCTAAACACCATTTACTATAGGATCCATATTTTCCCGCTGATCTAAGGAGACATCTTTATTGTTGAAAACTTCTCTATCATTTTGAGTCTATTACTGGAACTTCTGTTTCATCAGTTTGTCCATTCACAGACCATTATCACATTCTTGTAATGACCATAGCTTCATAATACAATACACTTTTATATCTACTTGGGATAACTTCTATTCATTACTTTGGTTTTTCAGAATTTTCTTTTAAATTCTTTATTTTAACAGGTAAGCTTGTTTGGAAAACCTTTCTAATATTTATTATAGATTATATTAAACATATAAACAATTATGAGAAATTGACCTCTATGCATGATTTTTCTAATCAAGAATATGTTGTTACTTTCCACTTGCCCAACTTTCTTTTATTTGGGTAGCATTTAAGAATCTGTTCATCTAGATCATGAAAATTTTTAAGTTGGTTTTGTTGCTATTGGTTCTTTTCTTTGATTGTATCTTTAAATTACTCTTTGTCTATATAAAATATATTTATTTCTGCATGCTATTTACCCCCTTTACTAAATTGTATTATTTGTACTGTCTTAAAAAACACTTGGTTTATTTTTAGAGCAAGGGGAAGGGAGAGAGAAAGAGGACGGAGGGAACATTCAATGTGTGTTTGCCTCTCATCAGCCCCCAACTGGGCACCTGGCCCACAACCCATGCATGTGGCCTGACTAGGAATCAAACCAGCAACCCTTTGTTTCTTAGGCCAGCACTCAATCCACTGAGCCACACCAGCCAGTGCTCTTTGTAACAGTTTTTAAGTTGATACTTGTGAGTTGTCAAGCTAAATAAGATATCATGCGATAATAAAATTATGTTGGTTTAGCTATATAAAACGTGAAAATGAGTTAAAGCTCAGAAGAAAACATGAAGAAATGAGGAGTTGAACTTTTGTGTTATAATCATGTTAATAATTGAATACATTAGCATTTTAAAGTAGTTCGGGACCCGGAGCAATGGAGTTCTATCAATCTGAAGTGTTTTGTAAGTAGAAGTGTGCCTTGTGTAGGCTATCTGAGGATCTCACAATACTGCGAACGTTCACATTTTCAAAGAGGAGAACATTAGATGGCGAATTCTGGAATCTAAAAGAGTATTCTAAGTAACTTAAGGAAAGTCATTAAAGAGCGATTTATGGGCAATGAAAAAGCAGCAGGTGACCCTCAGGTGTGTGCTGTGGTTTATGGCAGTGCGATTCAGTCTGCTAAGGCGTCAGACGCCTCAGCCTCTTGAGTTTTTGCCGCTGCTTCGCCAAGGACGCTCCTCCCCGGTCTTTGTAATGTGGCTCCCTTTTCTCGTGGTGGTTGTCCTTGAGCTCTCAGCTTCCATGCAGCCTTTCCAAAAAGAGGCACGATTTTGCAGAGTCACGTGTTGTTACTATTCTAACTTGACTCTTCATCATGCTCCATATAGAGCAGGGTTTCTTGTTCTCAGTACAATGAGTAATTTTTCTCTGTATTGTACATGTTTATTAGCATTCATGACCTCTATTCACTGCATGCGAGTAACAGCCCCCCCCCCTAACCACACCCTAATGACCAGCTAAAAGATCTCCACACAGTCCCAAATGTCCCCCTGGGGGCAAAATCAATCTCTGGTTGAAAACCATTGATCTTGAATCTTTGATCATTTTTGGAACCTCAATGATCTAGCCTTGGTATGCAATATTCCTATTATCATTCTGTTCAAATCATTTCTTAACCCGCATTGTGTTTTATTTTGGGAGGGTAATTTGAAGTGTATTTCATGACTTTTAAGTACTTTTTAGTTACTCATTTCTAGATTAATGGCAATGACAGCAAGAAACACTACACACACGTATATAAATGAATGCACAGATATAAATTTCAAGCCTTTGAAATTTGTTGGCACTTGCTTTATATCATAATATGGTCAGTTTTAAAGAAGTTACAAGGCCGCTCAGAAATCATCTGTCACTTGCAGCTTTTGGGTACAGCAGAGTACTTTCACAGCCTCCCCGAGGTCCTCACCCCCGCAACGGCCGGCCCGCTTCGGGAACCCTTCTCAGTCCGCAGCCTGTGCCGGTCCCCCGCCCGCCGGTGCCCTCCCTTCCCTCCCAGCGGCCGCAGACGCCCCGTCCACATGTACGCGTGCGCGGATGACCACCCCGTCCACACGTACGCGTGCGCGGATGACCACGCCGTGGGCACGTACGCGTGCGCGGATGACCCCACGTGCGCGTGCGCGCAGATGAACCCACGTATGGAGGCGTGGTCGGCTCAGGGCTCAGGAGGGGCGTCAGCTGCGGTGCGCGGGCGGCGACCGCTCAGCGAGGCCAGCGGAAGGGGGCGGCGCGGGCGCGCTCTGTTCCAGAACCGCGGGAGGAGGAGGAGTGACTCGGAGGCTGCCAGGTGCGGGCCTGGAGGGGTGCGACGGGCGGAGGTGAAGGCGGGGCTGCCGTCCCGGCAGGTCGGGGTGGCGGTGAGGAGAAGCCCAGGTGAGAAGGCGGACGGAGGCGCGTCTGGAAGGAGGGCCGGAGCCCTGTGAGCCGTGCGGGAAGAGGTGGGCCGGGGAGAAGGCTGGACCGGAGACGTCCGCGGCACGCGGTGAGAGGGGGAAACTGGAGGCGGGGTGGGGGGAGGGCCCGGGCAGAACTGGGGGGAATAGGAGCGGACTGAGGCCTGCGGAGCGGAGACCTGTCGGTGGGCGGAGGTGACAGAGGCCCCGAGAGACTGGAAGGAGAGCTGGGCAGGCAGGGCACGGGACAAGGGGCCCGCCGCTCCCACAGGTTTGGGGGTTCCTTCCCCGTGCGGAGGAAGAGGGAGCAGAGCGAAGCAGCGTCGCCGCAAACCGGCCCTCCCGCCAGGCCTCAGCCGTGACCGGAGCGGGAGGGCAGGTCGGGCGGGTTTGCGCAGCTGGCGCCGGCTGGGGGCTCACGGCGCTGTGCTGGCCAGGGCCGCCGGGCTGCTGCTCTTTTCTCCCGGGAAGGAGAGAGACGGGGACCCTGGCGCCCCGGGAGCGTGGTCAGGAGCGCAGGACTTCTCCGGTTGCCAGCGGAGCCGGAGGAGGGAGGGAGCGGTGAGCCGTGCTGCCCCCTGGGGGCCGAAGCGGGCGCTCTGGACGTGCGGGCGAGGGGCCGGGGCCCGCGGGCGGCGTCTGGGCAGCGGGCTCGTGGCGTGGGCGCTGTGCTCTCCAGACCGTTCTCCTGCTGCTCCGGGGCCGGGAGGGAGACGTCCTGGGGTTCGTGTCTCCACTGCAGCTGGAATGTCCCCCAATGAATGGATTTAAGCAGGACGGCTAGAAGGGGACCCAGGGCCCGGCTGAACTGTGCGGCGCCGGCCGGTGCGGCAGGGGCGCCCGACCGCCTCCGTGTCCCAGGGGACTCCCGTGCGCCGGCGTCTCGCTGGTCCCTGGGCTGGCTCTGTGCTGTCAGGCCGCGTCCGTGGCTCCGCGCGGTGCCGCTGGGCCGAGGTGCTCAACCGGCTTCTGCAGCCCCGGGGGGCGCCTCTGGGGACCGGGAGGCGCAGGGGGGCGGTGGGAGCGTCATCTACAGAGGGCCCGCAGAGTCGGCTCGGTGAGGACATTCGTGGGGTTTTGAGGTTTTTGTGTGGCGTCAGGGAGAGTTTGGGTGAGGGTTAGGCGGACAGAACACAGGCTTGTTTGTGTTTTGCTGCAAATGATAGACAGATTTAGGCGATTTGAGACTTAGTAAACACGTCTTGTGGAATATTAAAAATGTGTGCTGTGAATAAGTAATCTCTAGAAGTGATCGAATTTGTTTATCAGTGTCAACCTAAAGAATACTGGTGTCCCAGAGAATTGACAATTTCTTACTCTTAGTTTTCACAAGGAATTAAAATTTTTTAAAGGTTAAGAATTCAAGTGAAAGGTCCAGAAAAAAGCCGTAAAGTACTGTGTGTAAGAGAAAGGTATTGAGATACGGGCATGTATATTTCAGAGAAATGTAATTAAGTTTGTTCTAAGTGAGGCTGGTTGTGCCAGAGTGGACAGAGGAAAAGCAGGACAAAAGCTGAATGTCAGAAGGAAAGTGGAAGGTCCGTGATGAGAAATGCAGAGAGAGGACGTTTTCTATACGGTGAAGCCGAATACGATGGGATGAAATTCCATTAAGTAAATGAATGTAAATATGAAAAGTGAGCTGACGTAGAAGCACGGTTCAGTTCTATTTTATTTTGTTGAAATGACAAAAAATTTTCCATATTGTGTAGCACCAGATAAGGTAGTATGAAAGTTTTTCTGCCTATAAAAGAGATACTATGTTTCCTTAAAATGTTTCTGCTTCATATCGTTTCAGTCAGGTCTTTGATTACCAAAGAAGACAGTCTTCTGCATCCTAAGAACCGAAGATGTGATAATCACATACTGACCCAGAGCTGCTGTCACAGGACCCCTGCTCTCTCAGGTAAGACCCCTCCTGACACTCACAGGACTCAGAGGGGCAGTGACTGGACACCCCACACTCCCTGCCAGGACTCAGAGCTAACATTCCAGCACCCCCTAATCTCTCATGCTGGACTCCTCCACACCGTCCCATGACCAGGGCTCCGTACTCTCTCCGGTAAGACCCCTCCCGGCACTCAGAGAATCCACGGCTGAAGTGACAGGAGTCTCTATGCAGGCAGAGAGAGTGGAACCCCCCACAGGCTCAGATGCACACTCCAGGAAATGCTCTTCCCTGCTGCCATCTAGTGCACATCCTGAGACCGGCGCCTATGTACTCAGCAGCAGCTCTTACCATTTTGCAAGGGCAATATGAATCTCCAAGGCAACTCACGCCACACCTTGCTCGGGATGTCTTACAAACGCATCCATCGTGGTAGGGCCCGCAGTACCTGTGGCAGGACCCGCTACTCTCACGTGACACTCCTCTCCATGGTGGCTCGGGGGATAGTGTTGCAGCTATGTAGGTGAGATGGAACGCTCTGAAGCCGTGTATAAAGTAAGGAAAGGATTTTAATAATGACCAGGAGTTGGGCAGACCCTGAGCCGGCCTCTAACATGCTCCAACCTGCAATGGAGTCTAAAACGCGGAGTTTTTATACTGATGAGGCCCCCTTTGCTGCTTCTTTGGCGGGAAACGGCCTTAGGAAGAGGGGGCTGGGCAGGACTGCAGGAATGTCTTGGCAGTAACAGGAACAGAAATTTGCAAGGCTATAAGGTTATCTCTGGTGGCAGCATAGCTCTTCAGCCAGGGACGAACTCCCTGCGAAGCAATCTGTCTTCAAAGGGCTAGACATTCTGCAAAGCACAACCTTCACAAATGTTCTAAACCAGACACAAGTAAATGGAAGGTGATAGAGGCTGAGGTCCTTTTAGCTTGTAAATCACCAATTGCTACACTCCTTCTGACATTCCTCTCTTCAAGGCTTTTTAGCAAGTCCTTGCTACTTTTTACAAAGAACATCTGAAGCCCCTACGTGTTTACGTATTTAGCAGACCTTTGAAACTTTTTACAGGGACTATTTGGTGCCCCTACAACAAGATCCACTATTCTGTCTGGTGCGACCTTTCCCCAAACTAACAAGACATACAGCCAGTTTGACCAGACCCCCAGTTCTCCCAGAGAGAGCCCCCTGTTCACAATCATAGAACTCAGAGCTGAAGTGACATGGCCCCTTACTCTGTCAGGTGGGAGCCCCTCCTCATACTCATAGGACCCTGAGCTGATGTCACTGGACCCGCTATTCTTTCTGGGTGAAACCCCTCACCACATTCACCGGACCCAGAGCTGACGTGACACAACCCCTTTTTCTCTCTGATGGGACTCCTTCCAGTGCTCACAAGATGCAGCGCGATTTTCAGAGGACCCCCTACTCTCCCAGACTGGCCGCCTCCACTCACAGGACCTACACCTGATGTCACAGATCTTGCTCTACTCTTGGGTGGAACTCCTCATCACAGTAATAAGACTCCACACCGAAACAACAGGGCGCCTCACTGTCTCTGGTGGGTCAGCCAACGACCACAGGAGCAAAGGCTGAAGTTACCGTACCCTCTGCCATCTCAAGTGTGACCGTACCCGACAATCACAGGACCCAGAGCTGATGGGACAGGATGACCTACACTCTAAGGGAGGGGCCCTTCCCCACACTCAGGAGACCCAGAGCTGATATGACAGAAACCACTGTTCCCGCTGGTGGGACTGTTTTCCAAACTGATAGGAGACAGAGCCAATGTGACCGGACACCCTACTCTCTCTAGTCAGACCCCTCCCCGCAGTCACTGGACACAAAGGTGAAAGGTCAGGACATTCAATTTTACAGGGAGACGCCTTTCTGACCCTCACAGGACACAGTTGTGTAGTAACAGGACACTCCAGCCTCTCATGTGTGATCCTCTCCACATTCCAATGACCCAGACCTGATGTCACAGGACCCACTATGCTCTCAGATGGGGCCCCTCCCCTTGCTCATAAGCCCCAGAGCTGACCGGACACAACCTTTGATTTTCTTTGGCGAAGACCCAGAGCTCGCATTACAGGGCTCCATGCTCTCTTAGGTAATACTTCTCCCAACAGCCAGAGGACCCAGGGCTGATGTGGCAGGTCGCCCTGCCGTGTCAGAGTGGGGCCCCTTTGTACACTCTGCTGCACACTGCCTGCCATCTAGTGCGCATCTGTGGAATAACAGCCGAGACGAGGCCGCCAGGAAATGCTCTTTTTCGTTGCCATCTTGTACATCTTGGGAATAGCACCTGTTTTTGAAGCATCTGCTCTTATAATTTTGCAAGGAGACTTGAAGCCCCAAGGCACCTTACACCACCACTAGCTCAGTATGTTGTGTACACCCGTGTTTCCATTCCAATTCTAATACTCTTCTGCATGTGGGGTTTCTGACTCTCATGTGAGTGAGGTTCCCATGCCTACGTATGTCTAAAATTTGGTTATTTTCATTGGCTAATCTGTGTCATACCTATTGGGTTATTGGACCAGCCTAAAGATTCTTGAGGTTAGAGGAAAGATTGCTTCTCCACCACGTAGGCAAGCGAGCAATGAGGTATTTAATAGGTAAATTTGGGGAGTACATATATGTCACCATTTCCTTAAGTAAGGTTTAGCAATTTAGCTAAAGCAACTTATTCTCAAAACTGAGTGATTATGTCAGTGAAATATGGAACAAGGCACCATTTTAGCTTGTGGCTATAAACCTTTTATTCAAACTTTCAAAGGTGGTAATGAAGGGGGCCAGAATTTTCTACTCGGCATGTTGATCTTAAACTGGCTGTTAAGAAAGGAAAGACTGAGAAATTACTTACGTTTATCATCTCAGTTCTTCCTAAGCAGTTTAATGGCCAAAATTTGGTTTAGGAAAAGAGCTTTAGCACAATCACCTTAGCTTTAGACAGTAATAGTCCTAGCAAAAGCCCGTCCACCCTCTTATCTTCCTTCTTGTGTGTTATAGTCTTTGGGGGGTCGCTGAACAAAAATTAACCTGCCGGGTATGCTGCCTTTTTTCTAAATTAACCTGAATGTACCCATTTCACCATTAAAGTCTAAGACTCTGTTCTTCCATTTTCCAAAGTGTCCTTTATGCCCGATATCACCTCATTGTGTTTGGCATTCATTTCAATATGAATTCCCCTTGTGCATGTATTAAACATTGAGTATCTCCTCTTAATCTGATTGTGCGAGTTTGACTATTATCTCAGGTGTCAGAATTTAGAAGGTATGACAAAAGTAGTTTTTAATCTCCCACAGTTTTGGTGAGCCGGCGCGGTGACATTCATGGCAGGGACACTTAACTTCTGGAAGGTGCAGCAGCCGAGAGATCATGGACATCTCTGGCAAAAGTAAGCACTATTTTTTCTTGTTGCTGCTCGTCTTTTTGGTTTATTTCTGCAGGGTTTGGCGTTATTTAGTAATTCTGTGAGTTATTTTCCTCTCTTGTACATTTACATTTGCCTGAAAAATATTTGTGACACTAGGTGCTCCGACTTAGTGAGTCACACGAGCTCTTCATTAACTCTCAGCTCTGCTCACAGGGTGAGGACTTGGTTCTGCTCCTGCATCTGGCCCCTGGCAACTGGGGTCCATTGTCCAGCTCCAGCTCTGGAGTCTGGCTATGGGTTCTTGCTTACAGATGTGGATTCTGTCTCCAGGGTCCGTGGCCCGGGGTCGAATCTGTATTTGGCTGTGTGTCTGGGAGCTGGGGTCTCTTTGGGTGTGTCTTTGTGCGCTGGGTTTGTGTGTGGGGTCCACGTGCAGTTCTGGCTCATGAGTCTGATGTATGGAAGCTGGTGTCCAGAGTTCGCTGTCAGTCTCTGGTGTCTGGTGTCTGGCATTCAGGGTCCACGGTCTGGCTTGGGTCTTGGAGAGAGTTTTTGGATTGGGGCAGGGGTCTGGGGTTCAGCTTTTGGTTCTGAGTCTGCTCCAGGGTCCAGGGTCCAGGGTCCTGAGTCCAGGGTCTGTGTCCGGAGTCCTGAGTGTGTCCTGGGTGTGTGTGAACTGACACCAATTCAATGTCGACAGGAGTTCCAGAGGTGGGGTGCGTTGAAGAAGGAAAGCTTATTGAGTGCAAATAGCTCGGTTTTGGTACAGAACGTCTGTGAGTGGGTGCACAGCGGTTAAGAAACCCAGGATTGTTACGGGTGAGTTGTGAAGCAGCGCTGCTGCGGATCAACTCAGTGGTGCCGCTTCTCAGTTATGGAGCATCACGGCTGTGGGACAGCCCGGGGACAGACTCCCTCAGGCTGCGGTTCTCAGCTCTTCGCTATTTATGTGAGTTCTGTTCCCATCATTCCCTCTTTGCTCTGCCACCTTGGCACAGAAAGCAGCACAAGTTTGCAAAGGAGCCCCTCTGGGTGACAAGACCAGTGCAGGTGAGCAAACAAAAGGCTTCTGGTGTGGTTATTTTTAAATTATGCCATGTTTTCCTCTAGAACTCCTTTTTACCCAAACCGAGAAAGCCTTTCTTTGTTGCAGGCTACTTACATTATCTAGGAGAATAAAAATGTATTCAAAATCCTACCCAAACAGGTTAACTGCTACTGTTATAAGTTTAGACCCTTCAAGACATCTCTACTTGCATAATTATATTCTTCTGCTTCCTCTGGATTTAATTTTTGTTACTCTGGGTTTGTGATATGATGCAAACCTTGTGAATTGCAATAGGTTCTTAAAATATTACTTCTGTCTTAACTATATTGTTTAGATTTTACTTATTTATTTTCAGAGGAAGGGAGGGAGGGAGAAAGAGAGGTAAAGAAACTTGGATGTGTGAGAGAATCATCCATTGGTTGCCTCTCTCATGCCCCCAACAGAGGATCCGGCCACGGCCCAGGCATGTGAAGCAACCGGGAATCAAACCTGCATCCTTTTGGTTCGCAGGCCAGCGATTAACTCACCAAGCCACACCAGCCAGGGCTCCAGTAGGTTTTAATGCATTTTTTTTTTTATTATTCAGTTCCAATTATTTTTAACTACAACTGCGAATTATTTTGAGAGTTATTTAGAAGTGTATTTCATATCTTTTAAATGTAGGGATTTCTACTTACCATGTATTACTGATTACTCTGTTAACTACAATGAGAACAAGAAATTCACTTTATATAATTTCAATCCTTTGAATTTGTTTGAAACTTGCTTCAGACTACAATAGGGTCAGTGTAACAGACGTTCCAGGCGTGCATCTCTGCTGTCATCTCTTGTTCATTTTGGGAATCACAGCGTCGTGCAGGTCAGCGGGGAAAGTTGTGTGCGCTTGGTTGTCTGTGAATGTTGACTCCAGTTTGCTGCTCCCGTTCCTTATATCCTTACGGAATTTTCTGAGGGGGTCTATTGTTTCTTAACGAGGTATGCGCTATCCCTAATGATTATAAATTCTTCTTTGTATCTCTTCTATATAATTTGAGTTTATTATATTGAGTATGTTGTGAATGTGGATCTTCCTGGTAAATTAAACTTATTTATATGAAGTGCTCTTCCTTTCTAGTATTGCTTTTTGCATCGAAGTCTGCTGGATGGTATTATGTCATTTTCACTTGGTATGTTTGCCTGATACAGGGTGAGACAAAAGTAGGTTTAGAGTTCTGAGTACAAGAAACAAAATTTATTGTTGTATTATTATTCAGTGTTCATACTATTAAACCTACTTTTGTACCATCCTGTATAGCTTTTCCCATTCTTTCACTTTCAGTCTTTTTGTACACTGTGTTTTAGGTGATTGATGTTTTTGCCCAGTTTTTGTCTTGTCTTTTTATTCTGTGAATAAGTTCTTTTACAGAGTAGTCTTTAATTTTATAAATTATACATTATAAATCCATTTCTTCATGAAACTTCATGTCCAAAAGTATACCTGATTCCTGGCTGATTTTGTTTAAACGGATCACTAAAAATCCAACTTACAGATGAGGGGCGGGGCCTGTCTTAAGGTGAAAGGCGGAATCGGGCTGGAGGTGAGAGGCAGGGTCAGGCCAAGGCTGTGGGTCCGCGCTGGGTGGGAGGCTCATTGAGGCTGGCAGGCCTGAGGTGAGGGCAGTTGTGGAGGAGAGATGAGCAACTAGGTGGTCCTGAGATCAGGCGCTGCCCGCCGCCTGTCTCCGTGGGTCATGAAATGACACTCATGGCCAAAGGTGATGCAAGCAGTGAAGTCCAGGGAGGTCAGGTGAGCTGCGTGGAGGTATGACGTGAGGGGATTGGGGAGCGGCTACAGCCAACCTGTAAGGAGCAGAAGAGGGTGGCCAGAGTGTTTGTAGGGTACACATCTCAGGTCCCAATTTAAGCGACACTTCCTGTGGGACAACTTTTCTATTTCAATATAGATACTACATTTAGAGAGAACTTTGGTAAATAGGTATCATCATTCTTTTATCCAAGAACTTGATAATGCTTTTCAGTTGTTAAAGTGTCTGTTATTGGGTAGCATTTTCCAATTTTGTTCATGCAGATCTTGTGCATGGTTGTTAAGTTTATTCCCAGGTTTTTCATTGTTTACATGTTTTGTTGTTAGTTTTTTTAAAAATTATATCTTTAACTTACTATTTCTAGAAATAAAATTTATTTCAGCATGTTATTTCCCCTTCATTGTAGTAAATTCTATTTGTAATACTTTTTAGTTGATTCCCATTAATTTTCAATGTAAATATGCTATCACTCAACAATGATCATTACATTCTTGTAAGCGTATATGATGTAGGAATAGTTAAAACATGTAAGAAAAGAGAAAATGAGGTTCTGTTAGGAGCTAGAAAATATTTTCTGTTGGTCACAAATATCTCCACGACTAAAGAATAGAGTAACATCATTCTTAGCATTTTAAACTAGGCCATAGCCTGGATACATGGTATTATAGAAATCCAAAGTACTTTGTTAGTGGAAACGTGCTCCAGGTAGGCTCTCTGAGGAACACACGACATAGCAAAGGTCCACACTTTGAAAGAGGAAAACTTTTGATGGTGAATTCCGGAATCCAAAAGAGTAAGGCCGTTTGTTCTAAGTGACATTATGAAACAGTTATTCAAGTGCTTTGTGAGCAATGAAAAGAAGCAGTGACCCTCAGATGCCTACTGTGTTTATCACAGGGTATAGGAGACTGAATTGTAGTCTCCTAGGTTGTCAGATCTTGTTTTGCCTCCTACTCTTTTCAGGTGACTTCTCAGCCTGGGACACTCCTCCCCGATATTTGCAGGACAGCTGGCCTTTTTTGTTCTGTAAGTTGCAGACTCCATGCTGCCTAATCAAAGAAAGGCAGCATTTCTGGCCTAGGAAGCTAAGTGACATGCTGTTTTAATTCGAGTGGACTCTTCATGATATGGAGCAGGGTTTCTGGATCTTTTGGGCCAGGTAATTCATTCTCCTGGGGGACTGTCCTCTGCGTAGTAGGTGCTTTTTGGCATTCATGACCTCTGTTCACTGCATGCAGATAAGACCCTCCCTTCCCCCACCCTCATGACAATCTAAAATGGCTCCAAACATTGCCTGGTGTCCCCTAGGGGGCAAAAATCACTTTTGTTTGAGAACCACTGATTTTGAAGCTTTTATCATTTTTGAAACCAGAATGATCTGGCTTTGGTATGCAGTATTATTATTTTTCCATGTCAATTATTTTCTAACTCCAACTGTGACTCATTTTGGAGACTTATTGGAAACATCTAATATAGGGATTTTCTTGTTACCTTGTTACTGGTTTCCAGGTTAATGGCAAAGAAGGCAATAAAGGTAGTTTATGTGGCATTCGTTGGAACTTGCTTTACAGCTTTCGTCAGTTTTTGAAAAGTTCTAAGTGTGCTTGAAAATCATTGGTAATTTGTGTTGTTTGCTGCAAGTTCCTTAAACAATGAGAAAAATAAAAATTACTCAGAATGCTACACTGAGAGGTAAAAACTAAAATAAAATAAAATTGTAATCATTTTATGTATGTACCCTTCCAGACATGTGTGCAGTCAGTGTTTCCTTCCGTTTCCACTGGATTTCATTTGCTATTTTAGGTTCCTAATACGCGTGCAAAAATGCTCACACGTCCGCCCTCCAAGGGTTGTGTGACGCTCACCGCTGGTAGCGATGGGGCTTGGCCAGCGCCGCGTGGCACCCCTAAGTTGGCGAAGTCAGAGCACATCCAGGGGTCCCCTACTTGACCTCAACCCTCCTCCACTCCCCCTTCCTCCCCGCCCCAGGGTCAGCCCACGTGTGTGCTTCAGCCAGCCCTGTCTTGAGAAGGTTATGATCTCGTGGTGAAGAGAAGTGAGCAGATCAGTGACTGCAGACAGCATAGAATGACCGGTGTCCTGGTATGGATGCGTGTACACACACACACGCTCACACACAGACACACACTCACACACACACACACACACTCAGACACAGACACACACTCACACACACACTCAGACCCAGGCACACACTCATACTCTGGGGAAGGAGAGGAAGTTAATCTCTGTCTTCAAGGTGCTTTCAGTCTAGTGGGAGAGATCGCAGAAATAACTGCACCCTGCGACGTGCTGAGAGGAAACAGCCTCGCTGGCGGGAGGGGACAGACCTTCCCGTCTCCACTTAGCAGCTCAGGGTGTCAGTCTCTCCACGTCCTGCCCTCCCTTGTTGTCCTTCATCTCCTAGGTGTAGCCTTCTGGGGAAGATGTCGTGTGGTCTCAGTGTGCGTTTATCTAATTACTAGTGATGCGCGGCATCATTTCACGTATTGTCCGTTTCTGTATTTTTTAGTAGGAAGGAAATGCCTGTTTACACCCTTTGCCATTTTTAAATGGATTCATCTATCATTTTATTGTTGAGCTGTAACTGTTTATAAAAGATTCTGGGCTACTATCTCCTTATCAGATACTTGATCTGCAAACCTATTCTTCTATGCCCTAGGCTGTTTTACTTTATTGGTGGGGTCCTTTGAATCATAATTTTTAAACTTTTGACAAAGCCCAATTTATCTTTTTTTTCCCTTGTGTTGATTCTGTCTTTGGTGTTTTATCTGAGGAATCATTACCTACTCTAAGGTCAAAAAGTTTTACACCCATGATTGATTGGATTTTAAGATCAGTGTGTTAATTTCTGCATAATAGGCAGCTTGGATTATCTAGGGAAACCAATTGAGGAAGTGTTGTCACTTTAACAATATTAAATCTTCCTGTCCATAAACATGCGTTTTTATTTATTTAGGTGTAATTCAGTTCCTTTCAATGATGTTTTGTAGATTTCAGGGAACAGATCTTCCAGTATTTTCTTGAAATGTTTCCTAAACACTTTATTCTATTTGGTGCTATTATAAATGGAATTGTTTTTGTAATTTTCTTTTCAAATTGTTAATTTCTAGTATATAGAAAGACAATGGGTTTTTGTATATTCATTTTATATCCTTCAAGCTTTGTTTTTATTATAAAATACCAAGTAATTTACATTGTAATTGAATTTTGTTATGCTCTATTGAATTTTTGGGTTGTTTGAATGTATTTCTTTGCTCCAATAGTCTGAGTTTTTGTTTGTTTTCTTGTTTCTTTTAGAATTCCTTATGATTTTCCACATACAAGAACCTGTCATGTAGAAGTAGATAGTTTCACTTCTCCCTCTCCAATCTAGATGCCATTATCTTCTCTTTTCTTTTTATTGATTTTTTCAGGTGACATTGGTCAATAAAATTATGTACGTTAAAGGTGTACAATTCTATAACACAATTTAGGTATATTGTAGTGTGTGTTCACCACCCCAAATCAAGTCTTCTTCCATCACTCTTTATCCCCCAGTGACCTTCTCCTACCCCTCCCCACCCTGCTTTTTCTCTGGTAATCACCACACTGTGGTCTGTGTCTATGAGTTTGTTTGTCTTTTTGCTTAACCCCTTTATCTTTTTCACCCAGTCCCCCAGTGCCCTCTCCCTGACAGCTGTCAGTCTATTTTCTGGACCAAGGAGTCTCTTTCTGTTTCGTTTGTTAGTATATTTTGTTCATTAGATTCCACATGAAGGTGAAATCATATGGTACTTGTCTTCCTCTGACTGGCTTATTTCACTTAGATAACATTCTTCAGCTCCATCCATGCTGTCGCAGAGGGTAAGATTTTCTTCTTTTATATGGCCGATTAGAATTCCATTGTGTAAACGTACCACGGCTGTTTTCTCCTGTCGTGTACTGATGGGCACTTGGGCTGCTTCCATGGCTCGGCGATCGTAAACAATGGTGCGATAAACACAGGGGTGCGTGTATTGTTTCAAATTAGTGTTCTGGGTTTCTTCAGATATATTCCCAGAAGTGAGATGACTGGGTCAGAAGGCAGATGCATTTTTACTTTTTGGAGATAACTCTACACTGCTTTCCACAGTGGCTGCACCAATCTGCATTCCCACCAAGAATGCACAAGGGTTCCTCTTTCTGCACATACTCAGAAGCACTTGTTGCTGATTTCTTGATGGTGGCCATTCTGACAGGTGTGAGGTGGTATCTCACTGTGGTTTTAATTTGCATTTCTCTGATGATTAATGAAGTTGAGACTTTTTTCAGATGTCCATTGGCCATCTGTGTGTCCTCTTTGCAGAAGTGTCTATTGAGAATCATTGTCCATTTTTTAAATTGGATTGTTTATTTTGGTGGTAGTTGTGGAGTTTTTAATAAATTTTAGATATCAACCCCTTATCGGAAGTACCTTTGGTGAATATGTTATTCCATTCAGTAGGTTGATGGTTTCCTTTGCTGTGCAAAAATTTTTAGTTTGATGTATTAATAGTTGGGGGTTTTTTTTCTTCTTCTTCTTCTTTTTATCCCTTGCCTGAAGTGATGTATCAGAAAAAAAAAAATCGCTACAGGAAATGCCTGGGATTTTCCTCCCTATATTGTCTTCTTGGATTTTTATGGTTTTCAGTCTAACACTTAAGCATTTTATCCATTTTGAGTTTATTCCTGTGTGTGGTATGAGAGGTGATCTAGTTTCACTTTTTTGCACATATCAGTACAATTTTTCCAATGCCATTTATTGAATAGACTCTCCTTACTCATTGTATGATTTTGTCTCTTTTGTCAATAGATTAATTGGCCAGATAGGTGTTGGTTAATTTCTGGGCTCTCCTATTCTGTTCCATTGATCTAGGTATCTGTTTTTAGGCCAGTTCCATGCTGTTTGATTACTCTGGCCTTGTCCTATAGTCTCACGTCAGGTAGTGTGGTTCCCAAAACTTTTGTTCTTTCACAAGATTTCTGAAGCTAGTCAGGGTCTTCTGTGGTCCATATAAGTTTTAGGAATATTTGTTCTACTTTAGGGAACACTTTTTGTATCTTGATAGGAATTGTGTTGAATCTATAGATTTCTTTGGGTAGTATGGACATTTCAATGATATTAATTCTCCCTATCCATGAGCACAGTATGTGCTTCCAGTATTTGTACCATCCTCAGTTTTGTTCTTCAATGTCTTATAATTTTGTGAGGACGTATCTTTTACAATCTTGGTTAGTTTTATTCCTAGGTATTTTACTCTTTTTGAAGCAATTGTGAGTGGGATTGTTTTATTCATTTTCCTTCTGTCAGTTTCTTATTTGCATATAAAAACGCAACTGATTTCTAAATATTAATTTTTTATCCTGCTAGTTTGCGGGATTCATTTATCAATTCTAAGAGTTTCTTAGTGGAGCACTTGGGGCTCTCTATGTACAATATCATGTCATCTGCAAATGAAGACAGTTTGACCTCTTCCTTTCCAATTTGGATGCTTTTTACTTCTTCTAGTCAAATTGCTGTGGCTAGGACTTCCAGTGCCATGTTGAATAAGAGAGGAGAAGTGGATATCCCTGCCTTGTTCCTGATCTTAAGGGAAATGTTTGTCGTTTTTGCCCATTGAGTATGATGCTGGCCTCAGGTTTGTCATCTATGGCCTCTCTTATGTTTAGGTATGTTCCCTATGTGCCCACTTTGCTGTGAGTTTTCTTCATCAAAATTGGTGCTGGATTGTATCATGCTTTTTCTGCATCAATTGATATGGTCATGTGGTTTTTATCCTTCATTATGTTTATGTGGTTAATCACATTTATGGATTTGTGAATGTGGTACCAACCTTGAATTCCTGGAATAAATCCCACTTGATCATTGTGTGTGATCTTTTTGAGGCATTGCTGTATTTGATTTGCCAATATTTTGTTGATGATTTAGCATCTTTGTTCATCAGGGATATTGGCCTATGATTTTCTTTCTTTGAGAAATAAGTCATTTAAAGAAAAACAAAACAGTAAAACTGTCATTCTTTGCAAATGACATTAGACTACATAGAAAAACTCAAGAGAATCAAACAAAAAATGAATAGAATTAATAAAAAAAATTCAGTGAGATATCAAAATGCAAAGTTAATATATATAAATGTGTCACATTTGTATAAAATAACAAAACAATGTGAAGGTGAGTCCTCAGTGGTGTGAACAAGTGGGTTGGGCATCAGCCTGCAAATTGAAAAATCGCTGGTGTGATACACACTCAGGGTACATGCCCGGGTTAAGGGCCAGGTACCAGCCTGAGGGCCTGTGAGAGGCATCCAGTCCACGTTTTTCTCATACACCAATGTGCCTCTCCCTCTCTTTCTCCATTTCTTCCTCTCTCTCTAAAAAATAAATAGATGAAAACTTTCAAAAATCTGAAGAAGAAATAAGTTAAATAATAGCATTTACAACTACATGAAAAAGAATTAAATGCCTGGAAATTAACATAATCAAAGATGTGAGAGATTCTTGAATCAAAGTTATATGACATTGAAGAAAATTTTGAATGGAACATGAGAGAACTAGAAGAATAGTTTATGCTCACAGAGTAGAAAAGTTAAATTATTAAAAATGACCATACTTTCCAAAGCAATTTAGAGGCTTAATGCAGTATCTGTTAAAATACCAATTTTATTCTTCTCAAAAATTCAAACAAATAATTTTAAAATTTATATGGAACAACCAAAGACCCTAAATAGCCAAAGCACTCCTGAGAAGAAAAAAAGAAGAAAAACTTGGAGGTATCACGAAACGAGATCTCAAACCACACTACAAAGAAATAATAATCAAAACAGGATGTCATTGGCAAAAAAAAAAAAAAAAAAAAAAAAAATCCCACAAAGGTTAATGGAGATAATAGAGAGCCCAGAAACAAACCCTCCCCCATATGGACAAGTCACGTATGACAAAAGATGTAGAAATATACACTGAAACAATGACAGTTCCTTCAACAAGTGATCTTGAGAAAACACGACAAATACATGCTAAAAATAGACCTAAACACTCTTAAATACTATACAAGAATACTCTTAAACTGAAGCCAGCCTTACACAATTTTCCCAGAATCCCAACTGACACCAACCGTGCCCACCTATTTCTGTCTTTAAGCCGATTGCAGATTTTCCCACATCTGTTTACCTTCCAGTTGACACCAGCCTTGCTCACAGTCTGCAGTCCAACTGATGATGGCCCCAACAGTCTGATCCCAAACAGCCTCTCTTCTTATCATGTTTCTTCACACCTCATTTTTTAAAAAAGCTCAAAACCTGAGATCACAAGTGTTAGAGAGCACCAGTGTTGGAACACCCCTCTTACTCATGTAAAACCTTCAAAGAAGGTGTCCTAGGGAGAAACATTAGAGATTCTCACTCCCAGTTGTCTAAGACTGGGTCTCATTTATGGCCTCAGCTCTTCCCAGCTTTCCACCTGGGACAGCATCTGTCTCTCTGGTTAATGGCCCCTGGGCCATGCTACCAAGCTTTCTGTCCTCCTGAGCCTCACACCCCTCATGCCATAGTTCTGGAATCACATGACAAAATGTAGCAACTCGGAATTTTTACCAAATTCCTCACACAGGACACAGCTTTGCCCATCACAGAGCCACATCCACAGGCTAGAGTGCCTTCAAACTTATACATATTTTGAAGACTAAAGGACAGCAAGCACTTCGTATGCATCTGCATTGGGGCTTTTCAAGGAGAGCAACTATTGACATTGTAGGTCAGAGTGTTCTTGTTCTGGACGGCCATCAGCCGAATCAAAGACTATTCATTGGGTCCTTTAACACAACCCAAAATATGGTGGTCTCCAAGTCCCCAAAATTGGTATTAAAAAAGGAGAAGAGACAGGGAAAGAGAAAGGGGAGAGGCAAAGAGAGAGAAAATAAAAGACTGAAACAAAAGGAAAAAAAGGAAAACAACTCAAAAAAGTTTATGAGAGAAAAGTGACATTATCGTTAAATACAACTTGCGTGTGACTTCATATCACCTGGCTGTATCGTGTGCTGGAGTATGTGGTTGGCAATCACTCAGTGGTGATACAGAGATGTGCATATCAGGAGGCAGGGTCCACTCGGAGCCATTGTGGCGTCTGCCCATCATGCAGGCCCACATGACACACAAGGTCTGATCCTAAGTATGACAGGACAACATAAAAGGCTTATATGAAATAAAGGATAATACCTTTGCTTTCCTAACTTCAACCTCTTTAAGGGGAAGACCTAAAAATGTGGCCCAGGGCAGTATGACCCTCTTAGGATCACATTGCTGAATCCCAGGCCTAAGCCCTTCTTTTAATTTTGCCATCTTTGAGTTTTGGGATCAAATCCTTGAAACAGTGGCCCACAGATAGTGTGGGTTTTATGTTATACACACCTGACAATGTATGTAGGAATTAGTCTCTTGTGTCATCTCCACTGTGCAGCTAACGTTACCCGGGAGGGCCAGGAAGACTCATGGATTATGCGGGAAACTAAGCAAGTCAGAAATCGCAGGTCTAAATGCAGCTAGCTGTCTCTCCTGAAAGCCAGGACCCTGGATTCATTATGAAGAAGGTGTGGGGAGGGCTGTGTTGGGAATATTTGCACATTTATGGAGGTGCTGGCAGTGAGCTCTTGAAAGTTCTGAGGGGTTTACAGGCAAGTCTGATGATTGGAGAAGGCCCATGCGATAGAATGTTGAAGAAATTGTTTCACTTCTTTGGTGATAGAACAATAAAGGTGTTAGAACCCTGGTAACCAAGCACCCACATTTCCGAGACAGGCCCCTGACTACCTGCCTTCGGTAAAGACAGTTGAGAGAGCAGGATGTTTTCCCATTGTCTCCAGACCTTCTTAGGCTTCGGCATTTGGAAAGCCTGTAATAAAATTGTTTCACTCACGGTAGACAGTGGCTCCAACCTCTTGTTTAACAGCTGTGGTCAGTGAGCAGTGAGCAGCCTTGGGTCACGTATGGCAGCTCAGGGCAGGCCACCCAAGGTAAGGCCACATCTGTCATTTGACGTGGGAATCTTCCAGCCCCTGCCACTTCTGTGTGCTGGACTGGGTGAAACTGCAGGTAATTGTTCACAGCATTCTTGAATGATTCTAATCTGTGGTGTCAGATAAAGCATTTTTTATAATTTCTGATTATTTCTATTTTTTCTGCTGGATGAGTCTTACAGGAAGCTTGTCAATTTCATATATTTTGGAAAGAATCAGCACTTGGTTTTACTAGTGTCATCTTTTGTATTTCAATTGTATTCATTTGCACTCTGATCCCTGTTATATTCTTTTCTGCTACTTAAGTATTCTTTCTGGTTTGTTCAAGAATAAATTTTAAAGTTTTTAAAAGAGTTTCTCCTGGTGAGATAAACCCGTACAACTATAAATTTTCCTCTTGTAAGTGATTTTGCTGTATCCCAGATTTAGTTAGGTTGTTTTCCAGTTTTCCTATGTCTCTAGGTAGTTTCTGTTTTGGTTTGTTATTCTCTTTGATCTGCTGGTTATTTACAAACATGTTGTTCAGATGCTTGTACTGCTTTCTGTTTTATTTTCTTGATACTTTATTTCAACTTTCCTACCAATGACGTCAGAGAACATGGCAGATATAATTTAACATTTTGGGCTTTATTTGTGGCCTCGTACAATATCTGTCTTGGGAAATGTTCCATGTGCATTAAAAATGCATAAAATGCGAGGGTTTTTTTTGCCTTAAATGATCTATAAATGTCTACCAAATCAATCTAGTCTAAAGTGGAAGGTAAGGACATTAGTATCTTAAATATTTTTAGCCTCACCTGAATATATGATTTTTAACTGAAAGGAATTTAGACAGAAAGGAAAAGAGACAGAGGAGTAGAGAAAGAGAAAGAGAGAAACTTTGATGTGAGAAAGAAGTAGTGACTGGTTCCCTTTCCTGTGCAGCTTCACTGGAATTGACCGTACAACGTTGGTATGTGCCCTGATGAAAAATTAAACTCAATACTCAATTGGTGCAAGGGATGATGCTTAAACTAAATAGGCCACCTCGCCAGGGAAAGTTCTTAAATTACTTAAAGTACTGTATTTTAAAATAACATATATTATAAAAAAGCATCTCATACCACATTTAATTTTCAAAGGAAGCATGAGGAGACTTGAATTGGGTGGTGAACACACAATACAATCTACACACACCTTACGATAGAATTGTGCACTTGAAACCTGTATAATTTTCTTAACTAATGTCATGCCAATACATTGAATTAAAAGTGTTAAAAATTCCCTTTAGAGGTAAGTGCTTTTTAAATCATGGTGTTACAAATGAGAATACAAAAAGAGTTCACTACTTTAAATTCACATTACTCATACGTGTCAGGTTCACGTTTGAACGTGACATTCCCTTCCTCACCTCTCCTGCATATCTTCCAATAGTGCAGCAGTTAAACTCAGAGAGAGTTAAAACAAACTGATAAAAGGAAATGGGGCGCTCTCATCAGGGGTCTCTCACCAGGATTTGTACAACTAAGTGGAGCTCACTTTAAGTGGTTCTGGCTGTACATTCTCTGAATGGCACAGGTTGGTGATCTAAAGTTGAGTGTGAAGGGCACCAGGGCCAGCTCAGCAGCTAGCGTGGGAAAGAAAAGAAGTGGTCACACCCTCAGACACACGTGGACCATATGCCCGTTTGTGCCAGGCCCTTTTCATATACAACTGTATGCTCTCTTTTTCAAGCCATGTTCTGTAGATACAAGGGGTCTTTTAAACAGATCCAAAAATCACTTAATTTTACACATGATCTTGTGACCCATTATTCTGGTCAGAATTTAACATGCCTACAGATGCACAGAAGACTATGAGGATTCCAATCGTGACATACAAGACAGAGACCTCAAATGATGTCTAGGTGACGGTCTGACACTTTGGCTAAAACCAAAGCTCAGTATAGTGTCCACTTCTCTCACTGAGTCATGCTGCATGTCCCACATATGCCTGCATGTAGCAGGTGTTTATATGCACAAGTGCAAGAGGAACTAAATTACCAAATTGTCCCAAATAATTGAGTTGTCCTGAGGCTTCACTGCTGCTTCCAGGGGTCCCTGATGTGGCCACAGATGGTACAGGAAAAAGAGTCCCATAGATGACATCTCCAACTGCATGACAGGTTGCTTTCAATGTGCATGCATTTGACTCTGCATGTGATACTCCTAATTCATGAAGGCCCTGCCTGAGACACTTACCATAACACAGTGTAAGATGGAGACACAACTATTGATCTTCAATTTTGGTCACAGAATCAGGCAGCAAACAAACTACACATCATTGGAGGTCTCCTCCTCATATGTCGTATATATATTTTTAGCATATTTGAATCTGCAGGGGTTTTCTAAATGTGGACTTAACTGATGAATCACAGAAATAAATATAGGTTAGTGACCTTTTGAGTCCAGAGAAAGGGCCTCTTGTTTTTACAGTATATATGTTGGGAAAAGAAAATGGCATTATGGGTGAGAAGGGCCTGGAAATACTCTGGCTTTTGTCCAAACTTTTTGTAAAATCGTGGCCACTTTGTGCTTTTTTTCACTTCAGCTGGTGGTCTTGACCTTGTGCCTTTTCTCCATCAACTTTACCGGCTTCATCCTGTGCCATACAGAGGACATGCTGCTACACTCTGTGAAGTTCAGACCCACGGAGTCAGTTGTACAAACACTAGTGAGAACCACTTACTCAGAGCCACCTAATACTCTTTCCAACCATTCTTCTTAATCTATTTAAATTGCCTTTCTGTACAATTAGAGGATGTAGATGGCTGGAGAAACAGACAGTTCCGGGTTGAAAGATGGGAGGTGCCACAGGTGAGTGTTATGATTTTAAAGTAGTTAAAATGCCTTGTAATTTCCTCATCCATTATCTGAGATTGGAAAAAGCATTTATTTAAAAGGGTCAATTTGATAGTTCAGTGTGGTATGAGATTATTAAAGAACAACACTCTTATTTTAAAATACTGCATTTTAGACAATTAAAAAATAAAAACAGACTTAACTGCAAATCAGGTTTGATTGATAAATATTTATAGAACATTGCATTTACAACTGCAGGGTGCACATTTTTCTCTAGATTACATGGAAACTATCTGAGATAGATCTTATACAAAGGGAAAAAACAATCTTCAGTAAATTAAAAAGTTTTAAGCTATAGTAACCATATTTTCTGACCACACTGGTAAGAAACTAGAAATCAAATATAGGAAAAAACATAATAAAAAAAAAGGATTGGGAGACTGTAAAACATGCTATCAAGTCCCTAGTAAATCAAAAATGGAAACAAACAAAAAAAAAAAAATCCAACAACAACAGACAAATAAAAATTCAAACATGGCCGTACAAAACCTGGATTTAGTAAAGCTGTTATAAGTGGAAACTCTGTAGCTATACCATTCTAACTATAGAGCAGAAAAATGTCAATAAAATCATTTGAATTTGTTTCTAAATACCTTAGAAAAAGAAGTACCAAAACAAAAATGTTAGTTGTAGTAAAATAAAATGAAAACCAGTGCCCTCATCAATAAAATTTTAAAAAACAATAAAATAAATAAATAAAACCAATGGCTCCTTCTTTGAACTGATAAGTAAATTTGAAAAACCTTTAGTAAGACTCATCGGGCACTAAATACAGAAAAAAAGTAATAAGTCAGAAAAGAAATGAAACTATAATCCAGACTACCAAAACTCAAAGAATTATCGAACATCAGCAATTATAGAAAACAGATTTGACAATTTAATAAAATGGAAAATTTTTAGGTCTTACACTCTTTGAAGCTAAACCAGAGTGAATCACATAATCTGAACAAACCAATGACTAGCAACAAATTTGAATCACTAATCAAAACACCTAAAAACAAAAGCCCAGGACTAGATAGAATTACAGGAGAATTCTCGGAAATTAAAAAAATAATAATTAGTATATATCCTTCCCAACCAACCCATAAATTGAAGAAGTTCCCTTCCAAATTTATTTCATGAGACCTGAATTATTTTGATACCAAAACTAAAGAAAGACACTGCAAAGAAAGAAAATTACAGGTCTATATTCTTGATATGTACATGCTGAAATTCTCAGCAAAATAGTAGCCAACCAAATTTGACTATATTAAAATGATTCTGTATTCTGATCAAGTGTGAATTATGCCAGTGATGCGAGAATGACCCATCACGCAGAAAACAATACATGTGACTCATCACATCAAAAAGGAAATAAAAATGAAAGCCATATGAATTTCAAGAAATACAGAAAAAGTACTAGAATACAGTATGCATTAGTAATAAAAATATTCCAAAGAAGGTTTGTAGAAGGAAATGACCTAAGCTTCATAAAGGCTACATATGACAACCTCACAGTTTACAGTATACTCAACTGTGAAGTAATGAAAGTTTTCCTTTTAAAATCAAAACCAACTCAAGAATGTTCATTCTCATTATTATTATTCAAAATAGTAGTGGAATATTTAAACATAGCAATCAAAGGAGAAAAAGAAATAAAATGCATTTAAGTAAAAAAGAAAGAATTAAAATTGTCACTATTGGCAAATGACATGGTACTCTATATAGAATTTCTTAGATAATTCAACAAAATCAATAGATTTAATAAAATAATTCGTTAAGAAACAAAATACAAACCGAATATACAGAAATCTATCACATTAATATAAACAATAAAAGAAAAATCAAAGTAACCCCTTTTCCATTTGTGTGAAAGAAATAAATGCCTGTGAATTTACATAACTAAAAAGTTGAAAGGGGCCTTTGCAAACTTTGCTCTTTCTCACTTCCTCTCTCCTTCTTTCTCTCTCTCCTCTGTTCTTTCTTCAAGTTAGGAATAAAAAGTGTGGCACCTGCTCCTCTCAGGTGGAATCGTTCGAGACCGAGGCAAAGACAAAAGTACTATCCTACTCATCCTTTGTCTCTTTTGTATACTTACTTGTTCTACAACTTACAAAGAAATAGTAAACTATTTAAAAATGGAAAAATATATCAAACATCACAACTTCATTTTTTTAATCCTCATGCAAGTATATTTTTTTCATTGCTTTTAGGGAGAGAGGAAGGGAGAGACACAGAGAGAGAGAAACATCAATTGGTTGCTTCCTGCTACATGCCCCGACTATGGATCAAAACAATCACCTGGGTAAGCACCCTGACTCGGCATCGAACCCACAACCTTTCAGTCCACAGGATAGTGCTCCAACCAGCTCAGCCACAAAGGGCAGGGCCACGACCTCATTTTCATTTCAATATGTTATTTCAACACAAAACATAATTTATTATTTTTAACACCCTGGCTTTAAGGAGGCTACCATAGCCATTATATTTTAATAGGCTCTTCTTTGTTTATTTTGTTTCAAATGTGATGATTACCTTATTTGACATATTCTCAGGAACGAGGGGTGAATACACTATTTAACAATTATTTTCAGCTTACTAAAATGTTCTTCCAGCCCTGGCTTCTGTGGCTCAGTGGATTGAGCATCGGCCTGCGAGCCAAGTGTCGCTGGTTCACTTCGCAGTCAGGGCACATGACTAGGTTGCACGTCAGGACCCCAGTTGGGGGCACGAGTGAGAGGCAACCACACAGTGATGTTTCTCTCCCTCCCTTTCTCCTTTCCCCTCTCTCTAAAAATAAAATAAACAAACAAATGTTATTTAAAAATATAAAAAATAAAAAAATAAAATAAAATAAAATGTTCTTCTGCAGACTTTTCCTCCATTGCTCCCCCACAGCCCACCCCCTCTCCCACAGTTCAACCCCCACCCTGTTGTCCATGCCCATGGGTCATTCATACCAGTTCTTTTACTAAACCCGTCCACTACTGACCCCTTCACTCCATGCGCCCCTCTCCCCTGGTGCCTGTTACTCTGTTCCTTGTTTACGTGTCTCTGGTTCAGTTTTGTTCATTTGCTCGTGCTGTTCATATGGTATTTTTCTTTTGTTGTCTGGCTTATTTCGTTAAGCATAATTCTGTCCAGTTCCATCCATGTTATCACAAATGGCAGGAGTTCCTGCTTTTTTTCTGCTGCATAGTTTTCCATTGTGTAAATGTACCACAGTGTTTTAACCCACTCATCTACAGATGGGCACTTAGGCTGTTTCCAGCACTTGGCTATTGTAAACAGGGCTGCTATGAACATAGGGGTGCACAGGTTCTTTTCAATTGGTGTTTCAGGATTCTTCGGGTATAATCCTAGCAGTGGAATCGCTGGTTCAAAAGGCATTTCCGTATTTAGTTTCTTGAGGAAATTCCACACTGTTTTCCACAGTGGCTGCACCAGTCTGCATTCCCACCAACACTGCACTGGGGTTCCCGTTCCTCCACATCCTCGCCAGCACTTGTTGTTTGTTGATTTGTTGACGATGGCCACTCTGACTGGTGTAAAGTGGTATCTCATTGTGGTTTTATTTACATCCCTCTGAAGGCTAATGATGTTGAGCATACTTTCATATGCCTATGGGCCCTCTGCATATCCTCCTTGGAGAAGTGTTTGTTCAGGTCCTTTGCCCATTTTTAACTGGGCTGTCTTCTTGGTGTTGAGATATGTAAGTTCTTTATATATTTTGGAGATCAGTCCCTTATCTGATGTATCATTGGCAAATATGTGTTCGCATACGATTGGTTCCCCTTTCATCTGGCTGATGTTTTCTTTGTTGAGCAGACTCTTTAGTTTGATGTTGTCACATCTGTTTGTTTTTTCCTTTACTTCCCTTTTTTTAGGAGACGTGTCAGTGAAAATATTGTTACGTGGGATATCAGAAATTTTCCTGCCTATGTTTTCCTCTAGGATTTTTATGGTGTCACGGCTTACATTTAAGTCTTTGATCCATCTTGAGTTTATTCTGGTGTGTGGCATAAGTTCCTGGTCTAGTTTCATTTCTTTGCATGTCACCATCCAGTTCTCCCAGCACCATTTGTCAAAGAGGCTCTTCTTATGCCATTTTATGTTCCTTCCCCCTTTGTTGAATATTAGTTGACCATAGAGGCCTGGATTTATTTCTGGGCTCTCTGTTCGGTTCCATTGATCTATATGTCTGTTCTTATGCCAGTACCAGGCTGTTTTGATTACAGTGGCCTTGTTGTATAGTTTGATGTCAGGTGTCGGGATACGTCCTGTTGCGTTCTTCTGTCTCAAGATTGCTGCGGCTACTCGGGGTCTTTTTTGGTTCCATATAAGTTTATGAAGTATTTGTTCTAGGTCGGTGAAATACGTTGCTGGTATTTTAATAGGGATTGCATTGAATCTGTAAATTGCCCTGGGTAGTATGGATGTTTTAATGACGTTTATTCTTCCCACCCATGAACATGGTATATGCTTCCACTTATTTGTATCTTCCTTAATTTCTTTCTTCAGGGTTATGTAGTTTTCTGAGTACAGGTCTTTTACCTCTTTGGTTAAATTTATTCCTAGGTACTTTATTTTTCTTGTTGCTATAGGAAATGGAATTTTTTCCTAGTTTCTCTTTCTGAGAATTTATTGTTGGTGTAGAGAAATGCCTTCAATTTCTGAATATTGGCTTCGTACCTTGCTGTTTTGCCAGATTGACTTATTGAGTTGAGTAGTTTTTTTCGTGGCGTCTATAGGGTTTTCTATGTATACTGTCATGTCATCTGCAAATAATGACAGTTTTACTTCTTCTTTTCCAATATGGATGCCTTTTCTTTCTCTTCTTGTCTGATTGCTGTGGCTAGAACTTCCAAACTACGTTGAATAGGAGTGGAGAGAGTGGACATCCTGGTTTTGTCCCTGATCGCAGGGGAATGCTTTCAGTTTTTGTCCATTCATTGTGATGTTGTCTGCGGGTTTCTCATATATGGCCTTTATTGTGTTGAGGTATGCTCCCTGTGTTCCAAGTTTCCTGAGTGTTTTCATCATAAATGGGTGTTGTACTTCATCAAATGCCTTTTCAGCATCTATTGATATGATCATGTGATTTTTGTCTTTCATTTTGTTTATGTGGTGTATTACATTTATTGGTTTGCGAATATTAAACCATCCTGGCATCCCTGGGATGAATCCCACTTGATATTGGTGTATGACCTTTTTAATGTGTTGCTGGATCTGATTTGCCAATATTTTGTTGAGGATTCTAGCATCTATGTTCCTCAGCTATATTGGCCTGTAGTTTTCTTTCTTTGTTGTGTCTTGACCTCGTTTTGGAATTAGGGTAATACTGGCTTCATAGAAACAGTTTGGGAGTCTTTGCTCTTCTTGGATTTTTTGGGTAGGTGTTAGTTCTTCCCTAAATGTTTTGTAAAATTTGCCTGTGAAGACATCCGATCCAGGGATTTTATGTGCCTGGAGTTTTTTGATTATTGTTGCAATTCATTCTTTGTTATTGGTCTGTTGAGACTTTCTACTTCTTCTTGATTCAGTTTTGGAAGGTTATTTGTTTCTAGAAATCTGTCCATTTCTACTAGGTTGTCAAGTTTCTTCCCATATAATTGTTTGTAGAAATGTCTTACAATCCTTTATATTTCTGTGGTATCGGTCGTGATCTCTCCTCTTTCGTTTCTCATTTTGTTTATTTGGGTCATCTCTCTTTTTTTCTTGATGAGCCTGGCTAAAGACTTGTCGATTTTGTTTATCTTTTCAAAGAAGTAGTTGATCTTTTGAGTTGTTTGTTTAGTCTCTATGTCATTTAATTCTGCTCTGATCTTGATGATTTCCTTCCTTCTACTCGCCCTGGTCTTTGTTTGTTGTTGTTGTTCTAGTTCCTGTAGCTGTAGGGTTAGATTTTTAATTTGAGATTCTTCTATCCTTTTTAGGTCGGCCTGTATTGCTATGAACTTTCCTCTCAGGATTGCTATTGCTGTGTCCCATAGGTTGGGGGCTGTTGTGTGTTCATTATCATTTGTTTCCAGAAACGTCTTGATTCATTCCTTGGTGTCATTGTTAATCCATTCATTACTTAATAGCATGTTATTCATTCTCCATGAGTTTGAATGTGTTTGAGTTCTTTCCTTGAGGTGGATTTCTAGTTTCAAGGCATTGTGATCTGAGAAGATGTTTGATATAATTTCAATTTTCTTGAATTTGTTGAGGCTTGTTCTGTGTCCTACCGTGTGGTCTATGTTTGAAAATGTCCCATGTGCATTTGAAAAGAATGTATATTTTGCTTCTCTGGAGTAAAAGGTTCTATATATATCAATCAGTCCATTTGATCTAGGGTGTTGTTCTTTGCTTCAGAGAGCTGTGCATTGTTCACAATGGGATGTTAAAGTCCCCTACTGTGAGTGTGTTGCTGTTGATATCTTTTTTGTAGCCTCCCAATATTTTCCTTATATATTTTTGTGCACTTATGTTAGGTGCATATATGTTTATCAGGGTTATATCTTCATGATGGATTGTTCCCTTACGTATTTTAAAATGTCTTTCTTTGTCTCTTTTTATGGCCTTTGCTGTGAAATCTGTTTTTTCTGATGTAAGTATTGCTATCCCAGCTTTCTTTCATGTTCATTGCTTAGAATACTTTTTCCATCCCTTCGCTTTCAGTCTGTGTAAATCTTTTGTTTTGAGGTGCGTCTCTTGTAGATAGCATATATGTGGATCATGTTTTTGTGTGCATTCCGCTACCCTATGTCTTTTGAATGGAGCGTTTACTCCATTTACATTTCAGGTTATTATTGACGGGTATTTATTCATTTCCCTTTGTACCTGTGTTCCTCTCCCTCTTTATTTTCTTTTTCTCACCGTATCCCCTTTAGCATGTCTTGTAATGCTGGTTTGGTGGAGATGCGTTCTTTTAGTGTTCCTTTGTCTGGGAAACTCCTTGTTTCACCTTCCATTTTGAAAGGGACCCTTGCTGGGTAGAGTAGTCTTGGTTGTCGGCCTTGTTTTTCATCGTTTGAAATATTGTTTGCCATTCTTTTTTGGCTTGTAGTGTTTCTGTTGAGAAATCAGTTGATAGTCTTATCAGAGCTCCCTTGTATGTTATTTCCTTTTTTTCTCTTGCTGCCTTTAGGATTCTCTCTTTGTCTTTGAATATTGAAGTTTTAATTATGATGTGCCTTGGAGTAGACCTTTTTGGGTCATATTCATTTGGAGCCTCTGTGCTTCCTGGATTTGCAAGACTTTTTCTCTCATCAAGTTAGGAAAATTTTATGTCATTACTTTTTCAATCAGGTTTTCTAGCCCATGCTCCTCTTCTTCTCCTTCTTTTATCCCTATGATATGCATATTGTTTCATGTCATGTTGTCCTGCAGTTCTCTTAAACCATCTTCATTCTTTTTAGGCATTTTTTCATTTTTGCGTTGCATTGTCTGGCAGTTTTTTTATATGTTGTCCTCTAACTCACTGATCCGATCCTCTGCTTCCTTTAGCCTGTTTTTGATTGCTTCGACTGTGTTCTTCAGTTCAGAAATTGTATTCTTCATTTCTTCGTGGTTTTTATTGATAGTTTCTATGCCCTCTTTTTGGTTGGTGTAGTTCTCAGTAAGTTCTTTGTAGTTTCCCTGGAGTTCTTTGTAGTTCCCCTGGAGTTTGTTGTAATTTTCTTTGACTTTGTTGAGTTCATTGAGCTTCATTTGAATTCCATGTCTGATGGTTTGCTTGCCTCTTATTTCATCTATCCATCCTTCTGAGAATTCCTCCTTTCTTTTTGGTGGGGTGTTGTTTCTGTTTGGTGGGGTGTTATTCTGCCTCCCCATTTGGGGTGCTGGTCTTGTTTGTATCTGATTATTAGATTGATCTGCTTTTATGTACTGCCTTTGTGGTGTGACCGTCTGTGGTAGGAACCTGTGTCATACAGCGGTGCTGTCTCCTTGATCTCTTTAACTTGATGCTCTTGGGATGCCCTTTATGCCTTTTACTTGGACTCGCTAGAAGTGTTTTGGTTTTGTTTGTTGTGTTGATCTTTGGTGGGCCCTTCCTGTGTATTAGCTGAGAGTCTCTCTGCCCGCTTCTGACAGTAGTTGAGCTGCCTCTGGCTGCTGCCTCCTGGAGGGGAGTAGTCTGCTTATGAGACTTCTCCCGCAGCACTGATGTTGAGTCTGCCCTGTGATCTGGTCTGCTGGCTCTCCAGTATTTCCTCCAGAACCAGCATCCAGTGTTTTCCAACGCTCCTCTAGTTCTTTCGCCTTCTTTCAGCTACATCGCAGGTTGAGTGTGGAAAGTGCACTTTTTTCTCCCTGCCTGCAAGCAGGCGGGAGCAGCGGGAGGGCGCTGGGGGGGCCTGCCGGGAACGTTCTCCTACGCTGGTGGGCGGGGGCGTTCCCTGGCGCTGGCTGTCGTGGGCGCGGGCCGGTAGCGGTCCTGTGGTCTGGCGTGTGGGCCGGCACTAGCTCTTGAGCCCTTGTTAAATATTCGGGTCCTCCTCAGCCCGCTGCAGCCGCTTCGCCTCCTGTAGAGCCGCCTGAAGTCCTGTTCCCACCACAGCCACGGGTGCTGCTCTCCTGTGAGTATTCTTGGTTGTTCTTCAAGGATGCAGTAGCTTGGAAACAGTTGCATCTTCTTAAGGTTTGCTTTTAAGCTTTGATGAGACAGACTAGAGAAACTCTAACTCTAGGGCTATTTTAGTCCCCGCTACTGAGACACTGCACATCTTAGTACTCTGCCCGGTAATTTACGTGGTTTTCTACTCTTTCTGGTGGGAACACACTTGAGTTTTTGTGAGTCAGAGGTTTTCTTTGCTCCTTTTCGGGGGTCCTTTCTTCGGGCCACAGGAGGTGTTCTTTCCAGACGTACTCATGCACTATGCTGGAGACTTAAGGAAAATCCTCTGCAAGTATCTGCAGCCATATGGACATATCTCTCCTCTCTAAGATTGTGCCCTGCATATGCATGCCAACTAGGCCTACCCTGGATCTGAAGAATGTCTCAATTAAAGGAGACCTCAGCATAAGATGTGGGCTGGATCTTTCAGTTGGTCAGTGGGAATCTTGGGGCTCACCTTCCCTGTTTCTCCTCCCTCAGATATAACTAGCCTGTCTTGCCTGCATCCAAGCAATGGAAGCAATTACTTCATCCATTTTGTTTGACTTTCAGTAGTTTCTTGTAGGAGTTAGTTATTCCGTGTTGGCTCCTAGAAGTTCTTCATCAGAAAGAAACCTGCTGTTTTCATCATCTGTCAGAGTGCTTTATGTTTAAGTTTTAAGGCAAAACTATTATTATTATTATTATTATTATTATTATTATTATTATTATTAGAATGCTTCCCTCTAGGGTAGTTACCTCCTTTTGCACCACAATATACTTTAGAGATACAACTACATTGTATCATTAACAGTGGTTTCTGGTTTCAGTGATTCCCTTGGGGTAGGGCATGCTGGTATGGTTTAAAAATGATAGTTAAAAGAGCTGCTAGTATGCAAAACTCCCACATTTCTACTATTTCCTTCTTACATACGATATTGGCCAGAGAAAGAATCTTTGTCCTTACTTCTGAATGTTAGAAATAGTTCGTAAATATAATCAACATTTTGCCTCCCCTAAAACAACCTAAGTTTAATTATTTAACCTATTAACATGCCATTTTCTTACATGGAGCCTAATTATAATCCCAGAACAAACTTTGTTTAGTCATGAGATGCCTTTATATTAATGTATCCGTAAAGCTGTTTATAGTATTTAAGATTTCCAAATAAATGAACAATAGTGCGAGTAATCAAGTTTTAAATTTTTGGTCATCTGTTTAAGATCTGGGATATTTTGTTGCAGGCCATAGGGATTGGTTGCTTGTGAAGCAAAATTTTAATTAATGGGGAAAAAATGCCCACAGAATTGGAAGAGAAAGGGAAAGGACCAGAGAGACACAAGGGGCACTTAAATATGCCGTTCTCATTATGAGTTCATCTCAACCATTTTCTTCAGCTATTAAAGGAACAGCTAATCTAATGCAGTTTTGGTAGCGTCTTGACAATAACATTCAGGAAAGTAAGTGACTTGAGAGTCCCACCAAGAGGCTCTCCTGTGGGGAATTAGTTAACTCTACAGATGAGGATTGAGGTACAGCTTTAAAAAAGTGCAGTAAACATAAAATGAAAAGATGCTTATATTGATTAGGTTGTGCGTGTCCTCACTTTTCCTGTGCTCACGAACGTGGGGACCACCAGTTACGTGCAGGGTAGGAATGACTCACCCGCGCGGTCACCCGGACGCTTACTTAGCGAGCTCTGGGGAACCCTCGGTGTCCGCGGAGGCGCCGGCCGGAGGGGCGGGGCCGGGAGCGTCCCCTCGGGGCGCGGCGGCCGGGAGCCGGAAGGTACGCGCGCGCGTGCGGCCGCTGGGTGCTCGTGCACTCACTCGCGTGCCCCGCGGGGCGTCTTCTGGCGCAGGAGCCTCTGCGGTCCCGCGGGAGGGCAGCCTCAGGGCCCCAGGTGCCGGGTGACGCTTCCTGGAGCCGCAGCGGAGGGAGATGGGCCGCGGCTGCCCTGAGCCCAGACCCACAGCCCCAGTCTGTCCCTGACCGTGTCCTGCCCTTTCCTCGTGGGATCCCCGGTGTAAGGGCTCCTGTGAGGGCCCCACGGGGGCGGGGCGCCGGCTGTGGGATGCAGGGACAGACTGGTCTTTATGGGGACCCAGGGCAGTGCGCCCAGAGCCGGACCTGCGGGGTGGCCCGAGGTCACTTCGTGCTCATCCCGGGGGTGGCCTTCGTGCCCCCGAGGAGTGTCATCCGTGTGGTTCACGGCGCAGCGCGGGCAGCCCTGTGTAATAAAACGGCCTCTGTGGCTCCCACGTGTGCAGTAAAACCATCTTCGACCTTGTAAAGACCATTCTGGCCACAAAAAGTAACGAATCCCAAGGACCTCATTGGCTGTAGATGGGATTCTGTGGAGTGGCCGCACAGTAAGGATTTGTATCTGTTTTTCTTTTTCAGGCAATTACATATGAACCATCTAGCATCAGCTTTAGCTGTATCTACTGTTTAGTACTCTGTGTAGATGCTTTTAGAATATCACCTCTGATGATTTCAGTGCTAGAAGGCGATGATATTTTTCACCATTTTACAGTTAAAATTGAGGCCCAAGCATGTTAAGTAACCTTTTCAAGGCAGGAGGTCATTTCTGAGGATGAATTCAGGTTTTAAGTCTGCTCTGGGCGAGACACTGAGGTGCCCTAGAGTGTCGGAGCGCACGCACGTGCACACACAGTGGTGCAGGGTTCTGCTTCTAGCGGGTGACAGGTGGGTTTGTCACTGATGCAGGCCCCCAGGGACTGCTCATGACTGCCAGTTTCTGTATTGCAGCACCTAATATTGATGTGAGGTTGGATTTTATTTCTTAATTAGCAGTGGGGTCCTGGCTGGTCCAGTAGGCTACGTAGGGGACAATAAGTTAGACCAAGGGCCAGCCTGCAGAACCGTTATCTGTTGGTAGGGGACAGGGTAGAGAGTCAGCTCGGGGGAGGAGGGGCCAGTCATTCAGTTCCCTCGTACTGTTCCCTTGTTGTGTGCCACGGGCCACGCTGCTGCGGGGGGTCCAGTGTTGTATAAGACCTGGTCTTGTGCTCTAGGATCTTACAGTTGGGTTGAGGCTGAGGGACAACTGTGTTGATAGGGCTTCTCCAGTGAAAAGTGACTTCTTAAACGTAAGTCGCCATGTCTAGGGCACATTTTAACAATTCATACCAAAGGTACTATATACTTTGACTCTGAAAGTTCTGTATGTGTATGTGTGTGTACCAATTAACCAATTTGTTTACTTTTGGTATTTTAGATATTGACAAAACACTGGAGGGATGATGAAATCAATCAGCTTCCTCTTTTCCTTGGAGAGCCTGCATTGGTAAAGTATTAGGCATTTTCCAATATAATATTCTAGCATTTATGCATGCGATTTGGTCATCTTCCATGTGGCATTAAATTTGGCCTGTGATAGGCTCAAAGAGAGTGCTTCTGCGCCTGCCAGGCCTGTCTGCACCTCGTCATCTCCGCAGCAGACATTGGCTGAGCTCTGACTCCAGCTTGGGTCCTGTGCAACGTGCCCGTTACTCAGGTGTCTTTTTTTCTAAGGCCTGATGACTGGCGGCCCTGCTCCCAAGCAGTGGGTGCATTTGCTGGTTATGTGCATGTGCTGGTAGAAGACACTCTATTTGCTTTGGGAGCTGCAACAACAATCAAATGAGACTCGAGAATTGGATGCAAGGAGGATTTGTGATTGTTTCGAACCACTTTCTATTTATCACTTTATTGTACTTTATGAAGATACTACGATGACTACTTTGGAGTATAAACAGAAGTTCTATGTCTCGGGAGTCGGCAGACCAAGATTCTAGTTCCTGTTGTGCTAGTCAGATTCTGTACACTGTTCAGGCGTCCACTCTGCCATTGGGATGTTAGGACGATGAGCTCCTTTGCTAATGCTCTTCTCCATCTTGAGTCTGTGACTCTTCTGTCCTTCCACAGTTTGCCTGGGTCAGCAGTTTGCTGACCCTTTCCCTCTAACCTTCAGGACAGGCCCTGGACTTGGGCTGTTAAGAGAAAATCAGCTGTCTTCATCTGGCTTCAGGATGAAACAAAGGGCACCTGAGGGAGAGAGGGGTGTGAGGAGACAGAACGCAGGGATTTCTCTCTGGCTTAGTTACTCCAAGATGTGGACACAACAGGTGTCTTCCCTGCAGTTGTGATTATCAGAAAGGGTGAGTTTCACTAAATCTGAATCCACTCATGCAGCTCAGTTTCAGTGCTTAGACCCCAGACGGCTCAGTCCTTTTCTCAGTCTGGCCCCAAGGAGTGGTGTGCAGTTAGCACAGAGTTCTCGTGAGAGGGCAAATGCAGTTAGAACAGGGGGTCTTGGGAGAGTCCTGCCTTGGTTAATGGAGTGCAGGTAGAACAGCGGATTCTGGGACAGTCCTGCCTGAGGGAGAGGGGTGCAATTAAAACAAGATCCCAAAATAGTCCAGCCTTAGGTAATGAGGGGCTAGTAGAACAGGCGTTTCTGGGACAGTCCTGCCTGAGGGAGAGGGGTGCAGTTAGAACACAAGTTTTATGGAGAGTTCTGTCTAAGAGAGCAGCGTGCAGGTAGAAGGAATTCTCGGCATTTCTTGCCCTGAGGTACAGGGGTGCACTTAGAACAAGGGTTTTCAGGACGGTGCAGCTGGGACTCAGTTGTGTGGCCTAAAACTCAGTCCCTTTGAGGCTCACCTCTGGTCTGTAAATGGACACTGTGCTCCTTACATGCATCAGTGTGGCCTTGGCACTTTCCTTCTCTCTGATGAGATTACTGACAAAGTATTTTCTATGTTTATTTCCTAAAGGGAATGTCTCTGGGACCCTGAACCCTCAGGAGCATCCTCATGTAAGAGATCATTGAAGCCACAGGGAAATCATCTCACCTGAATTTGCAAAAGGAATAACAACAGAGCAGCTGCTTGCATTGTCCGCTGTACTTTCACTGGGGCTTGTTGATGAAGATCCAGCACCAGTGTTGAAGGTAACATATAGGGAAGGAAGCAGTCCATTAGATCACGGTCATTCAGCTGGGAAAGAATATAGTTTATTTTTAAGTACAGTTAACTCAGTCATCTTTTGCTTAATTTATCTGAATCGAGGTATACTCCCATCAGAACAAATAATTGTGAATGGATTACGTGTGTGCATATATTTTCTAGAACAAATCAGTAGTACTTAATTTATTTAATCTACATAATTTAACACATTTCTTTTACTTTTATTCTATGAGCTTTATTTTTAGTGTCAACAGCTTTATTTATTTTTTCTCTTGTCTCGTACCCAATAACATTTTAGCACATACTGACATAGACCTAGCTTTTACTATGATTATTAATAATCAGGCAACAAATACACATACTAAAAAATATTTCAATATATGACTATTTAGTAACTTTGTTACAGTATTCTCTTAAAAGCTTAATGCTACAGCATAAAATATTTCCTTTGGTCATTTTAACAGGTCCTGTCTTTATCACTTGGACTTTTAGTCATCCTCAGATTTCCAGAATATTTTTCAAAAACTATTAAAATTTTTTTGTGTAATGGATTTGATACATAGTCAATAATCATTTTGGGACTGATGACACTAATGTTCTTAAAAGAATCCAGAAATTTAATTTTATATTAATTCCTTTTATACATTACTTTTATATACTAACCCATTTCTTAAGAACACGTTTGCATTTGTTTTTAACATTACTGGGAAATGGCAAACCCAAGAATGAAAGACTATAAAACAGGATTCATTAAATATAATGGAAACTTTTACAGGTGTCCATTACATTGGTGGGGTGCAATATTTGTGTGTGTTAATAATCTAATGTTTTATATTCAAATAAATAATGTAGGGTAGAATGTTTATTATTGAGATTTTAATTTGTTTTAGATTATACATGTCATAATCATTGTTAAAGTTGTTTACAATTTCAAACGAGATAGAAAAAATTAGTGTAGAGAGTGAAAGGGCTCAGGAATTCATTTTAAAACCTATAGGAATGAGCCCTGATGGAGTCACTCAGGATCATTGGCAGCTGGTGCAGTCTCGAATGTTGCTGCCTCACGCCGTGTCCCCACACCTGAGGCCTTCCCTCCATCGGCCTCCCCACCCCAGGGGCAGGGCCTTCCCCGCAGGAGGCTGCCAGGCCCGAGGCCGAGCCTCCTCTCCTCACTCTCCCACGTTCCACATCCGTCCTCCACTGGACAAAGATGTCCAGGTCTCTGTCTCCCCGCTCCCAGGTTACCCCTGGGACAACCATGCTGCACTTTCCCCTGGTACACCACTGGCTCTCAGGGGCCTCCCCGCTCATTCTGCTCTCAGCCCAGCAGACAGATTGGGGTTTGCGGTGCCTCCCTGCTCATCACCCTCCTGGGGTCTCCCTAGAGCAGAAACCCTGGGCCCCGTCTCTCTCGCATCATCACTGACCTCCCCTTGGGGGTCTCGGCGGCCCACTCGAATGTAGACCCCTGAGGGTGCATGCGTGTCTGTTGTGTGGACTTACTGCCCTGCAGTTCTTAGGAATTTGAGTGAATGGAAGTTAACTCCTCTTCAGTTAATGTCTAGCTCTTTTAATTATTAGTTTTTGCTCCTGAGAATTCTGGGTATTTACTGATGACATGCAGTAAAGCTATAGAAATTTGTCAGCTGCCAAGTCACTGACCTTTCCTTTTCCTCCTGTTAATTTTTAGTTAGCTGACTTGGCTTTTCTAGTTACAGTTATATCAGCTGTAAATAATAATATTTTTACTTTTTTGTCAATGTTTCCATGTTCAGCAATTACACGTCTAGACCTATGTAATTCACTTTAGTTGTATTGATTTTTAATGTTTAAATTTCTGTTATTTTTAGGAGAATCTCTGCATTTTTCTCAGTGTTTGGAATTTTTTCTCCTTTGTTTTTAGCTTTGTTGCATTGTGCAGAGGGAACGTGGCCTTTTCAATTTATCATTGTTAATTGGCTTTATTTAAAATCATTTTGTTGGTTATGATTTGACTGCTATCTCAAATCACTTCTAAGAAGAGCTTTACTTTATTATAGGTGATGGAATTTTATGAAGGGATATAATGAGAAATTGGGACTCTTACGTGACTGAAAATTCAGTAGAACACGATGAGAAACCTAACCAAAAGTTGCAGTAATTTATGTCTGTTTTTTTTTCTGAAGTAGAAACAGTAGCAATAAAATCACCTTTGTGTCTCACAGAAGACCACAGGGCTTGCTTCTGTCCCGGTGCTCTGCTTGAAGACAGGTTTCCTGCATCAGGCCGTCTGGGAGAGAGGGGTGTGCTTGTCCCCTGCTGCAGAGCTTCCAAGGGTTCAGTGCGGCCTCGTCAGGGCAGAGTTCAGGCTCAGCAGATCTGGCTTTCTAACCACAGGGTGTCACTCAGGAGCGTGTTCTGTGTGGGGGTCGGGTGAGTGTGCCTGCATGCTGGCTTGGTCACGTGTCCTTGGGTGCTGGCTCAAGTGCATGGTCTTGGCTGAGGTGCTCAGCATTTTGAGCCTCAGTCTCTGTGTGCAGCAGCTGAAGTAACGGAGACATGTGTTTTGTCAGGTGTTTCTTATACTAAGCGGGGGACTGTTGGACAGTGCCAGTGAAGTGTGTTATTATTATTATCATGAACCCGGGACTAGCAACAGTGTTTGCTTGTCAGTGATAAAGTCCAAAATTTTAACTGCCTTTTGTTAACTTATAAATTAAAGCAAACAGCAAAGTTAAGCATTGCTGCCAGATAGTTCCAACTTAGAAGTTAGTTTAGGTGGTACTTTATTCTACATATTGTAGGACATGAAGGTGGGCCAAGGGGTCAGAAAGGGGTCATCCCCGAAAGTATAATAATCACGCCAGTTGCTGATGTAGAAGTTCATCAGTGAGACTGCCCTGTGCCAGGAAGCAGTAGGGTCAGCACAGAGGTCCAGGAGAGTGCACAGGTGAGGAGGGACACAGCGCCCTGAGAAGACCAGGTCTGGAGAGCAGTGACACCAGCAGGAAGGGGTCTTCTGGGCGGATGTGCAGAGACACGAGAGAACCCTTGGGGCACGGCCGTTTGTGCTGTGTGGGAGCAGGTTCCTCCCGTGGGTCTGGCTGTTGGATGAGGAGGTGCTGAGGAGGGACTCCTGGGCTTTGTGTCATGCAGATCCCGGGATGAGGAGGAAGAAGGATGATGGCCCAGCTCAGGGCTCCGTGGAGGGCGGGCCTTTGCGGAGACCAAGAGTGTCCAGTAGAAGCAGTCAGTGGGCAATTGGAGGGGATCTGGCTCTCAGGAGAGGAGTGGAAACAGAAGTTTGGAATCACAAAACCAGCAGGCAGATTCACAGGTCGTCTTTGTCAACAAAACACATCGCTTGTAGCATACTATACATGAATTTTCTCCCCTGCCACTGATGGTGGCTTTTCCACTTTATATTTAAGGAAACTAAGTTGCAGATTAAGTGCTTTGCTCCTTAACCAATCCCATAAATACGTTGCACAGGTGCTAATTGGGCATCTTAATTATTGTAATGTATTTAATTTTTTTTTTTTTAGATGGTAATTCTGAAACAAATGCCTACAACTCTATTGATAAAATCATGTATACGCTACAACACCACATCCCTGAGAATCATCGTGTTTTAATGACTTGGATAAACTTCCTATTATTGAGAAGTAAGTTTCATCCTGAAAATTGTTAAAAAATTAATTCAGCACATTGTGATCACAGACTTAGCCATTTTCTGTGTCTTAAAGTGTATAAGCATGTTGCCAGCTCCAGGAGGAATTACCTGAGGAGCCTCAGTAATCTCTGTGTCCGTGCTGGTCTGTCTAATGGCAGGTCCCACAGTTAAGCCTGCAGGGACGGAACTGCTGCCGTGTTTAGCTGTTGTATCAGTGACTAAAAACAGACCGACAGATGGCTGTGCTCCCTGGGATTCACAGTCTAGCAGGTCCTAGCATGGCGGCCACAGGAGGATGGCCATGGAGCCTGCGCAAGGGAGTCACGCTCTGACCCGCAGATGGCCCAGCCTCTCCTTGAACTCTGCGACATCCGCATCTGAACTCGGTGCTGTCCCAGCGCCACACCGGAGGTGCTGGCTGTGTTCAGAGACACCAGCTCGATCTGCACAGGCCTGTCCCTGCAGGTGGCTCCTCGGGGCCGAGACGCTGTAAGTGGGTGGAGAAGACTGTGCTCCCGGCAGAGGCAGAACTTCCTGCACATGTTAAGCAGGTGTGTGGCTCACACCTGTTTTGGAAGGAGCACTTGGATGCAGTTGTGATTCTTGTTTTGAGAGAAATATTTATTTAGGGAAAATTATGGTACATACTGTTTTGTTTTTTTAATTTTATGTTTTGGTTATTCAATTACAGTTGTCCCATTTTTCTTCCATTGCTCCCCCCTCCCAGCCCATCCCTTCTCCCACAGTCATATCCCTCCCCGTTGTCCATGTCTGTGAGTCATTCATACACGTTCCTTGACTAGACCCTTCCCTTACTTATCCCCCTTCTCTCCCTCCCCCCTCCCCCCTACTGACTACTATTCTAGTCTTTGCCTATTTAGTTCTTTTGTTTGTGTTGTTCTTGAGTTTCCTGTATCGGGTGATATCATATGGTATTTTTCTTTCTTTGCCTGGCTTATTTCACTAAGCATAATTCTCTCTAGTTCCATCCATGTTGTCGCAAATGGCAGGAGTTCCTTCCTTCTTTCTGCTACATAGTATTCCATTGTGTAGATGTACCACAGTTTTTTGATCCACTCATCCACAGATGGGCACTTAGGCTGTTTCCAGCACTTAGCTATTGTAAACAGGGCTGCAATGAACATAGGGGTGCATAAGTTCTTTTGAATTGGTGTTTCGAGGTTCTTCGGGTATAATCCTAGCAGTGGAATTGCTGGTTCAAAAGGCAGTTTCATTTTTAATCTTTTGAGGTAATTCCATACTGTTCTCCACAGTGGCTGCACCAGTCTGCATTCCCACCAACAGTGCACCAGGGTTCCCGTTTCTCCACATCCTCGCCAGCACTTGTTTCTTAATCTTTTTCCTTTTCTAATGTAACTACATATAAATTTAAAATGATCTAAGTGGTTTGTATTACATTTCTAACGGGCGTCACTGGTCAAATCCTTGGCCATTTTGTAATCCACATCATCCTGGAACAAACTGTTTGTAACAAGGGCAGCTGGGGGTCTCAAGTGCCAAGACAGCCCATGTGATTCTGAGGAAGACCTCGGGAGCCCGAGGAGACACCCTCCCCACGGAGGCCTCGCTGCTCCTCACCCAGAGCTGTCTCTGCAGTAAACGAGCACTCTTTCTCGAGTCCTTGCATATTCATTGCCATTTGTCCATGGCCTTTACTCTTGTGAGATCAGTTTGGCTTGACATAAAATTCATTTAAAAAAAACAACTTTATTTATGTATTTTCAGAGAGAGGGGAAGGAAAGGAGAAAGAAAGGGAGAGAAACATCACTGTGTGGTTGCCTCTCTCGCACCCCCAACTGGGGGCCTGGCCTGCAACCGAGCATGTGCCCTGACTGGGAATCGAACCGGCCACTTTTCAGTTCACAGGCCGCTGCTCAATCCACTGAGCCACACCAGCCAGGGCTATTCCCTTCTGTTTCTCTTCTCCTGGGATGCCTATTATCACTATGCTGCTCCTTCTAATGGGGCAGATAGTTCTCGTAGAGTTCTTAGTTTTTACATCTTCAACCTGAATCATTTCTAGATTTCTCTCTTTGAGCTCACTAGTTGTCTTTTCCACCTGGTCTGCTGTATTTCCAGTGCTTTCTAATGTATTCTTCATCCCATTTATTGAGTTCTTCAGCTCCAGAATTTTTTTTTTTTTAATCCTCACTCAAGGACAATTTTTCATTGCTTTTCAGAAGGAGAAGAAGGAAGAGAGGGGAGAGAGAGAGAGAAACATCGATGTGAGAGAGAAGCACCAGTGGGTTGCGTCCTACATGCTTGGACCAGAGATCATATATGCCTGGACCATGGCTCAAACACACAACCTTGTGGTTACAGACAACACTCCAACTGAGCCTCACCATCTGGGGGCTCATTCTTTTTTATAGTTTCCACCTCTTTGGTAAAGAACCCCTCTTCTTCACTAATTCCACTCCTGGGCTCGTTGCACTGCCTTGCTGAGTTGTCTTCATGATTGCCGTCTTGCATTCTCTGTCATTTCAATCACAGACTTCCATGGCTTCGAATCCGGTTTCTGGAGACTTGTCATGTTCTCTCTGAGTTACTGTGTTCCCTTGGTTGTTCAGTACTCGATGGATCGTCCCTCTGCCTGTGCGCTTGAGGCAGTGAACTCTTGTTGAGATACCATTTTTGATCTTAACAAACTTCACGTTGATAAAGTTTTTCTTATATTTTCCAGTAGATGGTGCTGTAGAGCAATTTTTTGTTTTACCTGTTCTACTTGTACCTTCAGGGTTGTGTGTGTAAGGGGGCGGGGATCGCTGTGGCTGTGGGAATCAACGCCTTGATGACTAGGGTGGTGGTGTCCCTGATGTGTCCAGGCTGTCTTGGTGTCAGGGCACAACCATCGTGGCGGGGGGCGGGGGGTAGGTAGCGGGGAGCTTGGTTCATGAGCCTTCACCGCTGCTCCCTTGTTCCTTATGGCCACTGGCACATCTGCGCTGTAACACGGGGCTGTAGACATATTTCCTCTGTTGCTACCAGATGTGGCAGCAATGGGGGGTAGGGGGACGGGCCGGATTCTCAGGCATCGGCACTACCCCCCACCATGGAGTAGCGCAGGCCATGCCCCGATTCCTCCACTGTTGCGTTAGCTGTGGCCACTGACATACATCTGCAGCAGCACATTATACTTCCCCGTCTTACCTACCCTGACATTCCAACACACCCACCTTCAGTCACACTGGCGTGTGCGCCTCTCGTGTGTGTGTGTGTGTGTGTGTGTTGAACAGAGCAACCTTTGCTGGATTACAGATGTCTGATTTGTGTAAATTCAAGAATAGATAGCAGGGAGACCACTTGGCCATGATCCCTTGTCACTCTCCAACACACAACTTTTAATGTCTGTTCCATCCTGTCGCTTTGGTTTCTTCTTCAGGGACTCTGTGATATGTATGTTGGACATTCATTGCCCATCTATTATGCTATGTAATGTTCTCTCAAATCCTTTTTCTCTGTCTTCACTTCCTTTGGATTTTTAAAACTTTTCTTTCATTCTTATACCACAATTAGGTGTAATTTATTCAAGACGGGGATTATTTATTCTTCGCAGTCAACTGTGAACCGTGACTATTAAGAGCAGATGCCACAAGAAGATTCCCAGGACAGGCCACGCTTCATTAGTGCATACCTTTTGTCCTCTGTGCCGAAACTGAGCATGTCATTGGTTCAATTTGTCAGTAAGGACCACAGTAAAATGGGCTATCATTTCGTGCGCCTAGTGGCCAACAAAGCTGCTGAGCCGGCGGAAGGAAAAAGCACTTAGAACTATTGACGTCAGGTCTTCACTTTCAAACCGTCCGATAGCCAGTTCCAGAGACTTATACATGGCCACCAAGACGTGCTGAGTAATCAGGCGATTGAGGTCTATGGACCTGCCCAGGAGCTGGGGATGGAGAAGCCGGAGAGCAAACATCAATAAGCACAAATACATATGTATCCCCCACCTAGAAACTGAGTCTAAACAATAAGACAACGTCCACCACTTAAATATGTTACATTAAATTATATATATATATATATATATACACGCACACACACACACATATACATATACATACACATATACATATATACAACCTCCTTTCCTATAGCTAAAATTCTGCAAGTCAGCCCTGGTAGGTGTGGCTCAGTGGATTGAGTGCCGACTTGCAAACCAAAGGGTTGCTGGTTCAATTCCCAGTCAGGGCACACGCCTGGGTTGCGGGCCAGGTCCCTAGCTGGGGGCATGTGAGAGGCAACCACACATTGATGTTTCTGTCCTCCTCTTTCTCCCTCCCTTCCCCCTCTCTAAAGTAAATAAAATCTTAAAAAAAATTTCTACAAGTCAAAGCCCTAAAGGGCTTTCACAGAGTTCTTTGCGTTGACTTTACAGTAACCTCGCAAGCAGGAACCCGAGGCTCAGCGGAGAGCCTGAAGGATCTGGGTCTGTCAGTCAGCACACGCCCTACAACAGCACAGAGGACTTCCCCCTAGGAGTGGCCTGAACTGCACATGCATCACCTCCACAGAGTCCCAAGGTCAAGAAAGAGAAAATTACAGCATCTTCATTTAGAGTCCTAACAACATGTGTGCACCTCAATATCACTTCATAATATAAAAATACAAACCAAGCCCTGGTGGAAAATCCTCCCAAATGTGCACGGTGGTTATCTGTGTAGAGACTGGAAATGATAGCAAATTTTCCCTACAGTTTTTTGTATTTTCTTCAATTTCTGTGATGTATACACATGCTTTTCTTTTTTTAACATCTCTTTTTAAAAAAAAAGATTTTATTTATTTTTAGAGAGAGGGGAAGGGAAGAAGAAAGGGAGAGAAACATCCACGTGTGGTTGCCTCTCACACACCCCCAACTGGGGACCTGGCCTGCAACCCAGGCATGTACCTTGACTGGGAATCGAACCAGCGGTACTTTGGTTTGCAGGCTGGCACTCAAGCCACTGAGCCATACCAGCCAGGGCTAAACACATTGTTTTTAAAGAAATAAAAGACAAGCAGTGTATTTTTATTCTTTGTGCAAGCCAAGAAAAAGCTGCTCTCTCACACCTCTGAGCTGATAAACATTTCTCATTTCTCAGAGCTGCTTTTTATTTTTAATCCTCACCTGAAGATGAAGACAGAGAGAAACATCGATATGACAGGGAAACATAGGTTGGTTGCCACCTGTACACACCCTGACCAGGAATTGAACCTGCAACCTAGGTATGTGCCCTGACTGGGAACTGAACCCACAGCCTTCTGGTGCATGGGACAGTGCTCCAGCCAAATGAGCCACCCAGCCAGGGCTCAGAGCTGCTTCTTAAACTCTGGTATATGGGCTCCTAGAGAGGAACTGAGGCTTCTGGTCCCTACATGCCCCGGGAGCTGGGAGCAGGGCAGAGGGCACAGCACTGCAAATTTTCCCTTGTGTTTCAGGTTATTCAATAGAAAGTGTTTGCCTTTAAAATATATTTTTTTAAGATTTTATTTTTTTTACTTTTAGAGCGGAAGGGAGGAAGAAAGAGGGAGCGAAATATTGATGTGCGAGAAGATGCATTGATCAGTTGTCTCTCGTGCCCCCAACTGGCGACCTGGCCTGTAACTCAGGCATGTGCTCTGACTGGGAATCGAACCAGCGACCCTTCAGTTCACAAGCCACTGCTTAAAGATATGGGCCACACCAGCCAGGGCTATCTTTAAAATCTTAACACTTCAGAAAGATGTTCCCACAGTCACATAACATACTGCCATCTATTAAAAGCCAGTGAATTCTAAGAAAACCCCACTACTTCAAATGTCATCTTCAGGTCTTGCCAGGCCGGGACAGGCCTTGCTCACCTGCACATGTCTCTGTTTGAGCAGCGTCTCGTAGCGGTTAAGATGGCGGGAGGTGGATCACTGCCCCCTGATTCTTGCATTCGGATCATAACCGTTTATCAAGAAGCAAACTAGAATGGAAGGAAGAGAGGACATTTCTCACTTGCTCTGAGTTTTAATGCAAATATCAGATCAAGTTACCAAGGTTTCCTACTCAAACCACAAACCACATACTCGCCTTCCGGCCATAACCTTGTAATATGCAGATATCTGGTCTGCCAACTTGTAAACAAACTGGTCAAAGCATAGATTACCTGAAGAAAAATAAAGCGGACATTATACTTTGATTCTCTAAATCAAGATCAAATAACAAACACACTTGAAAAAAATCTTTTGAGCCCTGGCTGGCATGGCTCAGTGGATTGAGCATCAGCCTATGAACAAAAGGGTCACCGGTTCGATTCCCAGTCAGGGCACATCAGAGAAGGAAAACTCTGACTCCAAAAAACCTCCGCTGCCTTGCGGCATACCTCCTCAGGGGAAAGGCTAAGGGAGTAAACCCCGACAGAAAATCCGGAGCCGGAGTCCCTAAGGCGGTTTGACGTTGTAGTCAACACCGGCAACTCTTGCGGCGCACCTGAAGCCAAGCTGTATTGACTCCGTCTTTCCCTTGGACCCTTCAGCTGCGAAGAGAGGGGGGGTCTGCTGCATGGGCAACAGCAGACCCTCCATATCACCCTGCCCAGGCTCTGTAGCTTCAGCTTCACTGGAGAGGACACTCCAGTGTCATCGCAAGATGTCGATTCAACATGGGAGGAGACAGATACGATGTCACTCCCGAGTCGGACCGCACAACCATTCTCCGCAGTGCAGATAGACTCTTAAGAAACTACACCATCGTCTCTCGAGACGGACGGCTGCCGACGACGACAACTCAAGCATATCTGTCAAGCCTGTGAGCATTTTTATCACCAGTGTTTTGAATTCTACATCTTTTAGGTTGTCTAACTCTTCATCTGTTAGGTTGGCTATCGCCTCATCTGTGAGGTTGGCTATCTCCTTGTCGCTTAGTTCTCCCGCTGGAACCTTGATCCATTCCCCCTTTTGGGCCATACTTCTCTGTTTCCTCATCTTGACAGGCTCCTGTGTGTGTTTGCCTCTGTGTCTTAGGTAGAGCTGTTGTACCTGTGACATTATAAGGGGCGGAGCCTTAGGGATTCGTCAGTGCAGGGCGACCCACTTCACCACATTGTGGCACTGTATGTGGTGGAGGGGCCCGAGGGGGAACAATGCCGCTTGCTCAGCACTTCTCCCACTTCCATGTGGGACTGGCGCCTCTCTAATTACCCTGACCATCGTTCCCAGAGTGGGAGGGTCTGCAGACGTTCTAGGACCGTGGGGTCCCTTTAAACAAGTGGATGCTGCTGATAGACTGGCAGTTTCCTCCTCTTCCCCAACCCCCACTGGTCTGCACAGTCAGAAGCAATGAGGCTTGATTTTCTCCGGTGCTGGGACCGTGAGCTGTGAGGTCCAGTGAGGAGCGGGGACCGCTCCCCAGGTGTCCCTCCTGACTTTTTAAAACATGTGACTGTGCTTTCTGCTGGCCTGGCACCGCCACCACACCGCATCCTTTCCGCCCCAGCTCTGCCCCTCCTACCCGTCCGGGTGAGTATTTCTTCTTTATATCTTTGTTTGTTGGACTTCCTTGCAGCTGGATTTTCTGTAACTTCTGGTTGCCTCTAGTTTTGAGGTAGTTGTGTTCCTTCTTAGTTGTGGACGGAGACGCAGTGTGTCTGTCTGGGCCTCCATCTTGGCTGGAAGTCTCAATAAATCCCGAGCTTTACTTTTAGAAAGTCATGTTGCTCTCCAGGGTGACTTCTGGGTGAGCTGTCCCTGGTGGGGCTGTGCCAGTGCATCCCTGGGCCCCTGCCCTGCCCACTGCGCTCCCTGGAGCTGAGGCTTCTCCCGTTGGGACTGGGGTCCCATCTGAGCACAGCCAGTGGGGCGGCAGGGAGGCCGATGCAGCCCAGGGCAGGGAGGGCGCGAACCCAGTGCCAGGCACGCTAGGCCTGGAGCTGCCCCCCTGTGCCTCCTCATTTTAAACGAAGTTTCATTCCAGTTTACATTTTGGGCTATCTCTGTGTCATGAAATGCACTTTGGTGTGCAATGACCTGGGACCCAAAGCCAGGGCTGGTTTTCCAGATGCACAGCAGGTCTGAACGTTTGTTGTGGGGAGGACAAGAGGCGTCTCCTTTCTGATTTCCAGAAGGATGAGTGTTTTCTGTTGGGTGTATTCCTACACGTGGAACTGCTAGGTCAGGTGTCAGCTTTGCCTTGAACCCTTTGGGCGCCTTCCTCAGCGGCTGCACCACAGTCCACACCCAGCCCTGCCCAAGGGCTCCGATGCTCCCCATCCTCCAACGACGGGCCCGTCCCTGCCTTCCGGTCAGGCCCGCCTGGTGCGGGGAACCTGCGTGTCACTGCGGTTTGACGTGCATTGTTCCCAGTGGCGGGTGCTATTGACGTTTGTTTGTCTTCTTTGGAAAAATGTCTATTTAAATCCTTTGTCCACTTTTAATTGTGGTTCCCAGTTGTTTTATTGTTGAATTACCGTCTGATAATTTTCAGGTGTGTGTGTTTAGTCCGGTCACTACTCTTGACTAGAACTGGGTAGAAATGCTTCCCCATAGCTTCGATGGATGCTGTTGGTTCCTACCACAGCAATGAAAGAATCACAGTGTATTTTAAACATTTTCACTCCCTCCCCTTCGCATCACACCGCATTTTCATTTGCTTGTTTTCCCGGGTGTTCACGTCCGTACCTTTCCCTGCCCTTGGTCACTGTGACTGAGACTGTCTGCCCTGAGTGACAACGTCTGGCTCTCCGCCCGTCACAGAGCAGGGACAACCGTGGACGCGGGCCCCTGCTCCAGCCACAAGCTGCACTGAACAACCTGATCTCTGTCCTCATCGACTGCACGTCTCATGGTTTCCTTTTGAAAATAGTGTCATTAGTGCATAGTTTTGACCTTCTGTTTTCTCACTTAAAAATGGTTTGTGAAAATCCCATCAGATGGCCTTGCAGACCCGGTTATCATCACGGCAGCGGGAGTGGCTGGTGCAGACGGACTAGGCTTCCTGCAGCTTCTCTCTAATCCATGTGCACTCACCTGGCTTCTCCTTCTCAGTAAAAAAGTTACAATCAGAGCCTCTGGGCATTAAGTTTTAGAATAACGTTTATGGACTAGGGCGTTACCGGGCGGTCCTTTGATTTCTATTGAAGTTTTTGAGGGCACCCCCCAGAGAACTGCTCCTTCCTTTTGCATCTGGATTCAAAATGCCTTGAAAAACTAAATAGGAAAGTCACCACGGAGGTAAAGCTCACCTTTGTCCCCCGTGGCAGCGAAACAGGAGGACTGGGCCTTAGGCCAGCTCACCGACAGGGGCTTCCTCCCCTGGACCAAGGTCAGGCCAGCGTCTCACTGAGGGGCCAGGCCTGGGGGAGCAGCCCAGTGGCACCCCGCCCCCCTGCCCCTGTCCCAGGGACGGGGGCTGCTCTCTGGGGAGCTGCAGCAGACAGGACCTCTCAGAGGGGAGGCTTGGCTAGAGGGTCCCCAGTGTCCCTGCTGACCCTGTTAAGATTAGGTGCTTGGTGACATGGTTTGGGTCTCACCCTTACCCGCCAATTTATCAAAAACTGTTGCAAACAGGTTCTGTTGCTAAAACACATGTTGTCGTCCCGTCTAACGCTGAAGGGCGTTGGGCACCCAGAGGGACGCCGGGAGACTGGGGGCGGATCCACTGGGCCTGAGACCACGTGGGAGTCGGTGGTCACATCTGTTAGAGGGCTCTGAGCCCAGAGGGTGGTGTGTGCTGGGACTGTGCCCCAGCGCCTTCAGAGGCCCGCCCTCAGCGATCACCCGCAGGTGTTTCTCACAGCGCGGCTCGGGGCCGTGCAGGAGCCCGGGGGCAGGTCAGGGGGTCCACGTCTCAGCCATGACGTGAGCGCTCAGCAGGACTGGGTCTGCGCCTGCGCCCAGCCTCGCTCCTTTTCACCACACTGACGTATCTGCAGGCAACTGCAGCCTGACGTTATTTGACAAACAATGCGGCCCCATTCCGTGTCTCCAAAGCCTGGGAATTCAGAGACGCTCATCCACCCGGGACTCACATCAAGAGTGGGCTCCCTTCCCTTCCTTGCCACTGGGGTTAACAGCCGGGCCTTGTAGCTGTCCCTCGTGCTGGGTGAGAGGAAACAGCCTGCAGCCTCTCCTGGTCTCTGAGGCTCACTGGTCCTCTTCCAGGGCCTGTGGGTTGCAGTTGGGGGTCCCCGGGATGCAGGCATCCTGGACGGGACTAAGGAGGGACCCTCTTCCAGGGTCGCGTGTCCCTGCTTGTTGGCCTCTCCGCTGCTGCTCAAAGACGAGAGTCGCTTCCCGGGGCCCTGGCTCAGAGTCACAGTGAGCTGGTGAGAAAGGCCCAGCCACAGAAGTGATATCCAGTCACTGTCCGCTACATTGGTCAGAAGAGTCGCCAGGTCCCACCCACAGGTAGGCCGTAGGGTTACGCAGGTGTGAGCCCCGGGAGGTGTCAGAATCAGGGGACTGCCATCCACAGATGCCTGCTACACGCCAGTGGGTTACACAGATTAAGATTCAGTTCCTGGCTTCAAGATATTATAATTTAATAAAGAAGCAGATACATAAACGGATTCACTTTGGTATAGCATAAGCAAAACAGTGCAAATATTTTTAAAGGTATGATGGTAGCTCAGAGAAAAACAGATTAAACTCTGTTGATAATGGGTAGCAAGAAAAGGCAAGGGAGGCTTCCTGGAGGAGGTGAAACACGAACTGGTATTTGCAGAGCAAATACCCCTCACCCATCCTGGACAGAGGATGCGCAGACAAGCTGTGTTCAAAATGGGCTCAGCTGGTGGCCACAGAGCTTGTGGGGTCTCCATTCCCTCCAGAAAGCGCCCGCGTTTCTCACGAGGAGTGACGGGAGCGTCAGCACAGAGCGGTCATGCTCGTATGGACGGTACCTAGGAGCAGTGCTCCAGCACCAGGTTCCACTCAGCCTGCAGCAGCTCTTGCCAGAACAGCCTTGCAAACATCAGATTTTGAGAACGTGAGTTCTGAGAAATTATGTTAATCCTGCTCCTGAGAGCACTCCAGCCGAAGCGCTGTTTGCTGAAAATACTGACACGCAGAAAACACCCTGTCGGAGCCGTCATTCCTTGGGCTCCTCGGGGGCCCCCAGGGAGTGTGAGCAGTCCCGTGGCTCGTGCTGGGACGGGCTCACAGGCGAGGGGGTCGCCAGCTGTGTGCTGGGCCAGGGTGGGAAGGGCGTGCAGGGAGACCTCGGTTCACATCCTGGGAGGAAGCACCCTCTGGGATCACTCTGGGCCTCAGGGGTGACTGCCCTTCCCCTGCCCAGCTGTGGTGAGTGGCCACGAGGGAGGAGGTCGTGCAGGTGCCCTCGGTGGGTTTTCCAGGCAGCAGGGCGTCCAGGGCTCTGCGGTGTGGGGAGCTGCCTGGCCCACGTTCCTCCATGTGCGCGGGACCGGCGCCGTCATTGCCCTTGTCAGCAGCCGGTTGGAAAGCCTCTCTTCGTGGCATTGCAGGGGAAGGTCCCAGGCAGAACCCCATTGGGCTGCGGGCCTGCTCTCCTGGGATGGAGCTGCTGGGATGGAAGCATGCTGAGCTCTGACTGGCCAGTGCTGGTTCGCAGGCCCCGCCCAGAGCCCCGCCCACAGCTGGAGCCCAGGGGGACGCATCTGTAAGGGGAAAGTGGGGGGCCCGGGGTGTGGATGCTGGACCTGCAGGTCCCCCTCACTTGCTCCTCTTATCGCCCTCTAGCTACCAGCGGGGATGCATGCTCCATAGACCTGGGGGCTTGATTTTCTTTTGGAAAGAATTCTAGACAGTGGTCAACAGTAACTGCTTCTGAGTGAAATGCTGGGGCAGAGCTGGGGTGCGAAGCCAGCCTTCTGATCCCAGCCGCGCTCCCCTTCTTCTCGGCACGCATCCTGGTTCTCCGCCCCCCCACGCCCCTCTGAGCCCGCAGGACCCGTAGGGGCAGCGGGCACGTCCTGGCGGTCACGAGCGTGGCAGCCGCCGGTCCGCGTTTGCCTGAGCGCAGGCCGAGAGCTTTGGGGTCCTTGACCTCTGCAGCGACACCTTCAAGCGTCGCAGCCCCCCCCCTCCCCCGGTCGTTCACGCCGAGGCTCCACTCCACCACCGGCAGGCCGCTAACACGGGTTTGCCCATCTCAGGAGGCCGCTGGCGTGTTCGGGCGTGGACTGAGGGAAGACGTGTGTCCCTAGCATGGCCGAGCAGGCCTGGCAGAGGTCCCAGGCTGCTCCGCGGGGTTCATGGGCTCTGCTCCCCCGCCCCGCCCGCAGCCTCTCCCAGCCTCTCCTGCCCTGAGGCGCGAGGACGTGACCCGGTGCTGTGGGCCCTGCTGGGCTGGGCTCGAGGGCCGTCCTCCTGCCCGCCTGTCTGAGCCGCCAGCGTCGGCCCAGCCTGAGACCCTGTGTGGAGAGTGCCCCAGCCGGGCGGCCCTCCGCGCTCCGCTCCGTGGTGAGAGAGGGACTTGTGCCGTGAGTGGTCATCACGCTTGTGAGGGTCCTGAGCCCGTGATGGCGAGTGGTCGCTGCCAGAGACCCCAGGGGAATCTCAGTCTTGGGGTCCGCGTTAGAGAGAGTGGGAGCCAGGAGGGCGGGGGCCAGGGAAGGACAGAGACATGGAACTCTAGGGCAGCAGGCACCTCCAAATGTCAGCGAGAAGCTAGGTGATGCCACGCGTGGCGTTGTTCACGGGCGCGGGCCACCTAGAGCCACACTGCGCATGCTAAGTGTGACACCGTCCCGTCCCGCCGCGACCTGACGCCGGAATCTGAGGAGTCCGTTATCAAACGACCCTGCACTTCAAAACCAGTGACTCATTCTCTGAAGCTGGGCTCAGCATTTTCTAACACCGTTAATTGGAATAACAGCATAAAAAATAATAAAGACTGAAATCTTCTAAAAAGTAGTGGTAATGTGATAATTAAACAAACTAATTAAGGATGTTCAAGGCCTCAGATTCTGTGTCCTGGCCCCAAGGACTGGAGGAGAGGGCGGGTAGGTCTACGTACTGACACCCTGATCGCCAGGGTCAAGGGAGGGCAGCGGGGCACCTCTCCCCACTGTCCCGCACAGCCTGTATGGGGGCCTGTCCTTGGGGACGGCGCTGGCTGAGCCTCCTGTCTCCCTAAGCCTCCGTGGCCAGGGGTCCTGAAAGGACGGTAGATCCTTGATGACAAACCTCCGGCCGTGTGGTGGCGTCCTGAGCCGTCTCTGTGTTGGCCGCGGCAGGAGAGAGGAACTGAGAACGGGCTGACGTGTCCGTATGGGGAACTGGCTCGCACAGTTACAGAAGCCGAAGGGCTCGCGTGCGGGGCGGGCCAGGGGGCTGGAAGCCACGGCCCGGGCGGCGGCGGAGCCCCAGAGCACCTGCTGGAGAACTCTCTCTTACATGCGGGGAGGCCAGTCTTTGCTTTCTGCTCGGGCCTGGTGATCTCATCCAAAGACACCCTTGGAGAGCCACACACAGTGAAGTCTGACCAGATACCTGGACACCCTTCGGCCAGTCAAGGTGACATGTAAGATGTACCACCTGAAGGGATCAGAGAAGTTTTTCAATAAAGGGCCAGATGGCGCCCATTCTGGGGGTGGCCTCTGTCTCCCTCACTCCGCTTCTCTGTTGTTGGACGAAAGCTGCCCCTGACAACACACGCCAATGAGCAAGGCTGTGTTCCAATAAAACTTTATTGATGTAAACAGGCCGGGGCCATAGCTGGCCGACTCCTGGAATAGAGAAATAGCTAACATTTGAGAATGAGAATGAAGGATGTTCTCTGCGCACTGCCCATGTGTACATGGATTCGATCCTTTCAAAAACCCTCGGAGCAAACCCAGGCACGGGCACAGCTGAGTCACCAGCAGGTTAGCAGCAGAGCTCAGGGGCAGCCCTCACCCTCCGAGACACCGCGACTCCCGGAGCTCCCTGCTCTCGCACCCAGATGACCGGAGGAGGGGGGTCTGGCGCCGGGCGCCCCGGGTCCTCTCACTTCTCCCTAAAGCTCTGGGTCTGGCCCATAGTGAGGTCGTATTGCTCTCTGCTGTTTTGGAGAAGCTTCTCTTCTTTGGAGCCCTGAGGCGGAGGAAGAGTAACTTTCTCTCTGTGGCATCGCTGCACACCTGGGGTGGGGGAGGGGCACCCGCCCCGTGGGCTCCAAGACGCGCCCGTCAACCACTGACGCTCGCTGAGTGTCTGTGACAGCATGGACCCCATTGCTTCCAGGTGGGACACAGTGGCTGTCGTCTGCCCGGCTCAGGGTTCCGGAAGCTCCTACCTCAGTTGTCCCCTGCCACCTGTCATGCCTGGAGCCACAGCCACGCCCCCCGCCTCCCGCGGACTTCTCTGGAGATTCCTCGGCTCCCACACCCCACCTGAGTGGCGCAGAACCCCCTCGCCGTCCACACGGGGGGTGACAGCCATCTAGGGTCTTCCTCCTGCGGGGCCTGGGACAAGTCCTTTTAGACCTGTCACTCGAGCGTTCAGTAAATGGGACTCCTCTGCAACAAGGAGATGACACTCGGTCCTTCACTGCCAAGAGGAGCAGGTGGCAGGGCCAGTGGCGGACGAGGTGCAGGGCCCTTCCGAAGGCTCAGTAGTGGGGGAGAGCTGAGCGGGACGTCCTGGCGACGCAGGCCAGGCCCTTTGTTCGCCTCTGAGCTGGGAGCTGCACTGCATCTCGGGATGAATTACAACCCACCCGTGACGACGGTCGGTCCTCCCTTGCCCTCTGTCAGGGCCGCGGGAGCGAGCCCGTCCCAGCTGCCCGATCCGTCACTGTCAGAGCTCCGAGGGGACACTGCCTCCTCCCAGTCACTCGGCGTGGGGGCTGCGGGCTGTTTAAGGTTCTGAGCCCGGTGGGTTCCAACCGGGATGTGTGCTGTAAGTAATGAATTATCCATGATTAATTACAATTAGCCAGGTCTCTTCCTTCCCCAGGCACTTGATCCAAATATTTACAAGGAATTCTGATCAGATGCTCACCATCCAAATTAATATTATTTCATCCGAAAATACAAGAGTGTTTTCATCCAAAATCAGCTGTTGTTTGGAGTCCAATCAGCGTTTTATGTGTCAAAACACAACACAGGGAGAGGCTGGGATGGCATTTGGTGTGACCGGTCACTTACAAAGGGCTGGGGTCCCGCTGAGCTCACAGGGCTTCCCTGAGGCCAGAGCTGCCTGGCTCGCTCCCTGGCCTCTCTGCCTCCTCGAGGGCCCTCAGCAGGCCTGGGACGGGGCCCTGCGGGCTGGGCTTGCCCCGTGTGCTCGCCCCGCTGGAGAGAGGTCGGCAACGGGCCACAGGACTCACTGCTGCCCGCAGGACAAGGGCAGGGGGGGGGCAGGTGTACTCACACCCGAGGGTCGGAAGAGACACACAGCCACCCGGAGCCCAGACACTAAGACGTGTGCAAAGATTCCCAACAAAGAGTGGGGCCAAGGTTGGGGGGGACCATGCTCTCTTCCTGGGTGAGACGCACCTGAGGCCTGACGACGCATCCGCAGCTGCTGGTTGGGGGTCCGTGGGATCAGGACCCGGTGCTAGAAGGCTGCAGTGGTGGGATTGGCGCCGTTACCCTGGGTCTGTGTCTACGTGAGCAGCAGCCGCTGTCTGGGGTCCCCAGGAGCCGCTGGTGGAGAGGACCAGCAGTCTGGCCTCCCCTCGGCACCCAACATCCTGGGCAGTCGCCTGTGTGCAGCCGGTCTCCTGCGGACCCAGGCCGGCAGATGTCGCACCGAGGGTCACGGCATGATCCTTCTCTCTAGAGGAGTTAGTTAACTCAGGGGACGGCTCACCGGAGGCACCTTGCCTGTGGCCTGGCGTCAGCAGCTGCGTCGCGGGCGCACGGTGGAGCCTCTGGTGTGGCCTGGGCGTTGTCTTGCTGTTGGCTGAGCCGCATCCGCGTGTCCCCAGTTCTGTGTCTCACCTGACGCTCTTCTTAAGTCGGACCTTTAAAAGCTAGTCCTGGTCTAAAGCAATCTCATCTACCGAGTTTGATCTACTAGTGGGATTTTTAAAAATAAACCTTAAAATAACTTGATAATCATCAAGGTAAAAAGGTTCACCCCCCCCCCCATCTGCAGCGTGGACTGCTGTGCTGGGGGGGTGGGGGTGCAGGTGTTAGCAGTGTGGGACCCGCCACTGCCTTGCTCTGTGTCAGGTGGGCAGGGTCAGACCTTCATGGTGTCCATGGCCATGTAGGGAGACTGGGATTTTCAGTGTGTTTGATACACAGACACAGCTCCTGGAAAGTGTGTGCGTGCAGGTGGGTCTAATTTGGGGTAAAGAAACACCAGATCTTTCCTGGATGGGGGGCAGGAGAATGAGGATCAGGGTAACAGACACACCAGGCCCCTTCCTCTTCCTGGGGCGGTTCACGTTCTCTGTGCCCCTCTTGGCTCATAAAGAGCCTCATGCAGAGGAGAAACCAGCAGGTGGCTGAGGGCCCTCTCCCTGGTCAGGTCGGGGCATGGGACGCCGGTTCTGCCCAGGCCACCTCGGGGACCACGCCGCCCAACCCCCATGGCCTGGCCTCTGTCCTCGGTCAGCGAGGGTGAGAGTGGACGGCAGAGGAGCCCAACCCGTGCGACTAAGAACTCAGCGCCCATCGGTCACCACGCTGAAGGGGAGACCTCAGCCACCACAGATGGAGCACCCACTCGCGTTTCCAGCGAGGACTTTCCCAGGCCACCCGGGCGTCTCTGAAGACGCAGCCTGTGTTGCCCTGATGCCCATGACCAGCCCAGCCCTGCCCTCCCTTTGCGTCCGTCCTTGAAGGGCTTCTGTGGGGCCCTCGTGGTGGCACCGGCTTCTCTGACGTCCGCTGTGCCCGCAGCGAAGGTGGGGACACCGCACTTACACTTCTGGGCCTCCCTGTGCCGGTCGGCACCCGTGGAGCGGCGCTCAGTGCAGACCCGGTCTGACCCGGGGGCGAGGCCGGCATGCCGCCCCACCCGTGACTCCGAGCTGGAACTCGGGGGAGATTTGCGGGGAGGTGGTGGCTCCTTTCGCCAGTGGGGACCTCAAGGGTCTCTCACCACCTGGCCGGGCTGCACCTGTCTGCCTGGGTCACTCTGACGGTCCGGCGAGGCGGTGGACACAAAGCAGAGAGGGTGCATGGCCTGCGAGGCAGTCGACATCGGGGCAGAGCGGCCCTAACAGACAGAGACTCGGGCTTTGACTGCAAACCCCGAGCGGAGCTGGACTCCCGCCTCCCGCCCGAACACAGCTGCTTTTATCAAGCCCGACAATCCTCCATAAAACTCGCACGGTGTTTTTAAAATGCCGCTTCTTCGGGAAACCTGGTCAAGAGGACAGGGGTACGGAGATGAAGACAGCTCCCAGGACGGCAGGGGACGGTGATGGAGACCCGGCCCCTTTCACGGAGGGGGAGCCCCAGCCCCGATCTCGTCCGGAGGAGCCGGGGTCTGATGTCTGCTGTCACAGGCACGCGCCTCTCCCGCTCCATGTCCCTGACTCGGGAGCTAGGGCGTATGTAGCCCGTTCCCGTCGGGAGGAGCATCCAAACACCTGCTCACGGACCTGATTTAAGACAACCACACGCGTGACGCCTCAGAGATGGGGGCAGGCCGGAAGGGGCCCGCGCTTCTCTGACAAACAAATGCCGTGCTGGGCTGCGTTCCATCACCCGATCAGCGCGGCCCACGGTCAGGTGTCTCCCACGGCGGCTCCGTGGAGCGCCTCCTCCCCCCAGGACTCTCCAGCAGGCCTCCGAGGTCTGCGGGCCGGGTCCCCAAGTCCCCTCCATCCTCCACCCACCTGCCGCCTGCAGGGGTCACTGCGTTACTGAGCATCCGCTGTGCGTCAGGCACGCGTCAGGGCCCAGGGCGGAGCCTGAAGGTAAGGATGAGGTGGTGGAAGGCTTGTCACCTCCTGCTGGGGCCACATGGGGCAGAAGGCACCGCTGACAGCACGTCCCACAGAAGGACTCTGGCTGGAAGGGCAGCCCCCCAAAAGGGACCAGAATTCAGCGAGAAGGGCCGTTGCTTCTGGCAGGCACCACCCATGGGGAGACCGTGAGTTCGCTGTTCACCAGGTCGGGCTCTGACCTCGAGCTGTTTCTCTGGAAACTTTCCTTCAGACATGTGTGGATATCAGGCTTGTTTCTTGTTAACTGGTACTGGACAGGCACGGTCGTCTGCAGGTAAAACAACAACAGCTAGAGGACAACAAACCACACACTCACAGAGTAACATCCTGCCGCCCAGTGCCCGCTGCACGCCTGTCCTTGCTCCGGCCGTTGTCCCCACGGTGCAGCCCAGCGCCGGGCCTGCCTCCCTCCGAGTCCTGGAGGTGCGTGGCCCTGGTTCCGTTGGTTCTGCGGCAAGTTTGGTTCTTCCCCTGCTGACCGTGGTCACCCGGAGGGGCTGGGACCAGAGCCTCCTTGGTCTCTGCAGGGCACCGGGGACGGTCGGGCCTCCCACGGAGTGGCGCTCGGTCACCCCTCTCACGGAGGCTGCGTCTTCCATTTTTTCATTTACTTCAGATCTCAAAAAAAAAAAAAAAAATGAGGAGGGGGTTCACGGTGTCGTTGACAGAAACTGCGTTATCTGTCGTGTTCAGATAGGCCGTCCTGCAGTCCCCCGATTTATCAGATGCTGCCGCCTAAACGAGGCCGCTCCTGCCGGACAGATTCTGCTGGCGCTGGGCGCAGACTCCGTGGGCGGTCAGGGACGAGGGCTGTGAGTGGTCCCAACGGGGAGTGAAATTGCTCACTGGAGCGCCTGCAGATGGAATTTAGGAAACAGCCTGCAGCCGGCGTTGTCGGGGTGCAGGGGAACCCCCTCCCGGGCCTGCCCCCCATGTGCACCTGCCCTTTGTCAAAGGTCAGCTCTTCCTGCTGGGTCGCTTGGGAGGCCCGTTAGGGTCGCTGAGCGCTGTGGGCACCACTGTGGCCTCCCCTCCCAGGCGAGGGACCTGGGCTGCAGAAAGGCAGGTCGTCCTGCCGGCCAGCCCTTTGCCCACAGTGCCCTCGGTCTCAGCCCGACGGCTGGACGATGGCAGACGGGAGGCAGGGATGAGGCTACAGACCTGACCTTTGCTCTGGGCGGGCTGAGACGTATCTCGTTCTCAGGTTTATCTGGGGATCGAGGGGGAGACCCCGGGGGCCTTCTCAGCCGGCGCCTTCATTTTCTGCGTGTGAGAACATGAGGGCTGGGGGACCCGTTCTGCCCACTGAAGCTCACCCGTGGCCCCACGGTGCCTCCGGGCCGGGAGCGCTGTCGTGCCTGGGGACTGCGTTCAGGTTCCCAGGGCACGTGCTATGCCATCTCAAAAAGGAAACTTAGACTCTTGTTTCTTTGATCTCCTTAAAAAGGGAGCCTCCCTGCCCGCCCCAGCCTGCGTTGCCCGGGCCTCTCCCGCTTGCCTCTGCTCTGTGCTGGGCCGAGCCCCATGGGCAAGTCACATGGGCTGTGTCGTGCAAGAAGCCTGTCTGGAGAGTCCACGCTCAGCTCCGCACGGGCTGAGGCCCAGCCCTTCCCTTCATAGGCCCCTCTCTTTGTCCCCACACCGGGTGGGGACCATGGCGTCCTCCAGCCGGGTCGTCATGGAGATTCAGCAGTGTTCGGTCTGTAAAGCTGACCCTCAGTGGGTCCTTATCCCCGCTGCCGCTCTGAGGTGCTGAGGATGGCTCTGCGTTCACGCCGCAGTGGGGATTGGATGCAGAACTCACCACTCGGCTGTCTGCCCCCTCGAAGGCCCCTCCCCCCAGGGAACCCTGTGTCACCGGTAGCGATCCCGCCGTGGGACTTGGGGTGGCAGGCAGCAGGTTCTCTGTTGACTGGGACACAACCAGCGTCGGGCAGGGGGAACGCTCGGGGGGTCTGGGAAAACGAGGAAGCATTTCCTCACTCCTGTCGAAGACCTTGGTCACGTAGCAGCAACAGCTGATGTAAAGCAGGCGCGTGCCCTACGCCAGCCGCATGGACGTGCAGGTGCGTCACAGGCACTGCTCTGCTCTCCCCATTTTAAACATAAGGAAACAGAAGGACAAAGACACCAACTTGCCTGCCCGGTGCCACGTGCCATGGGTCCTGGCACCGAGCTGCTTCCATCCCGCCCTGGGAGCCCACACTCCTGCCTCGTCCTCCAGAACCACTGCCCCCAGAGCTGCCCGTCTGGGTCCCCAAAGCCACACCAATGCGGGCGCGCTGAGCTGGCTGGCCCGCTGTCACGGCCACTGTCTCCCTGTGCCCGTGCTCACCTCACCCCTGGGGGATGCCCCGGAGGTCAGGGCCCTCGGCCTGTGATTCCCGCCGTGACCCCACAGGGGACATGTGAGGCCAAATGCTGGGTGAATGTGGGAGTGGACATTGGGTATTGGGTGTGACCTTGCCTCACGGTGAGTCCTCTGCGTGCCCTGTCTCGGGGACGCCTGCAGCTTCGTCGGGACCAGGTGTGTGTGGGTTTCACCTCCTCCGTTTGTTTGCATTTTTCTGTGGGTGTCCAGGGTGGGAGCCATGGGTCAGGGGACAGTTTTGCTCGGGCACTGGAGTGGCCCGAGCCCCGAAGGCCTCTTGAGACCCTGAGGGCTCCCTGGGATTTTTGTGTGGCCAGGAACCCCTGAGCTTTTACTGGGAAGTGCTCTCCCGGGCAAGAATGGGACTTGGTGGCTCTCTCCTGTTGGGAACAGAATCGGGGAGGCTGTGTCTATAAAACTAAAACACTGCGTGTTTGAACACCCCCACCCCCACCCCCACCCCCGCCACATCTCCTGGCAGCGTCCTTCAGGCTTCTGAGAAATGCTGATGAAGCTGAGTGTTCTTCTTGGCTTCCCAGGCACGTTGGGGCCCCCAAACTGAATTAGTGAGATTGCTCTTCTGACGATGCTAGACCTTCAAAATGCGGCCAAAGGCGGGGCTGAGGCCCCACCCCCCCATTCCCACACATCTCCCCTGCACCTGCGGCCTGCCCCTCAGAGGCCGGGCACACAGAGAAAGCACTTCCTTGGTGTTGTGATGAAAATCTCCCTCCCCTACAAGTCCTCATGTCTGTCTCTTACTCCCTCTCCCCCTGCCCATCCCCCAAGGCTCAGCCCTGCGCCAGGAAGTCCTCCGGAGGGGCGGCAGGGTCCAGGCAGAGAAGGCGAGTGAGACTGTCCCTGGAAAGCTGGCTGGGGCGCAGAGAGGGCCAGGAGGCACTGACCTACGCACGGAGTGTTAAATTCACCCCCCTCTTCACTGAACACCGGTGAGGGGTCGTCGTAAGCCCTGAAACGCCCCCAAAAGCTTGTTCAGAGACGGGATGTCCTGGAGAAGCAGGCCGCCTGGGCTGGAGGGGCAGTGCTGGGGGCCTCCCGAGTCCCCTCCCAGGGCCACCACAAGGACGTTCAGAGCATTCGCAGGAGGCAAAACCATTTTTAGCAAGAGATTATGATAAATCTGTTTTCCATTAAACAAGCGAACTGTGTAATTGTTACAGATTATAATTTTTTTGACAGGACAGAGCATGGCTGGAAATTAAGTGGATTCTGTGAACAAGCAAACCTAACGAATCTGTGAAGACTGGGCTGGAGCGGCCCCGTCTGGGGCTGAAGCAGCCGTGGCTCCGAGGGTGCGCTCGCTGGGCCGGCACGTCGATCACATGGGCCGTCACGGGGTGGCCTGTGGTGCCGAGAAGCGGCCTGGCCTCCATGGCAACGCGATGTCACTGTGGAGCTCTGTGGGGGGTGGTTGGCATCCTGCTGACAGGTGTGGCCAGCTCCCTGTCCAGCTGCTGGTGAGGGACCCAACACGCCCTCTCGTCTGCATGGTGACGCAGAGGCAGGGCACGCACCACGGCGCACCTGCCCGCAGGTGTGCTGTGCCAGTGCCGAGCGCCCTCCTGGAAGGTGCGGTGGTGGGGAAGGCAGCCTCCCATCCTGGAGGGTTCTCAGTTCTCAGCTCCTGGAACCCGTGACCATTCTGAAGGGCTTTGCAGGGGTGTGGTCATTGCTCAGGAGCCGGCACGAGGGAAGGGAGGTGGCGGGCAGGCTGCAGTGGCCACGATTTGGCCCAAATGCTGGCTTTTGCCCTTCCTTTGGTCCTGTCTGCTCTTGGAGGAACTCAGCAAACCTTGGTCGGACACTCAGCAGCTGGTCTCCAGCATGAAGGGCACTGTCCTTGGAGACCGTGCGGAGTCATGTTCCTTCAGACCAGGTGAGTGAGGTAAGTTCTGTGTGGAGACAGGAACAGGGCGTGGAAGAGCTCAGTGGCCCTGGCCTCCTCCGGGGGAGTCAGGGAGAGCTTCCTGGAGGTGGCGATCAGGTGTGGGGGGAGGTCTAAGGACAGGTGACCATGAGGGTCAGAAGGAGGCCAGGGAGAGAGGCTGAGAGGAGGGAATGTCCCGCTCACGGGTGCAGGTGCTGGCGTTTGGGGCAGAGCCCATCAGGTGGGGCGAACGCCCTGGCTGCTGTGTTGTGAGTGGAGTGAGGGGCAGGCCTGGAGAAAGGGCATCCTCGGGTCTGGGGAAGAGGGACGAGCTTCCGGACCACGACCTGGCCCTGCTGCCACAGAGGCTGCGTTCTCACAGGACAAGTGCCTGGCGTGCGGCGGAACGGCAGTTACCGTGAAAGACGAGAGGGTTCTGCAAGGAGCCGTGGCCCTTATGGCCGTCATCCTGGAAGGGAGGTGCCTGGTCTGCCCCGTCGTCGGTCTGTCCTGACGCAGCACGGAGCTCTGGCCACGTGTCAGACCCTCGAGTCTTGTGAGCGCATCTCAGGGGTTCCAGAGGTGGGTGGCACTCAGAGGTCCTGTAGGAACAGGTGGGCCCAAAGGGCTTCGGGAGGACAAAAAAATGAGTCTGTGGGCTCAGGGAAGGACATTGAAGTTTTATGAACTCAGAGGCAGAAGCAGGAGGACAGGAAGCTCCTGGGGGCGGGGGCCTGCCCCAGGTCAGAGACAGGAGACACGGGCCACGTGGCCTGGTGGGTGAGGGTCAGTCCTTTCTTTCCTGCAGAAGGGGCGCCGACAGGTGTTCCCTCCAGGACCTGGTGTGGAAGCAGGTGTGTTACAGGTGTCCTGGGACCCACCTTACAGAGCGGAAGCGGGAGTCAGAGACTCAGTCTCTCCCACGCTCGCCGTGAACAGGGACAGGGCCAGGATGCCACCGGCATCGGGCTTACTGTTCCGGTTTCCACAATCTCTCACTTAATTGTTCTTCAGAGAGCTGTGTGCCGCTTGGCAGCTCGTTGCATTAACTGCACATCCACTGACCCACCGGGGACACTGTGGGAGCTCCCGCCATCCTGCCTGGGGGAACAAGACATGTCCGCTGTCCTGGAGGCTGTCCTCTGCTCTCAGGAGGAAGACACATCGCATGAGCATGGATTTATACTCAGAACCCACTAACTGACCCCAACGTCAGCCTCTGGGGGGACCCCCATGCTCCATCTCATGGGGTCCTGGGGGCCGCACTGCTCAGAAAGGGGTCCTGGATGCCTCAGAGATGCACCATCGATAGATGCTCAGCCACGCTGGCTTAGCTCGCACCCTGCACTGCGCAGAGACCGCTTTTAAGCCACTGAAGTCAAATGCGAACTCTGCCCTACCTGTGGCTCCTGTCAGGTGCACCTGCGGGGGCCTCCGAGAGGGGCAGTGGCCAGACACAGCCCCGTCTTCAGGACCGCTGGTGTCTAGGGATGAAGGGGAAACAGGGCAAGTGCTCCCACGCACGCTGGGCAATGCCTGGGAGGGACCTCTGGGGCCAGAGGCTCGGGAAGGGGCGTCCAGCAGAGCCTCAGGAGGCGCCGGCAGCGCTGGGCTGTGGGGGTGCTGCGGGCTTCCTGGCGAGGAGGCCTGAGGGGCAGCGTCGAGGCCCACAGCGCAGGCGTGTGTCTGTGCCTGTCTGTGCGTGTGTCTCTGTGAGTGTGTTTATTCCTGTGCATATGCATGTATTTGTGTGTCTGTATTCATGCGTGTGCATGTTTCTGCGTTCATGTGTGTCTGTGTGCATGTATATTTGTGTATGTATGCATGTGTGCCTGTAATCATGTGTGTATTAACACGTGCCTGTATTTGTGTGTGCACGTGTGTTTGTACTTGTGTTTCTATTCATGTGTGCATGTGTGTGCTTGTATTTGTGTGCCCGTGTTCGTGTGTGTGTTCATGTGTGTCTGCATTCATGCATGTGTGTGTTTGTGTGTGGGTGTGAGAGAAGCAGCGAGGAAGGGCCTCCCTGAGCTGCCTACAGCTGAATCTCTGGATCTCCCCACCGCTGGCCGGGCAGTGTTAGTGTGTGCCCATTGGGGTGTTGGTAGAGCTGGGTGACTCTGGGTCACCGGCTGCATCCCAGGCAGTCGCGCGAAGCCAGGAGCACGGGTGTTGTGGGTGTTATGGTGCTGGTGGCCACTGGAGGGCTGCTCAGAGGCTTTGGGTGGGAAGCAGACAGGACATAATCACGTTCTGAGGCCTCAGCCACCTACCGTGGCGTTGCCATGGCTTCCCTCGAGGTCACAGTCGGTCCGAGTCACCTGACTGTGGCCAGGCCCTGCCGCACCCAGGGCCTGGTGCCGTTGCACGGTGAGCTCAGGCGGGGGGCGGCCTCAGGGTTGGTGCAGCCCGCACCCCACTCCCAGTCGGTCCTGGAGCTCCGGTTCTGCCCGCTTGGAGCCCTGATTAATGAGAGCCACTAATTAGAGCGCCTGGTTCCTGGCATCTGCATGTGGCTGGCAGCCAAGCTGGGAAGACATGGACTCGTGTCTGAACTGATGGGAGAACCTGGGCCTCCCTGAAGGGAGGACCAGAGGCCCATCTCCCGGGGATGCTATCTGCCAGCATTGTCCCCCACCACCACGCCCAGATCACCACCCAGGTCACCGTCCAACTGCACCTCCCTTCCTCTGCCTAGCAATGAAAGCTCAGGGCTTCTCGGCACAGAGACAGGGCAGGAGGTAGGGGGGGCCCGCAGGGAGCCCACCCGTGTGAGGGACACAGGGACGGCTGTCACAGTCCCTGACAGCTGTCAGAGCCCCTGACGGCATGTGCGTGCATGCATGTGGGTCTCCACCGTGGTTGCAAGTTGGAACCATCCTGATTGCTTGCGGTCCCCACCAACCAGGCTGCACTAGGGCCAGGTGGCTCAGGGTTCCTGGTGGGGACCCAGCGCCTGGACAGAGACCACAAAGTGAAGCCAGAGCTGAGAACCACTGCTTGGTGGTCTGAATCTGCCCCTGGGCACGTGGCTGGAAAGGAGGAAGCCTCGGGGACCAATCCCCACCCCTCCAGTCCCCTATTTGCTGAGATTTTAAGGGGCTCAGAATATCACCCCATCACCCTTCCTGGAAATTTCCACCAGTACAATAATTTCATTCACTCATTCATTCATTCCACAACCAGCCGCTCTGCACAGACCGCCCATCACGTGCTGTGCAAGAGGCTGAGGAGCTGAGGCGAGTGTGTCAGGCCCCAGCAGAGGAGGAGAGGGGACGGGGCACACGCCTGTGACCTCTGCACATGGGTGGTCTTGTGGAAGAGGCTTGCATTGCGGAGGGTGGGGCTGGCCGCGAAGGGAGTGGCGTGCCAGGACCCGGGGGAGGAAGGCAGAGCCTCTCAGGAGACAGTGTTGGTGCCTGGCCTGGGCTGCCGTGTGGAGCCGGACCTCCCGCCTGCCCAGCAGACACAGGGGCAGCAGGTGACAGGCTGGGCATGCCGGGCATGCGTGCTGTGACTGCCGGGCGGGCCGCTGGAATGGGCACAGGGGAGGGGGCGGGGTGCCGGAGCCAGGCTGGCAGCACGCACATGAGTGTGCCCTCGCTGTGACGCGGCCTCGCCCCAGACGGCATGATGCAGGCCTGAGCGGCACAGGACCTGAGCTGGGAGCAGCGAGTGCCAGCAGCTCACCCAGGAGGACAAGCTGGGGAGGCAGGAAAGCCCATGTCACGGGCTTCTCATAGGTCACACGGTCCTCACAGCAGATGCTGCTGGGGACACGGAGGCTCGGGGACCTGTCTCAGGCCACGGACGCAGATGAGCCATGAATCGGGAAACAGCCATCCCCCCAAGGGTCTAATGAGAGTCCAAGACACCAGGCAGAAAGAAACACCCCTGTGAGGAGGCCTCTGCCCCAGCGCCGTCCCTCCTCCCCAAGAAGCAGGGCCTGGCCATGGGTGGGCCCGTCCTGGGAGAGGCCCGTGATGCAGGAAGGAGGTGGAGGGTTTGTCCCCAGTGCAGAGGGCCCGAGAGAGCAGGTTCAGCCTGGCGCCAGGACATCGGAGCCCAGGGACCCTGGCAGACGTGCGGGATCCGAGCATCAGCTCCGGTCCACAGCAGAGAGGCGGTGTGACTCTGCGTTCCCCTGGCTGGCGCTGGTCATGGCGTCCAGGCTGTGGGATTCCTTGTCCCTAATAGGAGCTGGGGAGAGCTGGGGTGGGAACTCCCATCTGGTGGGGAGACCACGGCTCAGGCTGCGGGGGCTCCGGGGCAGCAAAGGCCCCAAGCTGCCAGTGCTGTGCCGGGAACCGCCCACAGCGAGGCTGCCATCCAGTGACTCGGTGCGCAGCAGTGGGTCAGGCTAAGCAGGAGGTCTTGGGACTTGGTGTCCAAGGTGGGGACGTCTGTGGGGACCTCTCAGGCTGTCTCCTGTGGGCGTGCCTGCCCACGGGATTTGTGTCCCCTCCCCCAACAGGAGTAGTATTGCTTTGCGAGGCGTGGCTTGGAGAAAAGCATCTCGGTGCAGAGGATGGTTTGCTGTTGGAGGGAACCACATCCCAGGGTGGGGACCATCGCAAAGGTGTGGCGCCATCCTTGTGTGCCCCGCTCTGCATGGCTCCCCCGACCCTGCATCGCCTGCCTCTGCTGGCAGGTCTTCAGGCATCAGGACAGAGCCTCCGATGTGCCGTGGGACAGGAGGGGCAGGAATGTGCCCCTCGGCAGCCTGAGATACACAGCAGAGACAGGCAGGCCGGGCGCAACAAGGGGAGTCCCACACGGAAGATGCGCCTGCTCACCTCCTTTTCCTCTGGGAGATCTTGGGTTTCGTGAGAGCCCCCTCAGCAGAGGTCCCGGATGGAGCCGAGAAGCACCTGTCACCGGTGGGGACCCGGGAGGGGCCCAGTGGTGACCCCTCCAGGAGCTTTGATAAGTAGCTTAAGCTACTGTCAGAATTTCAAATGATAGTGGCTGCTGCTTATCAGCACTGCCTGGAACGCTTGGCAGGGGCTAGAGCTTCATCACAGATAAACCCGGGAGTCACTGAGCTGTCAGATAGCGGGGCCTGGGGACAGTGCACCGGACTGGGCAGTGAGCCGCAGCCGGTGGACTGTGAGCTGTCAGAGCTGCCTGCCGCTAGCATGCAGAGGGGGCCACCCTGCTGCACCCCAGGGAGGGGCCTCTGGTCCACAGAGACTCCTCGGCCGCGGACAGCAGTCTGGAAAGGGCCTGGACGGGCCATGGTGTGGCACGGACACCACCTCCCCCTCACATCCTGCCAGTGGTTGGTTCCCTTTCCTCATGAAGCCCTGGTGCCCAGAGATGCAGAATCTACGCAGAGTTCAGAGGGGTCCCAGGAGGCCTGGTCCGTATTGCAGACACTGTAGAAACTACCATAATTCCCTCCTCATTCTTTTTCTCCCAAGTTCCTCCCGACACGCCATCGCCAAGGGCTCTTCTTTCTCTCCCCCCGCATGAAGCCTCCGACTGGGCCTGTCTCCCATCCCGCACCACAATTCCGCTCCGCCCCGCACTCACGGCTCATGCATCTGGCTGTCAACTCAGGGCTCCCAGAGGAACGACAGCTCTGCCTGCCCTGAAGCACGGGGGTGTCCACACTTTGTTTTACTAACCCAGGCCCCTCAGGAAGATGGGGACCCTCGGGCCCTGAAGGCGACCCCAGACCCTTTGTGCAGTATCTGAAGTGGAGCTCGTCTTCAAGGTGAGCCCATGGTTGGCCTCGTTCTGACCAAAGCCATTATGGTACTAGCTGGGCTGCATGTCCTCTGCCAGACGGCGTGGCAGGTGTCTGATTCCGGCCACAGTGGAGTGAGGGGGGCTGCTTCTGGGTCTGGCCCACAGAAACATCCCTCTTGTGGGGTCACCAGGCTCCTTTTCCTGTCTGCAGCCCGTGTGTGCAGGTGACGTCCTCCGTTTCAGATGGAAAGACGCGGGCTGAGGGCCGCTGGAGGCAGGCGCGGGTGAGGACTGAGGTCTGCTGCCCCATTTTTCAGGGCCGGCGCTCCCGGGCTTGATGCGGAAGCCACGCAGGCCTCGGTTTAACTACCTCCCGGCTGGAAGGCTAACCCTTCACCAAGTGCATTCAGACCATTCTGCCGACACCGCTTCCAGCACGCTCACCCCCAAACCGGCAGTCTGCACCCCCAGACACCCAGCCTGGAACGCGGGGCGCGTGTGGTGGCGTCCAGGTGCGGGCAGCAACACCTTTGGTTCTGGGCACCAGCCCGTTGAGAGCTGAGCGGCCCGAGGCTGCCTCCCGCCGCCCCTCCACACGGGGTCTGTCGCTCCTGCGGGTGCGTTTGGGGGCGTTGCTTGGTGGTGGCCCCTCGGGGACCGGCAGCCTTGGGCGCAGCTGTTCCCATCACGTGGGCGCCCCCCTCGCTGTCTGGCTGCCGCTGGCGGGGGCAAGGGGCGCAGACAGGACCCTTGTGGGACCTGCTGCCTCACGGAGGCACAACCTGCCCCCACCCCCCGCGGCCTCCCCAGGCCAGCAGCTCGGGTGTGTCTTCTGGAGCCAGAGGAGGGCGCTGGCACGGTCCCTGTCACGGCCCGCGTCCCACATTCCCTGAATCAGGGAGGGCTTTACTCTGCGGCTCCCTCGTGCGTCCTTGTCCCAGAGCTGCAGCAGCGTGGCCAAGGGCCGCTCGTGTCCTGACGTGGGAAGTGGCTCCCGCCTGCTCCCGTATCTCTCGACAGTGTCCCTTCCCTGGAGGAGGCGGAGCGGTGAGCCCCGAAGGTCAGGCCCCAGTCCCTGGAGCCTGTCGGGATGAGTTTATCGGGAGAAGGGGTCACGCCGATGTGATGGAGTGGAGCGTTTGGGAAGAGAGGACCCTGAACACAGTCCGTGTCCCTGTGAGGGCGAGGCAGAGGGACAGGTGAGACTCAGGGCAGAGGCAGGCCCTGCGGGCACCACCGGGACCCCCAGAGGCTGGGAGAGCCAGGAAGGACCCTCCCAGCAGCCTTGTGGGGAGCGCGGCCCTGGGACCCCTGAGGCTGGTTTCTGGCTCCGGAGCCACTGCTCTGAGCCCCCAGCTGCACGGCCATTTGTCAGAGCAGCACCCCGAAACCAGCGAGCCCCTTTGGGGTGCCCAGTATCTATGCCTCTGAGGCCCATTCTCATTGTGGTCCATCCGGCAATGTTTATCAGGAGCTGCCACAGACCATGGGACAGAATCGGGGTCCCCATGTCAGCGGGCCATGCCCTGGGGTGCTGTGTGTGGGGATCTGGCACCCACGTACACACGGAGCCATGGGGGATGGCTGTCTGGGGAGGGAACAGAGGGAAGGGAACAGAGGGAAGGGCGGTCAGCGCTCTGTGCCAGGAAGGTGTAAAGGCAGCAAAGCCTCTGCCAGGACGGCAAGGCCCAAGGGGGCCGTCGGGGGGAGGGCTGCGTGTGGTCACTGGGACGGGGGCGTGAGTGCGGGGCGCCCCGTGTGACGGGCAGCTGAGAGCGGGGATTCTGGCACGGAGAGTCGCCCCTGAGGCCTCCGTGTCCTCATCTGTACAGTGGGAGCAGTCACACAGACACAGGGCTCTGGGCACAGGGCGGGGCCTGGCCGGCACCGCCTCAGCACACAGGAAACACTGCTGTTCACGGCCCCCCGAGGGGACCGGGTTCCCTCTGCACATCAGCCCCGGGACAGCCAGGGCTCCCCTGTGAGGGCCCGGCCCCAACCCAGGCCGGAGGGCGGAGGGCGTCGCCAGGATCCCTGGTCAGTCGGTGCCTTCTGTTCCTTGGCATCCACTCACCGCTGTCAGCTGTCACCTCCCCGATTACGTGCACCCTCGGGAGTCATGTTGGGATGGCGGGCGCCCCACCTTTGACTGCCCAGATGGCTCTGATTCCAGGGCAGGGTTGGGGGCGGTGAACCAGAACCCCCCATGGAAACACGCGGACGCGCCAGCTGTCCTGCCACTCTGCGGTTCGTTTTGCATGAGACCCGAACCCCCCAGCTGGGGTCTATTTAGGGACAGGGGAATGCCCGTGGGCCCTTTCCTGAAATGATAGAGTTCCTGGGAGGCACAGAGCTGGCAGCTCTTGGGGTCCACCCCCCTTTAAATGTCTCAGCCTGAGGCTCAGCAGGGGGACAGGGCTGGCCCAGAGCACGGCCGCCCACAGCCCCGGCAGGCCCCCACGAGGCGGCTGTGCCTGGCAGCTGGCCGTCCCGCTGGCAGGACAGAGGGGCTGATGGGTGACCCTGCCTTGGCCAGAAGTAGGTTCATGCGTCATCTTGCCGGCTATTGGCATTCTCACCATGGAGAGGAAGGCGGAGGAAGTGTCTCTCAGAGGGGCCTCTGGCTCCGGCCGGCACAGGAAGCCCCACGACCTGTACGGTGCCCCCCTTTTCCTGGCAGGCCCACTGACCCGCAGGATGCGGGGTGGGGTGGGGCGTTCTGTGGGAGCACCACCCAGGGAGGGCAGGCGTTCTCTGGGGCCCACGGGGGCTGGGGCGGCAGGGCCCCCACGGGAGGCCGGAACACCAGCGTGGGTGTGCGTTTAGTTTAAGGAAAGTCCCATCACCTCCGTTTTCCCTCTCGTTTGCAATCAGGCATCTCCATTCTGAACGCGATGAAATCTGATACTTTATTTTGCAACAAATGAGCCTGTGGACACATTACAAATACAACTGTGACCCACATGTTAAAAATAGTGTAGCCTGAGAGGATTTAACACTTAAAGTGTGTGTCTGATACGTATGATCAGGCCATAGGCAGGGTCCCGAGTCCACGTGGGCACCCTTCCAGGCCGGGTGTTCTTCATCATGAATGACTGGCAGGTATTTCCATGAACATGTGACCAATAGGACCATTTAAAATAAGCCTCCGTTTGCCCATTTGTCAGATGAGGGGTTAGCAGCCACACAAGCTGGATGTTTTTTTGGTCCCTTTTTACCTTAGAGAAGAGATACTTTGTGTTCATCAACTGTCTGGTAATCTGGGAAATTATTCAGTTGATGCGCGGTCCTCTCCGACTTCAGAGATGCTCAGCGGTGGCTGCTGGTCCTGACGCACGATTGGCCGTGCCAAGCTCAGACCCCGCTGTCAGTACCTGCCCACTGCATCCGTGTCCCGTGTCCTGTGTCCCGTGTCCCACTCAGCCGCAGCAGCTCTGACTGAGGCAGGCAGGCACTATGTGGGGCCATGTGATCTGGGACAGGAGCCGGGGACAGGGAGGGCTCCAGGAGAGGCCTGTCCCCGGCCCTTAGACGCTGCCAGCCCCCCAGGACCCCTCACTGAGCCCACGTGGGGTTCACCTGGGCTGCACGGCTCGGGGTTTACAAGCAGGTCTCTAGTAACGGCCGACCTCCTGGCCACAGAAATGGTTGTTCAGTCCACAGCTGCCAAGCTCAGCGCTGCTCCTTGGTGACAGAGGCGCTGCGGGTACCACGCGACGTGACAGGGCCAATCAGAAGTCTCTGTGGGGCTGATGAACGGAGCGCGTCGGGGAAGGGGCTTTCCCCTGGGGTCAGAGCGGCTGGCCATGGGGCTGCCTGTGCCACGGGCCGGGGCGAGGTGGCAGAGGCTGCTGGGAGCCCCGGACCAGGCAGGGGTCAGTGGAGATGCTCACAGCGCGTGGCCCCCCAGCTCTTTGCCTCCAGGCTCTGCTCCTCCTCCCTCCAGGGGTGGGGCTCACCCTCCCCTTTCTGGCTCTGGACTGGCCTCCCCAGTTTGTTCCTCCTGAGAACGCAGAGGCGGGGTTGCAGAGCCTCAAGGCCAGTCCCCACGCCACTCGGGGCTGCGGCCCCCGCCTGATCTGCCTCTGCGGGCCCCTGCCACCTGCTGGGGGCCACCTGGACGGGGCGAGAGGCCTGGGGACCACCTTCCCCGGTGCCCACCCGGCAGCCCCGCCCCTCCCGATGGCGGACTGGATGGCCGCTGAGCCCCTCGCGGCCACGTGTGGCAGACAGACTGCCCCCGCCCCGGGTCTTCCCAACTTCCTGACCTACCAGATCTGGAGCTGTAACAAAATGATGTATTTTAAGTCGCTGGGTCTTGGGGTAATTTGTTACGCAGCAATAGGTACCTGGGGCGCCGACCCAGCTCTGCCCGCGGGCTGGCTGCTGACCCCGCTGCCTCTGGCAGAACCTGCTCCCGGCAGCAGGGGGGCCTTGGCAGCCTGAGCGGTGAGGGCTGCAGGAGCTGCGAGGGCCCCTCCGTCCCCTTCCAGCCTCTGTCACCTGCCACCTGCTGTCCTGTGTGTCTGCCAAGGCCGCTGCTGCTGGGAACCGGAGGAATCTCATTCCTCTCTGTCACTCATGGCACCTGGCTTGGTGTGTCTTCCACCGCAGGTATCAGGATGGCGGCCAGGAAGCCAGGAGGGGGCCGTGAACCCAACCGCTCATTTGGAAGGAGTGGTTTCTCCTGTGCGCGGAGACGTCAGTGTGGAGCCCCCTCGGCGCAGCCGAAACCGGAGCCTTGAGGGACAGGGCCGTGGCCAAGGCAGGGTGGGGACAGTGGCCGAGAACCTGAATGCTGGTCAGTGAGGACACTGCAGGGTCATTGGTGAGAATCACGTCCCTGTGGTGCTCTGGGCCGGGGGCGGCGAGGCGGCTGGTGGAGCGGACGCCGGACGCGGGCTCTGAGCTGGGACGCCTGGGCGAGGTCTCACCTGGGCTGCCTGCTTGGAACTTGCTTCCTCTGGGCCAGCGTGGGGACTGAGGAAGTTCACAGATGGGAACGGAGCAGACACCCGGGACTGAGGAGCGTCGTGTGTAGGTGCGGGTGGAGGCCACAGGGATGGGCGGAATCAGATCCGGCTCTACTGGTTTTAAATGAACAGACTTTATTTTTAGATCGGTTTTACATTAACAGAGAAACCAAGTCCAAAGTATGGCGACTCCCTGACCTCCTGCACTGGGGTGGCAGGTCATCGCCCCGATGTGCTGATATTGGTGAGTGTTAGTGACCAAGTCCACAGCTCACACTGGTGTGTGGTTCGGGCGAGTGCGCGATGGCACGGAGCCCCCGCCCCTGCATCGTGCCGCCGGGTGTCACAGCCCCGCACCCCCTGCCCCCTGCCGGCCCCTGCAGCCCTGGCAGCGCAGGTCTGGGTCGGCCCCACAGTGCACCGTGTCCTCAGACTGGCGTCTTCCCCTTGGACACGCGTGTTCTGGGTTCTCCGTGCCCATCCCTGGCCCTGCGTCATTTCCTTAGTGTCTCACTGGCTCCATGTCTTCCAGAAGCTGCTGCCCGACTCCTCTTTGGCATCCCTGCACTGGCCTCGTTCCTCGGGCGCTAATCGGAATGGGCTCCACCCCGAGTCCCGGCCCTCCCTCCCCCACTGGTCTCCCGCCCCAGACACCCACCCGCAGTGCACACCCGCTCCCCGCAGCCCTGACCTCGGGAGATCCGGAGCTCCCGAGGGGATGCAGTTCTGTGTAGCGTCGGTTGGAAAAATTCCGCCGATTTCCTGTTTCCATGGTAACACTGTCTAGGTGAGCAGGAGGGATCAATGGATGGATGCTTTGCTCAGATAAATCTTGTGAGCTTCTCCAGCTCTGAGCCCCACGCCCCTGTCTCATCCTCACGCTTGCCATCCGAGGCTGTGCTGCCGAGTCAATCCACGGCCCCCCGAGACCTGCATCCATGATGCCTCCCCGGCAGGCGTGTGGGACAGGCTGAGAGCGTGGACCCCACAGCCTGTCTGCTTGTCAGGAATGCGAAGCAGGGAGCGCGGTGCGTGCGTTTCGGGTGCGTGCGTTTCGGGCCCCTGCGACGGTTACCCGAGACCGCGTCTGCACGTGTTTGGTGGTGGTGCCGAGAAGCCCTGCTCCCTCGGGCTCGTCGCACTGAGGGAGGTCAGCTTCCGCCGAACAAAGAGTGTCCCCGTGTAGTCTGGGCAACTCAGGCTACGGGATGTGTGTGTGGCTAAATGTTCCATGTCTGCCCTGGACACTCCACCAAGCACACACACGCACACATGCAAACACACGCACACGCGCAAACACACATGCAATACATAGGCCTATACATAGGCCACCACACACACAACACACATGCAAACACAGCCTATATATATGCGACCACACACAACACATGTGCACGCACGTGCACACACGACACACATGCAAACGTGCAAACACATGCCCGCACAATCACACACATGCTCCCCTTTTCACGGCTGGGAACACTGGAGAGCGGGACTGCACAGCCAGTCACCTCTTCCAGAGTGGCAATGCTGGCCGGAGCCGGAGACCAGAGCTGAGGGCTCTGGCCAGACCCTTGGGCCCCCCAGTTCCGGGAGCCGGCTCTGACCCCTCTCAGGCCCTGAGGCACGTTTCCTGCTGCCTGCCCGTCCTGGCACCTGGGTGCTCCAGGCTCGGCCAGGGCCCTGCCGGGCACCGTCCGCGGCCTGGCCAGAGCCCAGACATCGCATGCGTCTCTCAGCAGCGCCCAGACCTGTGCAGGGGCGGCAGGGTGGTTCGTTCGAGGACACTGCTGTCCCTGAGTGACTCACCTGGGGGTGGGAGGCGGGCAGAGAGGCCCTGCCTGTGGCGAAGTGGACCTGCGCTAATTGGGCTGCTGCCTCCCACGAGGTTCCTGCTGAGGTGGCTCTGCCCTGTCACCCGCGGGCAAAGGCAGGGCAGGTCGCTGAGCGGCAGGGAGGCTGAGAACACTGAGCCGGGCGTCCCAGGCGAGGGCAGTGCAGTGAGAGGCGCTGGCACCTGCTGTCATCACCCTCAGCGAGCCGTCCTCTGTCCTCTCCAGTGGGGAAACTGAGGGTCTGTGAGACCAGCCTCCCGTTGCCCGCGACACCTGCAGGCTTAGCAACGGGCCCACCCTGCACAGGAGCCCAGGGACGCAGGTTCCAGGGCCCAGCCCGCCCTCGCCCACACGCGCCCCTTCCCATGGCAGCAGGGGACAGGGTCACGCACAGGCCAGTGGGGTCCGTGGGCGTAACACCCATTACAAAGAGGTGGTGCCGCAGGGTGTCCCATTCCCCAAGGAGAGCTGCCCGAGGAGAGGGAGATAAAAACAGTGGGCGAGCTGCGGACTGAGGCAGGAGCGGGACGTATCGTGCATGGTGCCAAGAGGTGCCTGTATTAATTCATGCGATTATGAGGAAAGCAGTCACCGAGCCCGTGTGCTGTGGCGGGCGTCATCCAGGAGCTGGAGACAAGCCCACCGCAGAGGTGTCCTCCCCTAGCTTGCTGCCCATGGGGGCGGCCGCCGTGAAGCCCACCCTCTGCATGGGTGGGAGGGGGGCTCAGGCAGGGTCTGTGGTGACAGGCCACCAGGTCTGGCCAGTGCCAGCAGCCGTGGCACCTCCTGAGGACTGGCTGGCCTTCGGTGGCCTGGAACCCGTCAGACGGCTGAGGGTTCGGCTGGGGGAGGAAAGAAGCCCCACGGGTGCCCACAGAGAGCGGATGGCGCGGGACGGGGGAGGCTGTTAGGCAGGGCCTCTCCCTGTCTCAGACCCCTGAGCTTTCAGGGCGCTGCGGTCGGCAGTACAGGGCTGACAGTGGGCCATCCTGATTCCCCGACCCCGGTGCCCGCAGCCTCATGCACACAGTGCAGCTCCCCCATCGAAAGTGGGAGTTCATCTCCCGGCCCTCACACCGCCCCCGAATCTGGACTGACCTTGCTCGACCATAGAATGTGGTGATGGTGATGACGTGCTGTTCTGAACCTGCAGCTCCAGGGGCCTGTGCGCGTCCCCTCGTCCCTCTAATGCCACCGCAGCCCATGAAGAGCCAGGCAGAGGTCCAGCTACGCCAGCCACAGCCGCCCCGGAGCGGCGGCCCCCGCTGACCCAGCAGCGGATGTCTGTCCCCGAGAGACCTGCCCCGCAGCTCACAGGTGTGGGGAAGAATAAGAAACAGCTGTTAATCGAAACGACACCATTTTGGGGTGGAGCGTTAGGCTGGAGCAGCCATTCCATACACACAGGGAAGAAGCTGGGACAGAATTGTGGGTCATAGCAAGAATTTTGTATTTTATCCTGAGGGCAAGGGAAAGCCAGCGGAGGACCATATGCAGGGGAGCCATGTGACCACATGGGCGTTCTAGAAAGATGATTTTCTGAGAGTCGCAGGACAGCAGCCGGGCAGGAGGCTCTTGTTTCTAAATTCACAAACGACATCAGCCGTGTGCCTCTAGGAAGCCATGCTGGACGCCTTGGTCTCTGACAGCTGCTCCGCTGCTCGCTGGCCCGACTTGGTCCACCTCCCCAGGTCTTAGGTGCTTGAGCTTTTAGGGGGCTCTGGGTCAGAGGCTACACCTAAGGCCTGAGGTCTCCCCAAAATGAACTGATCTTCATTAATCCATCCAGCATATAGCACCATCCACCTGCCCACCCATCTGCTGAACACTGGTCCTTCCATCCATCTATCCGCCCATTTATCTATCCATCATCCATCCATCCACCCATCATCCATCCACCCATCATCCATCCATCCATTACCCATCCATCCGTCCATCCATCCATCTGTCATCCATTTATCTGCCCCTCCAGCCAGTGCTTCTTGGACTGAATGTGACCCTTTCATGTCTAGCCAAGTGCGACCTTTCTGTTGGCCTTTGGGCTCCACATCCCTCAGCTCCTCAGAGACATTACTTCCCAGCCACTCTGCACGGTGCCCCCTGCACTGCCGTTCGCCCCCTCAGTTGTATTGTTTCCAACGGAAGAGAAGCGGGATTCTGTCTCCATCCTTGGAAGAACCGCCTTTGCCTTTTCTTTGTCCCTCAGCGAATGCCTGGTGTATCGAGTCCCCTTGAAAGACTGGTTTACCTGATCTCCCATTTCTTGCCCCCACCCCCTGTGGTGAAGAAACTGATTTTGGTTTCTGTCGAATCCCAGATCGGTTATTACATGTGTTAACTGTTCCTTTATTGAATGAATACGTAAGCGAATGAGTACATTACATTAGCTGAGCACCTCCTGCTGACAGAATCGAGCCTGACAGACTCTCCTTGCCAGAGGAGACCCTGCGCGACCCCTGCAGAGGGTCCAGTTCCAAAGCCACATGTGGGGGAGAAGCCCAGAGCCCCGTGACGCTGAGGGGGGCCTGGGTGCTGCTTCAGGAGGCGACACAGGCTTCTGCCGTACCTGCCTTCACTCTGCAGAGGTCTGGAGTTCTTGGAGAGCGGGCTCATCTTCACTGGGCCCCCACTGGGTGCCGGGGACAGTTTTAGGTGTTTGAA